>NW_008751780.1:5065-45549 GCF_000715545.1 Opisthorchis viverrini
ACAGTCGAAAAGTTTTCAACAATTTTGTGAGTAGTTTACTTCAATGTTCAGCAGGACCTACCCGCCGAAGCGTCTTGAGCTAGTGAATGCGAGTTTCGTTCTAGTTCTATCTAGTTGAGACTCTCTCCTCGTGTTCATACGATATTTTTCGACCGTAGAATGGGCTCCCTCATCGAGTCTCATATTTAGATCCAAATTCCACAAAGAGTGGATCGCTGGTAAGAACGTCTGCCTCTCTACGTTAGCTACCAGGTGCCGAATCTCATCAGAGCCTACGTGCCCGGCACAAATGTCTATATAAGTGTGCATATGAAGACATAAGATCGGAAACACCACATCAAGTTTCTACTCAGGACCGTTAAAAAACTGAAGATTCAATAAAACTATTACCGACTGAACATTTAACCATCAGAGTTACACCATTTCTGAGAAAACATCAGAAACGCTGGAAAAGCCTATAAAAAAATGGAAAGAAATCGGATATAAAGTCCTCGCTTGCTCATCATGGTTGATCGGATATACCAAAAGTCATTTGGCAAGAAAACAGAAATGAGGGTTTAAACTGGTGCTCCGCTCGGGATACCCGGGAAAGGATCTTGACTTCCAGTGATGTCGAACTGGGCATAATGTAACGTACTACAGGAATCTGACATGCGCTGAAGGCTAAAAGCAAAGGATGGAATAACCACTGATATACCATTTTGTCACCCACCCATTAAGAGTGGAAATCACCTAAATGGTCACTTGAAACAAAACTCGGATCCTAACTACTTGGACGACACTTCGAAAGCCATCGTCCGTTTACTCCGGTTGGCAACCATTCAAAAACATTTGGACTTTTCTCCATGTCCTTGTCCAGATCTGCTCATAGATCAGTCGACAAAAACTCATAATATCTACACACACGGATCGCGCACTACGAATAAAATAATGACTACCGTGCGGAAGTTGACAGATAATCAGTTGATCAACATACTGTTCTCGTTACAATAGTTAGTCTGGGTCGGCCATGCTTCTACATCTTTTATTGAGTCAACCAAAGGCATAGTGAGACAGGAGTAGTAATTAGCTGATCAATCAGCGATTCTCTTTTGATAATCACTGTTTAATACTTGCTGATGCACAGTTCGTATCTGCGAGCTTAGTGAGAACGAAGCTGTGATGAATATGATTGGTACTCCATTCATTGTTCTATTCATTATTCTCTTGTTTCGATATTCCAGATGCTGCTGAAAGCTGACGGGTTCTACTGGTGGAAATTCTAGGACCGGTTTGCCACACAAATGTCCCGAAACAAGAAAGATTACCATTGATTTAACAAGATCATCTACAAACTCTTCATAGGTGAAGAACCTCACACAAAACAGTCGGTCAATCCTGACAGATGGGAAAATTTGAGAGTGTGATAAAACCCTAACCACAGTGCTTCCTTAGTGTTGCGACATGCTGAACGGTCTTGCAACGCTCTATCGGTCTCTCGGCTTCCTGCTCTACCCACTGCGGTATATCCAAAGGCACAGTAGCTTTGGGCATCCCTCTATGGAGACAAAGGAGAATCATTACAACTGTACTTATAGGGCGATTACAGTGTGCCACAAGGTCATGCTAGAACCTCCTCGAGGGGGTGAGCAGTGTCGAACTAAAGATGCTGGGTCCAGATTGGCTGGCGTTTCGACCAATCGGGTCATGATTTGTTTGGTCCGTAGCCTGCACTTGACAAATCCGTCCGAACGATGTGATGTTTGGTCATTAGGTTGCAGTGAGAAGTTATTACTGGACTTCTAAATTGGAGAATGCAAGCATGGATATGGGAGATGCGTCGACTTTTACAAATCAAGAGGAAGCGACCTCTTATCGACCATTCAGGTCCCCATTCATACGTGCAGGTTTTGATCTGGATGAACTTAACGATGTGCGCAAACTGCACAAACTAATGACACCATATTCCAGCATGAGAATCACTTATAGCCTTACGGAACCGATTTATTAGAGCATGCACGAGTTGCAGGTGGATCGGTCGATTAACATTCACTGCACGATTATCTCTGCTGAAAAATTAGGTCCATTTTAATGCACAGATATAGACTGCAGCTGAACGGAAGCCCCGTGTACAAAGGCACACTGTAGATGCCGATAAAAAACAACACGAGGAAACAAGTGAAAAGAACGGCTACTATGTTTTTAAATAGTTGAGAGTTATATAAGTTGGGGAGTATTGTAGTTCAGAGTAAGTCAGAAAACCACAGGTAAGCAGTGACACGGTTGGATTGTGTACATGCGACCAACTGATCTGCTTCCGTGGCGGGTAATCAAACAACTGAGTTACATAACCAGGTAACTCACAGTGCTCCCGCGGCCAAATAAATCTGACATGCACCCAATCAGCACTAAAATCACACGCCAGAGAGATGGTTGGACGAAGAACGGACATGAACAGGCGCAAAATATCTGACACACCAAAGCACCTACTACAGTCCTCCATCGCTAGATTTAGCCAATCAGCACATCACACGCCAGAGAGATGGTTGGACGAAGAAATGACATGAACAGGCGCAAAATATCTGACACACCAAAGCACCTACTACCTACATCAATCGCTAGATTTAGCCACAGTCGGCTTGGTTATGTTGAACGTCTTTGACTCCCTAGCCGATCGGCGCAGACACCTGTGGTTGTTTTCAAGCTCTCTTGCTTCAGTCCGAAGTCCGTCCGTACTTTCGGCTTAACTGTTTGTTCCGCATCTGGTCCATGCTTCCTAGTTCTGATATGGTCTAAATGACGGCGTAATATCCTCCCATCTTCTAACAGCATGTCGATAAGGATATGGTTTGTCGACTTCACAAATACACGCACCCATCCATTATGTGAGGGATGAAGTTTGAGGTGAACCTCCTCGCCACCTCGTACTGTGCGAAGTTGGGCGTGTTTATTTGCGTTTTGCTTCATCAAACACTGTTGATTGACTCATGGCGAGGCATCACAAGTGAAAACAATGGGCTTCACGGATTCACGGATCGATACACAGGACCGAGGATTTTGCTCAAGTTTCCAGGGTCCAGCGGCTGTCTTTCACCTGAAAGGCACAGAGAGAAAAAGGTTTAGCACTGCTCTTTATGTTCTCAGCACGGGGCAGTATGCTTGCCAGCGCGAGGATTCGCATAAATAAATGTCTAATAGTGCTTTAAACTGGGTTCTAGAAGGAGCCTGGACGACCGTCGGAGGAAGGCCATTCCAAGCAGCTACTACTCAAAATGAGAGAAAGTTTCGTATAATGAATGTGTGCGCTCTGAGCCTGAAAATCTTCTTACTATGTCCCCGCCGTGTGTTTACTCGGTTAACGGTGAAGAACCAGTTGGTCAAGCTTTGTTCAAACAGGGCATAAGTGAATGGTGCCCAAATCCAGGAGGGATGGTAATAGGCCTGCGCGGTATCTTGTGGGTGCACCGGCATGTTGAGTCTAAGCGCTCTGTTGAACGACTTCAATCAGCGCCGTTGCAAAACGTCCGCTTGATTCGACGCGCTGGAGCTCCATCCAGGAGGCCTTTGGGGCGTTGAAGTCACCCACCAGCAGGAGATGAATTTGGTTATGGTGGTCGTTGGCTGGTTCGCTGAACTGGGCAATTTGATTGCAAACGTTTGCAATCAAGTTGCCCAGCTCAGCGAACAAGCCAACGACCACCATCTACGATACCTGAGCTACCAACATTTTCCTCTATAGAATTTGGTTATAGCTGGAGGAGAGTTGCTTAAGGGTTCGTATGAGGAATTGGTCATCTTCGGGGAGACTTTTTGGGCTACGGTAGACCACACCGAGAAGGAGAGAATCAAATCTACGCAGTAGGATTGTGTTGCATCGAAATGAATGAGCACCGAATGATTCGTAAGGAAACTTCTCGCCTGTTGAAACGCCTTCTCTTGTTCATTATTCCAAATCCAGCAAACTCCCTGATGTATCAAGTAATTCAGTGGGTGAAAAAGTGGAGCTGCATGCGGAATAAACGTCGCATAGTGATTAACCGTGCCTAATAAAGGTCTTAGTCCATGTTTATTCCTTGGTTTTGGTGCCCCTAATATTGGACTATTTTCACGACTAGAGGGGCCAAACCCCCTGCACTGATGCGGAAACCCAAATAGTCCACATGATCTACCAGGAAGTCACACTCCTCTTTCTCTATTCGTAGTCCATACCCCTTCAAACGATCAAGTACCGGATTCAATGGCTTTAGATGCTCCTCCATGGTACATCCGGTTATCAGAATATCGTCTAGATGGGCGAACGTTTTAGGTATCCCCGTGATAACGTTTTCAATTGTGCGTTGAAATATGGATGGAGCGAAATAGGTTCTAAAAGGAGGGCTACTAAACATGAACAGACCTCTATGAGTACTGATGGTTGTAACAGGTTTCGCTTCTTTCGTTAGTTCCGATTGCCTGTAACAATGAGCAAGATCCAGTTTTGAAAAAAATATTTGCTCTTACCAATTTGTCCCTAGACGTCTTCGATTTTAGGTATTGGGTAATGTTCTGGTGGTGTGGTGGCGTTACCAGTGGTTTTGTATTCACCCCAAATTCTAACTGTGCTGTCCGGTTTCAGTGTTAGCAGAATTGGCGTGGTCCACTCCGTTAACTCCGTGCTTTGAGTTATTCCCTCACGTTGCAAACGGTTAGGCACTTCTTTGAACTTTGGACGCATCCAGTAAGGCAGCGACCGAGCCTTCAGGAATAGCGGTTGTGTTCCCAGCGGAACATATATATTCACTTCCCCCCCCCCGGGAGCACTTGCCAGTTTTCGGCTCTGTTGAGGTTTCCTATGGGGGTATTTGGGTGACGCGTGGGTTCGACAAACCTGAATATCAAAAGGAAGAATTGGGTTCGTAATTCTACGGTACTGTTTACAAAAGGGTAAGAAAATGTATACGACAAACCCCAATAGATCACGCTCGTAAATTCAACAAGTTTACAGACCTGTCACTGACCGGCACGGTGCGGTGTCAACGTTCGTGCACCAAGCAACGGCGAGCGGAATGATGACATAGTAGCATGGGCTGCGGTCGTCCCTTCAGACGACGGTCTCGCGATTCTCATTAAACGTGCGATCACACGGAACTCATGAGAAAACAAATCAAGGCAGGCTCAGCAAACGGGACATGAACGCGCATGGGTGAGTAGGTCAGCAGCGCATATTTACGCACAGACACAACGTCAATACACAAGTATCGGAAAGGCAGTCTCTGCGCCAAGGTGAGTGGCGGGTGCGGGTAAGCAAAACAGCTGGAAACCAAAGTACATAGGCGGGGTAGGCAAATTAATGGGGGAATAATCATGGGGTCAAGTTAGATTCAGCAGGCTCTGAAAATACCTCTTCATGATTTCGGATGAGATTGAACCTCAGGGAGTGTCGAGACCGTAAGTATGAGCAGTTGTTGAGACGTTCTAATAGGTTGGCACCACTTCTTTCAGCAATGTATATGGTTTCGTCCACCGTCACACCCTTATATGAAACATTCACATTTTTCTTCCCCAGCAACTTCACCTTTTCTCCTTCACCCGAGTAGGGGCTTGCTGAAGTTTACCTTTCACGGTCGGTCCCAGGTTGTCTTGTCATGATTTTTTACTGCATAGTGTTATGACATTACCCGTATCCAGCCCCAAAAAACATTGGCGCACTGTTCACCTGTAGCTCTACTTCATACCGCGGTTGAACGCGGCTGGTGGAGGCAGTTGCATGGAGGACGTATTCCGAGATTTCTGACCTTGTAACTTTATTTCAACAGTGTTGGTTTCGAAAGCTGGTGCCGAGCGGCACACTTTTGCGAGGTGGCCACGTTTTTTACAGCGGTTGGAAGCACTTTGTGTATCCTGGCAATCCATCGGATGAGTGCGACCGTCTTCACAACGATTACACTGAAACCTTGCTCTGTTCGACCATTGCTGTAATCGATTCACCTGAGACGATCAATCCACCGACTCTGGTTTCACGATAGTTTACACAGTTTGCAACAAAGTTGCGTTATTCCCTGCTGCCTCTAATGCCGCAGCAACCGTTCTTGGTTAACGCCGTCACACAATCGCCGCTTCGATAATGAACGCCCGGTCCTTTCAGAAGGGCTAACAGGCTAATAATTTTCCAGTGTGTCATGCATCTGTGTAGGCCTCTGTAATCATGGACGACTGAAATTTTTGAAAAACCTGCTGTGCTAGGTTGCTTCCTGGGACTCGTGGAACATCTTTTGGCTTTCTATGTTTGGAGGCTACTGCCACAGAGACAGAAGAACCGTCTGTAACGCAAAATGTCGCCGCTAATTCTTGTCTACCTTTATCGCAAATACAAGGATCACGTGGTGATTCACGTAGTGCTACACGGGATCGAGGCTCCGGTCCAAGTTTCCCTGGTCGGTTTTGTACTAATCAGTCAGTGGTTGTCGTTCACTTTAATGGCACAGGTGAGAGAAGGTTTAGCACTGCTCTTTATGTTCTCAGCACGGGGCAGTATGCTTGCCAGCGCGAGGATTCGCATAAATAAATGTCTAATAGTGCTTTAAACTGGGTTCTAGAAGGAGCCTGGACGACCGTCGGAGGAAGGCCATTCCAAGCAGCTACTACTCAAAATGAGAGAAAGTTTCGTATAATGAATGTGTGCGCTCTGAGCCTGAAAATCTTCTTACTATGTCCCCGCCGTGTGTTTACTCGGTTAACGGTGAAGAACCAGTTGGTCAAGCTTTGTTCAAACAGGGCATAAGTGAATGGTGCCCAAATCCAGGAGGGATGGTAATAGGCCTGCGCGGTATCTTGTGGGTGCACCGGCATGTTGAGTCTAAGCGCTCTGTTGAACGACTTCAATCAGCGCCGTTGCAAAACGTCCGCTTGATTCGACGCGCTGGAGCTCCATCCAGGAGGCCTTTGGGGCGTTGAAGTCACCCACCAGCAGGAGATGAATTTGGTTATGGTGGTCGTTGGCTGGTTCGCTGAACTGGGCAATTTGATTGCAAACCACCATCTACGATACCTGGGCTACCAACATTTTCCTCTATAGAATTTGGTTATAGCTGGAGGAGAGTTGCTTAAGGGTTCGTATGAGGAATTGGTCATCTTCGGGGAGACTTTTTGGGCTACGGTAGACCACATTTTTTTGGGACAATCGGACCCGCACAGCGGTGTTTCAACCCACATTTCATTGCCCGATGGTGCAGGTGTGGTATCAGAGGGGACAATCGGAATCGGCAGTCCAAATATAATTACAGTGCAACCCCATCGTCCATGCGTCGTTTAAATTGAACTCAAAAATATAGTAACCGTCTACCGAGATATCCACTTCAGAGACATCTGGTGTGAGCCAGGTCCGCGAAAATGCGATTATAGACTGTTGTTCAGGGACAGCTGTCTGTTTCAAATCGAAGAGGTTGTTGAAAAGGCTGAGGCAGTTTGTGAACAAGCATTTCAACACTGTCTCTGCTGCCTCCGAGGGTGAGGAGCCGAAAGTTGAGTGACAGGGTGGTTAGCAGCCCTAAAAGTTGTGCGCCGGGTTTGAGTACAAGGCTTCAAAGGGGCCTCTGTGGCAGTTTCGTCTGCTTCCTGTCTTCGTGGTCAACGGGGATGGTTTTCGCTTGCGAGAATGTTTTCGTTCCTTGAGAGCCTGGTTTGCTCGGGCCTTTTAGCTTTGGGGGACGGGGTTTTTACCCTTGGGCGAAAATGTCGACCATTGCCTCCTGTAGCTCTTTCAGCGCCGTCTTTTTGGCAACTCGATTTGCTGTTGATCAAAGGTTTGCGACGAACTTTGGCCCTCCTGAATTTTTGGGTGGTTTACCGCGGGTTGACCGGAAAAGTGTCTCTGTGAGGCCCTGAACGCTGTGTGGCGGCACCAAGAAGTAATGCTTTGGGTGGCGCTCTCAAGAGGCTCGTTTCTGCGGAGGACTGCAAATTGAAGCCACCCAACAGTTTTTTAATCTGGCGAATCTTATAGGGCCTATTTGGCTGCAGTCGCTTTTCTTCCGTGTTTGTGTGAACACCCATTCCGCCAGCGATCAGCGCGGCCACCTCGATGTGCGAGGCCCTTTTCGGTTGGCTGTAGTCACGTTTATGGCTTTGGTTGTCGGGGTCCTGGGCGACGGTTATGTTCAGAAGCAGAGAGGCCGCTTTTGACGGAGTGGAGCTGGAGATTGGCCTCGCTAGTTGTCCCCGCACATCTGACTCAGTCCAGTTCAGAGGCCGTGGATTTGGTGAGGAGTACATGGCCGCACATGTCGTCTGTTACGGAGATAAGCGTCCATAGCTCCACGTACTTTGGGCCCTGCTTGCATTTGAGGTTTGCATCCTCCAGGGCATCAGTGTCCTTGGTTGGCGAGAGGCCTGTGGTGGTCGAATAGAAACTGCTGTCCTGGAGACGCGGCTGGTTGTGGTGGCCTGCTTCCGTGAGCACAAGGGGCTATGACCATAATCAGCTTGGCCACCAGTTTGTGGTCGGCTGAATTGATGCCAAGCGGAAGCCTGCTTCGTGCCTCTACCCCTGATCTGCTGTGACCAAGCTTTCGTGCGTCTAGAGGGCGATCCTCAGGTAGACGCCTAATCATTGTGTTGGCCTTTTGAATGCTGCGAGCCCGCTCCAAGTTCTTCTGTACGGCTGGTAAGGAGGAGAGAGTGACTAAAAGCCCAAGGGTTTGCTCGCTTCTCTTCTGGCGCAACCATTCTGCGCGGAGCGATTGATCAGCCTTGGCGAAGACACTGCTAAAGATCGATTGTGTCAGCTTCGCTGGCGTGATTTCTCCGGAGAACGACCCCCAGATTACCAGCATGTACTCCCTTAAGCGCCTGTCCACCGGAGACGCTGTGGTGGTCTTTATAGATGCGTCAGAGTACCCGTTATGGATAGCACGAGGTACTCGTTCAGCGAAGAAAGTTCCTTATCAACTTTCGTCCGAGTCGCTGCATTCTTTATGTATGAATGCTCCAGTGCTTTAGAAAGACGCTCCACTTTCGCTATCCCGATCAAAGCGGAACACTCATATCGGTCTTTCTGATTCTGCGATGGGGATTGAGTACCGTGTTTAGGGGCTCTCTTCTCGGCTGCGGTATGCATCGCACACTTAACGTAGAGTAAGCTGGCGCAGACAAACCGGTCAGGAGAGTTAGCTAGTCGGCCTCTCTGGTCGTCCTGTAACTCCGTGGATTTGAAGCGCCACCAGGCCTTGCAGGTGTGGCATTACATACCGCGTTTGACGTTCGACGGGCAGCCATTTCGCCCACATCTCTTGTGGTCTATCGATGGCTGCAGAGGGCAATCGGTAAAAAGTGATATCATGTTTAGGACTAGATGCAAAATAAGGAGTATGCACAAAATAACAAGGGTTATCTCTCAAATGTTTTGCTCGAGTAATAAAATTCAACAATGAATCGTGCGTACTATGTGAATAGATTGAACAATGAAAAAATTCTTTCAGAAATTTGCACGGAGGAAAAACGAAACTGATTTCGGACGTATTGCGCACTCAGAAGGCTCACACTTCATCAGTTAACTAATCTCACTAGCTTCCCATGGCTGGCTTTTCAACGAAAATATTTTCTGGAGTAGCACCAACAGGCTTCTTAAGCATGAAAACAAACAAGCACCCCGGAAAATTGCGTAATTGCTACGGGGGTCGAATCCGGCACAATCCTTTCGATTTAAAAATTTGAATCCGCGTTCCATGTACGACTTGTTATAAATACGACTTAATGAGATGTAGTAGCCCTTATGGGTAGTTCCGAAGGTTTTCAGGTCTCAAACTACAACTATGATTTACCGCAAGGGGCTTGACTAAGTTTAGACTTGTTTAAATCGACTTCGGGGTGCACTTGGCGCACTTGGGACAATGTCAGAGGTCGGGTCGGCTGCTCCACGCGCTCATCGAGCAGCAAAACGCAGGGTCATATCCGGAAAGAGATACCTCGAACACAAGAAGTTCATTCACCGGATTAACCGAAGGCTCAAGGCAAAGAATGAACCGCGAGCTAAAGGTCGTTACCCTGTTGGGAAGACTAAGGTGAAGGAAGAAGTGACGAAGAAACGATTCGTGAGTACTTTTACACGCTTCTAACATTCTATACAGCCCCGTAGTTTCACTACACAACAGGGAAAGAGCAAACTACGTCTTCGGAAGACAAAATGCTTCTCTGACCACAAAAGGCGCATACGACCTGGATTTGTACCCGGTACGGTATTGATTCTGCTTGCTGGTCCACACAAAGGAAAACGTGTCGTGTTTCTTAAAGCTCTTCGCAGTGGACTGTTGCTTGTTACTGGTAAGTTAGCCTGACACAACCTATCCATCTTTAGGGCCGTTCAAATACAACGGTGTTCCGTTGCGTCGTATTAACCAGCGTTACGCTATTGCTACCCAGACACGTATCGATTTATCGGGGATCGAAATACCTAAACGTGTGACGGACGAGTACTTTAAACGGGTCGATCTCAAGGAGGACAGGCGTAGCGTAGATAAACTGTTGACGGATGAAGTAAAGGTTAGTTACTTTCCCAGTGATGTCTATTTGCTACTCCTGAATGCGTGACGCAATGTATTTCTGATTTTTATTTGCCACTCTGGTTCCCCAACCGTGCTCATTTATTTTCCTTACAGAAGTATTCCGTTAGTGAAGAACGGAAAGAAGATCAAAAGGTGGTTGACAGCCAGGTATCCGCTGCGATGAAGAAACATCCCGATTCGAAATTACTCCATGCTTACCTGCGTTCCCTGTTCTCTCTCGGCAAGCGTGACTATCCTCACCGAATGATCTTTTGATCTCCCTCTGTACAATAAAATTTTCAAATTGGATCTTGTTCTTAAACTGGTCTACATGTCTGTTCATCGGCGTTGATTATTCCCTAAGGAGTGGTAACCACCGTTTCCACATGGAGCACAGCTGGTATTTCGGCATTTGAATGTCATGTGGAAGAAGTTGACGTCCTTGGTATCGTTCGGTTTAGTCTTCGATGAACAACTTAGGTGGAGTGCCTTGAAAGGATCGGTGTTTAATTCGGCGCTGATGTTACTCCGTAGTAGGTCGTAGACGAAGCAGAAGCACCTGAATCATACTGTCCTCCGGCGTTACGCTTTTCTGTGCTAAGTTCTGGTTCGGAACGTGGTAGTGCTTCTTGCCACTCCGGCAGAGGCGCTGAATGTCTTGGAGAATTTCTCATCTGACTGCGGTGTGCTTGGGTAAGTCGGTACAGTAACTCCAAACCCCTGAACCATTTGTTAGGCATCTCTAGGTTTCAGTGATGGTGTGTGCAGTGAGATCAGCTTCGTATGGTTGTGACTGCTGATCAGATCTTTTCCTTGATATCACAGTAGTGCTGGTGATGTCGGTTGCCTGCGATGGCTTCCTAACGAGGTAATGAGAAAAGCGTTTGGTCGTGTAGCCGGTACCTAATGGGCAGCAATCATTCCTACCATTATCTTCCGGCTTGGTAATGTGCTCTGACTAACGGGAGAAATTGTCTGGTGGTAACTTGGTATGGAAGAATAGGAACCCTGGTGTTTTTGGCGTGGTTCGCCTTCCTGTGTAAGGCCCAGTCGACCCGCCATGTGTTTGGCTGGTAACTGCATCAAATGGAGTCAAGTTAGTGGTAGTGATCTGCGTGCTGACAGTTTCTACCTGGCCGGAGGCGAGGTGGACCAAGTTGTTAGAGCGTGAATGTACTGACCGGAAGGTTTGTGGTTCCAACCCGACCTTTGCCCATCGAATTCCCCTGTTTAGATTCGCATCAGTTGATGTAGTGCTCATACGAAGCGCAATTGGGCTGCTGGCCCAGGTGATCTTCCAACAGCCGTGTTCGAAAATAGCAATGAATCTTAGTGTTCCACGTGCACTACGTTTTTCACGCATATTTATGAGCAGGAACGTGTCCCGGTTGTAGCAATGTTCAAAGACTGCTCGGACCGACTGTTCCAACCGTAAGGATGTAAGTCTTACGCTGGCTACTAGTTTCTCTTACACTGACGCTTATCTTCGGTAAGTCCAAAAGTGTCAGGCAGGTTTTCGACCTGACGGGAGGTGCATTGATAATTTTTCCATATTGCGTCGAATTCCTGAACAGCATCACGTGTGCTTTGCAACCATGGCGGGCTTCCGTTTGATTTTGCACTGATAGACAGTCCGAAATATTCATGGCCAGGAGATGATGCCCATGAAGGTTGTAAACACTTTTAACTTGCTTTATTATCATACCTCTGGTGGGGTGATGGTGCGCAACTAGTGGAGTTCATCAGGGTCGTCTGCTCTTCCCCCTTCAGTTGTGTAATCGACGTCGTTACAGAGTGCACATTCCAAGAAACGTTGAATCTAGGTATCGAAACGACGTATGCAGAATAGTGGACTTGGATTATGCGAACAACCGAGTATTGCGTGACGGTAATTCGTCTGCTCAAATTAGCTGCGTCTCGGTATGCGTTTTACGCTTCATAGTCTAATGCCCTGCTGGAAGCACCCCCATCCTCTTGTGCTTCTCTAAGGCTGAAGAGAATGAGGAGCATGAGTTTGTTGATGAGTTTGCGTATCCTGACAGCCGCGTAAACCGCACTTGTACTGTAGCGGATGAAGTGAATACGCCAATAATGAAGTTGCGGAGTGCGTTAGCGATTCTGAATCACTTATGGCGTCAGAAATGAAATTCGCCGTGCGTGCAGGATGTTTGTAGTAGTGGACTTACTTTATGTTTGTGAGGCGCCTCCGAACTGAGGACTTAAGGCGTCCCCAAATTTTCGACCATGGGTGTCTGCATAGCCAATGGTAGCCAGCAGGGTTAGCTGGCTGCAATGAGTACTGGTCAATGTGGTGCGTGAGGGGTTACTTGGCAACAAACTAAACTTACCAGGTTAGGTGGTTGGGGTGCATATTAAGTTTACTCAACCGCCTTTTACTAAAAAAGGCGTTTCCCGTTCGAAGGCGAAAGGTTCGTGGGGGAGAGCATAACACCGGAAAGTAAAACGAAGCTGACTGTAGTGCTTGCACGTGGTTTTGCACTCTGCAGGACAAGTCACGTAACCGATCCCAGTGTTGTCATTTCCTAGCTGGGCTGCCTAGCTAAAGTTCACTTGTCGTGCGCTGGACTTACATCAGAGGAGGTTCGCAAAGGACGCTAGGTCAATCCAGACTTCATTCGATATGGTTTTCATTCAAATGCTGTCCAAGTGTACAGGCCTATTATTCGTCGGTTTCTTTGGGGACGTAATGCTTCTTTACACTAGTTCCCCATCTTTTTCGGCCTTCACTGGAATTATTGCTATCAATGATAATGTCGTTGAGCATGAGATAACCCAGTGTTTAAGCCGTGAATTTACTGGCCGGAAGGTCCGTGGTTCGAGCCCGATTTCAGCACCTCGATTGCTCCTGTCTAGACTTGGGCGACCCGACAGTATCTCAGCCTTCCTCTTTCCTTCGGGTGGCATAGTAGCTAGGTACCGAAACGATACTGCAGCTGGACAATTATTTTTATTAGTGGTAATGATTGCATAGAGAGCCTCCCTTATACTGTTGATAAATTGGGCACAGTACCCTCAACATCGTATTGTGGAAGACCTGTTGAAGGGCATGATTGGACCATACATGCCTGATTTGCGAAGTGAGTGGCATAGTATTTTTCGGCCAGTCAACTTAGTTCTGAGAATGCCACAATTAGCACTTCAAACATAATGGTCACGATGGATGGTACAATTAATTTTCATCTCACTTGTCATAAAAAAAATAATATGAAATAATTCCTTGCATGGATTCATTGTTCCCAATACAACTAATGTCAAAGTTCCGATGCTTCACTGCCCAGCAGCCATGTCAACTTATTTAAACAAATCGGTGATATGTAGGCGGAATTAAGGTGGAAGGGAGAAGTGTTAACCTGCTGCTTCTATAAAACAAACTGGAACTTACCGGCAAGGTGGACCCTGTTGACCTAGGTCCGCTGTAGAGGGCCATGTGCAGCTACCCTGTCTCGTGTGACCTCGAGGAATTCATTCTAGCTGAGAGGAAGCCGACGTGTCTACAAGATTATTTAAATAAGATGTTGCTCAGTTGAAGTCGGAAGGGAAAAGAATGGAAAATACAAAGTGCTCAGAGAGTTCTCTACCGATTGGTCTCCACAACGGTCTGCTTTCGCTCCATGGTTCCTGGACAGCTCTTCCTGTAGTAGACCAGGTTTTATGAAACAGTAGCAAATATAGTGAGTGCGTCTTCTATAAGGAGACCGCAGGAACAGAATAGCCAAAGCTTTCCTTTCTTGAGAGTTGGTCTTTTTAGGAGAACACTGTTAAAATAGCGGTAACTCGGGCGTCTTAACTGGTTGTTGAACGGGTGGCGGTTTACTGGATGGCGACAGGTCCTTTTGCCGATCTTGGCGGCTGGTTTGCAAGCGTCTCATCACCATCTAAGCAGGCGTTGTCACTGCATGGTTGGGTGGGTTTTGGGGGACGCATGGTACGTTTTTCAAGGTTGATGGAAATTCGGGAACTAGGCCCACCGGTCTATTGTCACCATCGACAGCATGACATCAGCGTTGAGCACTGATGCTTCGCTGTCGTATAACCATGATTTATTTGAAAGCTTTATTGTGAAGAAAATAATAAAAGTGGGCAGGGAAGGGGTTTAGTGCTAGCTTACTTCAATCATTCTGAGGTGCCTATACTTACAGACACTCATTCAGGCAACTTGGATGGAAACTGACAAGTACGCCACTGGCATCTTTTAGCAGCCATATCCTGGAGCTTCCCCAACCAGGTGCGGTGGGGATCTCGCGGTCCCATCCTGGACAGCGAGTAGCACCGACGGTATCCGAAAGTCTGGTAATCCCTTCCGCATCTCTCCAATATCAAGGGTTGGCTACCTCTGCTTCGACCACCTTGAATTGGGGACGGGAAACAGCGCTCTTTTCGCCAAACGGTGGTTCAGTATGTGCAATACATCACCTAACCAACGCAGATTCTGGCGCTGGGTACATTCTTCAATTGAAATTCCTGTTACACAACCGAAAACGTGCTTTCTAACCCCCTTTTTACGGATTAGCGGACACCAACCTGCACGGGCTTTGATCCTGAAGCAACGGTCGTCAAAGACCGGAAAACGTCTCAGTTTCGCTGTTCGGACAGGCCAGGTCTCACAGCCATACGACTTAACAGCCTTCACTATAGCCTGATACACACGTCCCTTAGGATTGAGAGATATACCGCGTTGGCGTCATAGGTATATCAAATTAACAGATGCGATCCGAGCCTTTCAGATCCGTTCGTTGACCTCATCTGTCACACTACAGTCGATACTGATACAAATTCGAAGACACATGGACTGCTCCACAACTTCCAGTGCCTGCCCACCGGTTGGACCTCAAAGACGGCGAAACCGGTAGGAGGCGATCTAGTATTTTCATCGATGTGGCTGTACAATGCAAACAGGCAAAATGCGGAAGCAATGAGAGACATTAGACTTCCTAGGCCCGAGTATTAACCTAATTAATTTTACACCAAGATATTGTAGATCACTTCAGTTTCCAGCGTAGTGGTGGATCTGACCCAAGCAGTTTACTATAGCTGTAACCACACTGAGCTTTTATCATACAGTAAAGCCAATCACCACCGTTTGTGGTGGCGAAATTATGATCCATATTACGGAGCTGGCAACTGGGTAGTCAAGCTCGTGCACAAACATCAGATATTATCGCAAAATACTCAGTAACATATCCGTATGTTGAATTCCTGGATTTGACTATCAGATTCTCATCCTAAGAACAACCAGCTTACGGGAAACTGAATCAGAGTGAGCAGTGCGAAAACATGTCTGAAACTGGTGGTTCTGGTATTAACTACCGTAACACATGCTTTCTAGGCTTCATAGCACATTTTATGCTTTCGAAAACTATCCATTTACCGTATCCATTTACCGTGCATCCGGCCAGCAGAATATTGGCGACGCTTGATTAGTCCCAAAGAATTCATTTCATTTTCGTTTCGGGATTAACTTTTCCCAGTAATGCCATAAAAATTTTACTGTAGCGTATTCGCTGTAACGGACAGTATTCCGCATACGTACTAGGAGCAAGCAAAACACCATGGTGGCAGGACGCGCCCAGACATGGAAAAACACATTGCAGAGAATGACGCACCCCCAAGGTCACCATCGGTGCGACACATTTCGGATAGCCGGTGCGTTGGCTGAGCTTACCAAACACGGCTTAGCAACATAAGACCAGTGGAGTGGGGCTGAAATTGTTCACGACCGGAACACCACCATTGACTGTACAGAACGAACAACTGAACGACCATATTTGGCCATTTAGTCATCCTGTGTATTTACGCAGAAGCTCTGTATGTTTTGCCCTGACAATACAGCCGTGTCCAGGGTTCTCTGTCTTCTTATCGGGTAGTCTGGCAGGCTCAGTGCAGGCGTAATCAATAGACGGCCACCCGTGATACAACACATGGTGAACGTAAAGAATACATAATTTGTCTACACCGATTATTGTGGTGCTTTTCTCACTGCTTCTGACCTTCCCTAAGAATGTATCTATCCCATACAGTACACCTCCAGCTGGTCTCACTTTGTAGTGGAAACCACAAAGTGGCAGCGGGAATCGGTGCCATATAGTGGTCAAAATCAAGTCATGTCATGGTCACATACTGGCGTGCGGTTCGTCGAGCTGCTGTTGTTTTTTCATCTCACTCAGACAAACCAAATACAGCGCACTATAAAGTATACGAAATACTCAACTTCACTGTGGTTTCCTAGAGCTCTAAAACCGAGCGCGGGAGCAGCAATAAATTGAGTAAACTAATTTGAGCAAGTAGTCGTAACAAAAGTCAGATGTGATGATCATCCGTGGAGCACTAACGGCACTGTTGAATTCGAGGCAAGCACCACTTTGAGACAGACGTATTTCCACCCCCTCTGTGGTCTTCCGTGAACTCTTTTGACTTCTTGTTCCTGTTACATGCATTCTGCCAGTTCTTGGTAGAATTTTCGGAAGATCTGCAGTTTTTAGAATTCTCGGCTTTTGAAATTCCGGTACGCTGTCACTGACTATGGACGAATAGGACCCCCTCAGCAAATGATCCTTGAAACAATTCTTCCCTGGCTATTGTGTTAACACCCAGGAGTAAGCCACACAATTACGACAGAACATAGTAATCCTCCCGAAGAGAGCTCACTTCTGGAAAACTCCCAGATTCCGGAAAAATCAATCAGTACTAGGATTTTCACCATATATTTCTGTTTAACGCTCTTAGAAAGCTCTTGCTATGGTATCACTGGCTCCGAGAATCGGTTCTTATTGACTTCGTTTGAATGGACCCGCTGCGGTCGTATTGCTTTTCGCGGATTGCTGGAATCCGTCACAGCTACATCAACAGATGAAACTCAACGCATACGTTGAGGGTAGAGTTGTGGGCTGTTGAGCGACTTAGACGCACTAATGAATACCACCGCATTCTTTATCTAACATCAATTTCGGTGGTCAATTCGCAGCGTGATTTTCTTTAGCGCATTAAAGCACTTTTGCACTAAAAGTGTCACGGACCATAATCCTCATTTGGGAAACACCGATGGGTATTTACGCGAATCCATATTCATGTCTTTTGTTTTGCTGAGGTAAGCTTGACGTTTTCCCCAAGCAGAGCGTAGTGGTAATCTTCCGTGACATCTCCAACAAGACATGCTCAGAAAGCATGTGGTATAGCCACACATTTCTGTTTGGTTAAATGAGGACGATGACGACAGTGCTTCGGATACTCCTTCGTAGTCCGTACGCTGAAACAGGACTCAGTATGTTTGCCACAGTTGCAGTGTGCATGTGCGTCTTGCTGCAGTCGACTTGACAAAACCTGTTACAAAAATTCATGTCTTTTCCACTAAACAGAACGAGGATTAGTGCGCCCAATACACCATCAAACCTATTGCTTTTGACCTACGTTTTTGGCCTTATGGTGCAGTGGGCGCTTATTAGATGAGGGATCCACGGACGTTTAGTGAAAGACCTTGGTCTCGTTAAATTCTGTTCAATAAGTTTCATTGCAAAGATTGTTCCGTAGTTTTTTTTTTGGTAAGAATCGAAGAAAATCGTCCAAGATTGGTCAGAGAATGCAGGTTCTGTTTTCGATTAAAATCACTAATTAATATACTGACCAAGTAAATCTCCATGGGATTTTTTAAAAATGCCTAAAACTTTGCTGGAACCGGTGCTGCTTATTACTTTTGGGTACGTTACTAAGGGGCATTCTGATCCAAACTAATGCATTTACTCGAGGTTTGTGTACGTCCCGTAAAAAGCGAAAAAAGCGGTGTATGACTGCAGTTTTCCGTTGAAAATTACCACACGTGCTTCTCCATGAATTGCAACCACCAGAATGCAGGTAGAGTTAGGTCGTACAGTTGTACGAGGATATGAACCGACGTAGTCCTGAGAATTACCTCACACATCCAATGACCACTGTCCTGGCCATATCATAGCGGATAATAATAATATGATGGGTACATTCCATTCTTCATTTGGTCCTGCCAGCTCCGGTTGCAAGTCTCGAGCCGTACGGCTCTACTGTAATACACTATAGCCGGGCGCCCGGAATGACACAAGGTACGCCCGGAAGTAGCCACTTGTGTTGCGGACTTGAAATCAGTGTCACCTGATCGATCAAGAGATGATACAGACCGCAATGGATGGCTCCATTGTTGAACTTCGTCGATGGACCCATCGTACCCGTATTAAACCTCCGGCCTCAGCATTGCTTTTTCTCGTTGACCAGTTACCAGTTTTTCGCACGATCATTCATTTACTGAATTGTGTGGCCTTCAATGTCCTGGCACTCTTGATGCTTTCAATCTATAGCGAACTATCGCCCATGAGTTTCTGGAATGAGACGGTGTACCAAACCGGCAATCTGGTGAGTAGCCTGCAAGCCCAACAGCGAACGGCGCATGTCTGGACAAACCGGCTGGGACAAGATTAATTAAGCAATGGATTCTGTCGCTTATAAGGAGCCACCCATTTTGGAGGGCGTTGAGTGTTTGTTATATAAGGCCAAGATTTCAGGAATAAATACGGTGACAAAATTGGCTACCCCTTAATACCGTCTTTTACGACGGCATTTCGGTCAGTTCACTCTATTCATACTGCATTCTGTGCTAGACTAGCTGCTTCCTGCTTCAGTAGGTGGTCAATAACAATATGGAACGTTTCTTACTTTTACTCGCGTGGCTTTCGTCGTAACCTTGATGCATTTAATCACACACAGGGATTAGCACACAAGAAGGGCGGAACCGGTCGTGGGCTGTTAGAGTTTTCAGCAGCAATTGTGATAGAACACTAACTGATGCAACGGTTTCGTCGTATGATGCATTTAATCACACACAGGGATTAGCACACAAGAAGGGCGGAACCGGTCGTGGGCTGTTAGAGTTTTCAGCAGCAAGCAATATAGAACACTAACTGATGCAACGGTGCAGATTGTTAATGATGCCAGTCACCCATCAGTATGTTATGCGTCACTTGTAGAGATAATATCTTGAATAACGGCAGCCAAAATGCGAACACAAATGACATCAGCAAAAGGAACGACCTAATGGAGATTAGACTGGGCTCATTAGAGAAACAACTAGAACATATCAAAGAGTTGTTACAACCACGTGAGTCTGGGCCGGTTAAATTAACAAAGAATTCCATACCTCTGTTACAAAAAAGGCCATTGAATCCAAAACTATGTCGCTCAATAATGAACGGAAAGCCTCATCGGGACTTAGTGTTATTTGCACTAACGTCACAGAACCTTGCGATACGTTATTACAAGCGAGACACAAGCGCGAACTGGAGGAGTGGTTCAAACTTTGCGCTAAAATGAAGTTAAAACCTATCGAACCAGTTTCCCTAACACGATTAAGTCGACCACCGAATTCGCCACATAACGGTAAGCCAAGACTTCTCAGAGTTACCGTTAATACCGAGAAAGACCTGGAGAGCATTCTATTATCAGCATTCCAACTTAGGGGGGAAGCTGACAATGGCGAAAGGATTTTCGCTGATATACCGTGGTCGGAAAGATCGCGCAAAAATACACCTCATCCTACAAACTCAACCAACAAACATACAAATGACCGCAGTTTGATCATCTTGGGTGTTCCGGAACCCAACAAAACGTCAGATAAAATAGCGCAAAACACACACGACTACATGCAGTGGCAATTTCTATGCAGTACACTTGAAATTGAAAACGTGGCCGTGGTTGATACTTATCGGATTCCGAAATCACCAAAATATTTGGGTACCGGCCCGAGGCCCCTGAAACTCACACTACTTCGTGGTGATATGCTAAACTTAATCCAAACACAATGGCAACGTCACAGGAACTTACTCCCTAGGGAGTTAAGGATAAGCACATCCATGCGGAACAATATACCCACAGAAGAGACCAAGGTTAATGAAGATGAAGCCGTAGGTGAAACTTCAAAAAACGACCAGCTGCCGACTCTGCCAGGGTCGGCACAATTATAACCGCCCAACCTGCACATTATCTTGCGTACTGCCCAACACTGCTGTCAATAAACACCATTAAATGTTTATACACGAACGCGCAATGCTTGACTAACAAGATTCCAGAATTATCTGAATTGTGTGAAAAGCATTTGCCAAACTTGATTGCTATCAGCGAGACTTGGTTCCAGCCACACTTATCGGATAGTGAACTTGCCATCCCTGGAATGACGCTTCTTCGTCGGGATCGCATTTCTCGGGGAGGTGGTGTAGCTATTTACCATAGCAGGCAACTATTGTGCAAAGAGCTAACTGATGAAGATTTGATACTATCGGATACCTTGTGGTGCTCGTTAAAGACGGTAGCAGGAAACGACTGTGTTGTTGGTGTGATCTATCGACCACCTTCAGCGGAGGAACTGCACAATTACACCATAATGGAGAAGCTGCGCCTCGTGGCTTCCCGGTATAAAAGTAAGATACTAATTATGGGTGATTTCAATCTCCCAAACTTGCTACGGACTCAACAACATCCGATAAATTCCCTCGATTGTGCCTTCCAGGAGACGTTACATGATCTTGACTTTCACAATCATATATCATGCAACACGCGGTATAGAGGATCAGATATACCTTCCATTCTGGACCTCATCATAACAAGCGAAGAGAACGTTGTGGAAAACATCGCATATGAAAGTCCATTAGGATCGAGTGATCACGTCGTTCTCATTTTTGATTATGTTTGTTCGGCGGTGAGACCTAATGATGAGCTTAAAATGATCAGGAAAGTGAACACGAAAGCACTGTCGAATACCCTGAGTCATTGTACGGACTGGTATTCAGAAGGTCCAGACGTCCACCAGCAATGGTCTAGCTTCATGGGGAACTTGGTCAATAAAATACGTTTGCATTCCCACTTCGTTCCAAAGAATACTCAGATGGGATTCGATTTTAAGTTACGAAGCAGAACCCGAAAATGGATTCTGGAGCGAAATGCAGCCTGGGCTGAATACCGACGTCACCGAACAACAACAACATGGGAAAAATATCGGTTACTAAGAAATAAAGTCAACACGCTGGTCGTGAACGACAAAAAGGATTACCAGCTAATGCTTTTAGAGAAAATGGAAAAAAATCCGAAGCTTCTCTATTGGATCATTAATAATAAGGCGTCTGTGAAACCGGGTATTTCACCTCTGCGTACCCCTAATGGACTGACGGCCACTGCGTCAGCTGCAGCTGAAGAACTGGCCGAGTCCTATTCCACTGTTTACTGTCAGAAGGAATATATAAGCCGGATGTCGTTTATGGCTCCCTCACCGCCCACCTCCCTACATGAAGTAATTGTGACTCCAAAATGTGTACTCCGAACGTTACTTGAACTAAATCACAGAAAATCTCCCGGTGCCATTCATCCTCAAGCAGTGTGCTCATTCTCTTTGCACACCTCTCGATGAGTTATTCAATTCGTCCCTAAATAACGGTGTGGATCCCAACGACTGGAAGAGGGGCGTTATCACTCCCATATATAAAGGAGGTAATCGTCCGGTCGTGTCAAACTACCGGCCGGTGACTCTGTTGTCGGTGATCTCCAAAGTGCTTGAGCGACTGGTGGCAAACAAAATCATTAAACACTTAGAGGAAAACGGATTGCTTTCGGCTGCCCAGCATGGTTTCAGAAAAAACAGATCCTGTCTGTCCAATCTCCTCATTACCTTAGACGACTGGACGCAAGCTGTGGACAATGGAAATCCCGTTCACGCATGCTATCTAGACATCTCCAAGGCATTTGATCGCGTGAACCATAACATATTGTTGCAAAAACTCGAGCATTATGGTATTACGGGAAAGCTGCTGGCTTGGCTTGAAATCTATTTGGCTGACCGAGACGCGCGTGTATGTGTTGACGGCGCTCTGTCCAAGCCAATTGCAGCTACAAGTGGAGTACCCCAAGGCTCTGTTCTTGGGCCTACTTTATTTTTATTATACGTAAACGATATACCTGAGCTCGTGAGCAGTAAAATCACTTTATTCGCAGACGATATCAAGATATGGTCAAGCATACGCACCATTGAAGGCAGTCACCGATTACAAAAAGATTTCGATACACTTTATGATTGGTCACTGAAAAACAGACTACTGTTTAACCTCCAAAAATGTAAAATGCTCCGTGTAGGGAAGCCCTTTGCATATAACTATACGTTGGGTCCACAACCACTTTGTTGGACTAGTGAAGAAAAAGATCTGGGCGTGTGGGTTAACAGCTGTTTAAAGAACTCCTTGCAATGCACAGCCGTCCTGTCGCTCCTAAAACGGATTTTTGGTCGTTTCACTCGACTGGCACTGCCCCGAGTAATCAATACCTACATCCGACCAACCATGGAGTACGCTTTACAAGCTTGGTCACCATGACTTCAAAAAGACATAATTCTTCTACAGCGAATATATCATCGATCCACGAAGCTGGTAATTGGATTGCATAATAAACCATACGAAGACAGGATTGCCAGTCTCAACCTATTTGACTTCTACTATCGGCGCACCAGGGGAGACCTAATTCTAACATATAATATACTGAAGACACCTAATCATCTGCTTGAAAATCTTTTTGTCAGACGTCGACCTTGAACGGGCAGGAGGCATGACATTTCGCTCGCGGTACAACATCACTCGGGGGTGAACTGTCGACGGAACTTTTTTGCTGTCCGTGTATGTTTCATTTGGAACTCCCTACCTCCCAATGTTGTACGTTTGCCGAGTTTAACAATTTTCAAGAACCATTTAGATGCATATCTTAAGTCCAAACCGAATCTGGAACCGTTTAACTCCATATGATACTCAGCAAACATTACGCATATTTTTGCGTCCCTTTGTATATATACGTTCACCCTATGGTCGTTGTAAAGTTAATTGCTTTTTAGACCATTAAACCTTGAATTACCTTGAATTATCTTGAATTAGCCTTATGAGTAGTGACTGTGTCCATTCAACGTATAGCAATTTCTTGAATATAGTGTCAACTGAAAAATGAAGCGGCTTGGTGCGGCACACTCAGTTGCTGAAAAGCAACGAGAGATTCAGCTGGGTTCTAGATAAGTTTGCCGTCAAAAACAAATTGGTG
This sequence comes from Opisthorchis viverrini, assembly GCF_000715545.1. Taxonomy (NCBI): domain Eukaryota; kingdom Metazoa; phylum Platyhelminthes; class Trematoda; order Opisthorchiida; family Opisthorchiidae; genus Opisthorchis; species Opisthorchis viverrini. Next base: position 28,660 of record NW_008751780.1, read on the forward strand.
TGAAAATGAATATACTTCGCTGATTAACACCCAAATTTCTGGATAACGTTTCTCGACACTTACGGAATTTTAAAGTATTCAATAATTAGCATTTCGAGTCGTGATAAGTACAGTTATTTGCTGGATTTCTGTCTGATCAGCTGTTGAGTGTATCGATTTCTCTGCTTCATCTCCCAATCTCCCGCCGTGTGAGTCCTACTGTGGCCAGTACTTATTGTTGTAAAATGCCCGCCTATTTGATGGACTGAATGTTTCAACCTCCTCGCAACAGACGGTTTCCGATTTCACACTAAATACCTGACCAGGGTCATCCGTAGTCGGTTGGTCGTTCCAAACTAGGTCAGCATGAGATTTAGCGCCTTGCTGCCCAGCCACACTTCCATTTGAGATTACGTTGCAGCAAGACGTTTACCGATTCCGCCTGAGGCAAACTGCATTCAGCTGCGTCGCCGGGCGTAAAAATCCATACTCATCGGTCATTCAATGGATTATTGGAGCCGATCATGGATATCTTTTTTCCCTGAATACCTCCGCTGTTGGATCTATCCGATGGAGTTTTGGTACTGATCCAAATATTTAGCAACTTGGCCAGGCTTTGCCAACAGTTTATATCCTGTGAGCACTTGTTTGTTAGAACTTAGAACTTAGAACTTAGTACTGCTGACAGATGCACGGCATTCAATGTTCGTTAAATTATTTCAGCAGCAGTCCAGCACTTACATACAGGATGGTGTAATATGTTTTTCGGGAACGACAACGAAGTTGGCCGGGGTTTTCTTCGCAACACATCTTTTAACTGTAAACCGCGATGTGTTACGCGGCATGAAGAAAAAGTAGCCTGCGTTGAAATCGTCGTTCGAAATATAATGTGGCTGCACTGTAATGTATCGCGGGTCTTGCGATTTAAAATAGCGTGCCGTTTTGCTTGACAAGGTTGCAGGAGTAAACGGCCAGATAACTTTCCAGATCACTAAGTAGTGCAGCTATTTCCCTCGAGGAAGTGGTTGTCAGTCAGCTTGCGTTTTTGACAAACTTCGACATCTCTGCCTCACTCAGTGGTTAATGCAAGGCTTGTGGCAGTCGCAATACAGACTTACAACAACAAACACCAAGAGGAAGTGACACTTTTTACAGGTAGGTAGGGGACAGAACACATGAGACTTTTTGACCAATGCTTACAGACTGACCCTTTATTTTTGGTCGGATTTCCATACGCACATAGCTCTCCAAATTGTATACCGAAATTTTACTTTTAGCTACTAATTAGTAGGCAAGTGATACTTTAGTTTCATTGGCTCCGCATTGGAATTGACCCAACTCAATATGAAGGGGCTACGGTCCACATGAAAACTTTTTAATTGGAATGTGTAGTCTGACTTACAGATAATAAAACCTTGCTCGAATGGCAAGAATAATCTTAACACGTTTTCCCATTCCGCAGTTCCTCCGTAATGACTTACCCGATCATTACATTTCGAAGGAGAAGCTTTGGGTTCCGGCCCATCAGTAGTGAGCCTACGCTATGTCGAAATCAATCCTCTCAATCCACTTATTAGCAAACTTTGTTTGATTTTAACTAGAGAATCGGCTGGAACATGCTATTCCTCAGCTAAATATTTTTCCTTAATGACCATCTAATATCCCAGTTTGCATGATATCCGACATGCCGCAGGATAGTTTCTTGATGGAACACCACCCATAGGTCTGCTGAAAAACCTTCGACAGTGATCGGTTTTTTCCTCCTTGAGATTCATCAAGTAGGTATGATCTTTGAATTTCGGTCAACCTCATGTCCCACATGAACCCAAATACCCTTAGGAATCACTAAATACACAAAATTTTCAAACTAGCCTTGTTTTAACTGGTGACACATCTGAATCTCAGCTGGATCTGGGTTCAAATAGGAGGTAAGTTTGACAGATGGCTGAACTAGTCGTGGGTTGTCGAAGGGTTTTTAGCAACCTTATGGGTAGTGCTATCTTAGTAAAATCAGTTCATCTGAAGTGCTAATGAACCATATCTGAGCTTTGCGAAATACACTCATTTGCAAACTAATTTGGTTTTGCGAGAGACTCACCTGAATTCCAGCTGAATCTCTCATATGTGATGTTTCCAGACAGGGTGAAACCGGTCATGGGCTGTCGAAGAATTTTCAGCAACCTTATGAGTAGTGCATTACGTACATGCATGCTATCAACTCGTTTCAGGCGGGCGGGGTCCCCGGTGTTTATAGTTACCTTGATTGCATTGTTCACCTAATAATTTGCCGGATCAATGTATTCATCAGACAGTGACCAAGATACGGGCTGTCTACCTTGGGGTCGGTATACAGAGAGGTTGTCGTATTGATGGACAGTCATCGTGTTTCTTTTGCTTAGAACAAGTTCCCCCCTCCCTCCCACCCGAGTCAGCAATACTAAGCTCATACCTGTCGGATAGGACGTTCAACTACAGCGACAGATGTTTAGATCTTGAAAGCCATACACTTATTTACTCTTCCCGACGGACTTTGAATGGGGTAATTTTGTGTGTAGGAGTAATTGCTCCGTTTGCGTGAGATCGAAATTAATAGTTTTTTCCGTCATGCGACTGGAAACATGTCACCCTCTGACATTCCCCCGACACTCGCAAAACCATGTTCAGTTTTAGAAAATTTACCACTATGTATTGGTATGTATATGTACTGGACAAACCGTGAACCAAGTCAATTTTACCGCCGATGTCGTTTGGCAGTCTGTTAGGTGATTTCGTGTTGTGTACTAATTTGATTAGAGTTGCTGAACGACTGGCGAGACAAAGTGAAGTGCTGACAATCCACGATCTTCTTCCTCTGCGATGGTTACAGAGACTAAGAAAGCGTCCGTTTTAAATCTGTTAAGCGAAGAGTTTCTTCCAATATTATGCCGAAGAGGAGTGATTAAGGTGCTCCTCGTAGCATTTTACTAGATCAGACCGGGTTTCCACGCAAGCTTTTCATACACTAAACGCAAGTGAACTCTCTCTAAAAACCACGATTCGTGGGAACACTCTCTATTCACTTTACTTCACCCGAAACCCAACATAGGGGATATTTTCTCACAAAATCGGGCATGGGATAATAAACTCATCATGTCCGTCCAAAATGTTTCCCTTTTCCAGTTTACGGGGTGTCAGAAACCTCGTTCACGGGGGCACAACAGGGAGTTTCACTCGTTGAGTGAAATTAACAATTCCATCCAGAATTTTCCGATGGACTCCAGGCTCAAATTCAGTTGGAAAACCTATTGGAAACCTAACAGAAAACCTGACAAGTTCGAAAACCCATTGCTCCCAAATAGGATGAAAGGCAACCACAAGCACGGAAGTCTCAATGGTTGTAAAGCTCGATTGCATATACTGAACTGTAGACGAATAGCACTGTTTCTACGATCCACGTGTCGATGCTGTTCGGTCAGTTCTTACAACGACAGTTAGTAAGAGAGAGACAAAGTTCTAAACCGTGTCCAAACAGTGGTGAGTAAATACAATGATTATGATCTGGCGGTTTTTGGAAACAAAGGATTATGGAGTTTTGTTTTGACCTGATTCAAAGAGTGTTGATTAGGAAAGCAGGAGAGAAATGCAACACCACATAGACTTTCAAATCGTCACACTTTTAAATTTTTCGATAAAGACTAGCCCTAACGTGATTCGTTAGAGAGTGAAGTGGATTCGAAATGAAATTCATTATTTTAATTGCATTCCTCCGATTCGCTCGTTTTTTCAATAAGAAAGTGCCTTGTGTGGAAAAGTGGAAAGTTTTTTGAGTAAGTCAAGTGTTCAGTTGATTTTCAGCGATTCAGTGGAGTAATTTGACCAGCTAGATTTTATCAGCCGTTGAGCGAATTTAGGGCAAGATCAATGGGATCCGGTGGGAACATCTAAGCTGTCTTGTGGTTGATGATCTGACTATGCACATGGCTGTAACGTCGCTGACCACTACTAAGCATCACAGGTTATTCCAGACCGAATGACTTCCTTGAGCTGTCGTTGTGTGGGTGTTGGGATATTCACCTGGATAAAATCCAAATCGATATTTCGTCCTGTATAGGACGTCAATTTCATTTTGCTTTGAGAATGACTGCACATTTATCTGGAGTATCATCCACAACCTTTTAGTAAGCCCTTATGGGGAGAATGTGGATGCATGAGGAAGGAGGAACAGTTGACATCCAACGAAATGCATTACTAAATGCAGACACTTGATTATTGGAGAATAATACAGAAGACTTAATTACACTCTCATCGTTTCAGTTCAATGAACATTTCGCCAAGATTTGATCCACATTGTTGTACATACTGCACTTGAATTATGCTCTTAGTAGAGCTCATAAGCCCACCCTTGATCGCATTGATATTTGAATGTCCGCTATCTGACATGCTAGTAAAGTGAGTTGGCGTCGCCTAACTGCTGTACGCTGCAGGCATGTTCGTTTAGAGAAATCTTTCGTGCTTTAGCTTTAGTGTAGGTGGCTACTCCGGTATCCCTCTAGAAACCCCTACAGAACTGAGGATATACTCTGCTGCTGATCGGTAGAAACTGGTCACGAATGTGGTGGTTAGCCGGCAAGAAGACTGTGATACATAGGTTGATATGACTGAAATTCCGAGAAATCCCTCAAATAACTATGAGTGGTTCTGTTTTGTTGAGGTCAGCGAAAATTGTCTGTGAGAGCAATCTTCAAATTCTTCCGCAACAGCTCCCTAAATAAGTAACTGTAGTAGAGTCTCACAATGAATTACTCGGCAACCGTTGCCGTGAGCAAGAGGGAAACTTTTTCCGAAGGATACCTTTTACGCGGCGCGAACGTCCCCCATCAGGTGGCTAGTCTTGCAGAAAAAAATGGGAAAGCCCAATTGTACGACCGGCGGGTGTCCTGTTTTTTTTTTCAAATTCTAGCGTCAATAAGAAAACGTGATCCAAAATCTGGATACAACATCCTGATGTTCATGTATGTGGAATTGGAGCTGATATGTTTCTCTACACGACAACTCATTAGAAACTCTATCTGCTCTCACGTTCATCCCCGATGGGATTATATCTACCGTGTGCGATACAAACATCTACTTGCTGGTCACGCAAATCCATGGATGGTTGGAGAAGAACTAACCGAAGTTATTCAAAATTAAAATAAACTTCTTGTATCTGTTATTCTCTCATTTATTTGTGTGCATCTCCCTGCCTGACGTACAACATGAGTGAGGAGTCTGTAATTGCAAATTGACAGTACATGCCTAATTGGATATTCCGGTATTTCAAGCTTCCACAGTTGTTTTATCTGTTAAATATGCATGAATTTCTCAGCTAATCCATAAGAAGGTTCGTCTTTTCTGCATATAAAACTCTCAAAATCTTAAAAATCTTAAAAAATATCCGAAGCTGGGTTCATTTCTCACATAGATAAACCCGTTACTGAAAAACAAATGGACCCTATGCTGAATTCGAGTGATGCCTAATCAATAGCGATCTATCATCCTTCATTGGCACTGGAAGATACTCTGGCCTTTACGGCGAATTGGAGATAAGTTCAAGGTGCTTTCTGCACTTTGAATTCTTATTGGAGGATATGGTGGGATACCCGCTTTCAGTCAACTACCACTACTCAACTACTACTGTGATTTTGGCAGTCTTATGCGATATATCCAACGAAATATACCCTAGTCAGGGTGAGAAATTCTTGGAGTTATTAGCACACCCAAGATTAGAAAGCCGATTGTTCGCCTAATCAGGCTACCTCGAGAAAAGCGATACTGATCTGCTACGCACCATTAACAACGCAAATGGGAAATACTGCGTAACCGATGGATATCCCGTATTTGAAAGTGATTGGAACGGAGCGCTAAAACATTTCACAATATTGTGGACATAACACATTACTCATAAGGTAGCTGAAAATTCTTCGACAACCCACGGCCGGTTCCGCCTTCCTTGGGGTTAATCAGGCAGGTGCAGCCCCTGAAACTCCGTGAACCTTATGTTCTGTTTGAACCAAATTTGCATGAAATTCGACAGTCACTCATTTTCACACCAGTTTGTTTTTCATAAGACTCAAATTAATCCCAACATAATCTCTCGTTTATGGTGTTCTTGCTTAAATGATTGTGCTGCAGCAGGCTGCATGTTTCTAGATGCGGTAATAGTTCTGTCTGCACGTAACACACCACTCAAGAGTTTACTGGAAACTCCTTGATCAAGATCACGTTCACTCATGAAAAAGAAAGTGATATGCAATTGGGTGCACTTGTTGAGCTTCTTCCCATTGTTTGCAGGCCGCAGTTTCCCAGAGCTACGCTGACAGCCGCCATTCTACGTGACTAATATAAGAACCGGCCCGACTGTGCTACTTATCGCAATATCATCCTTCTATTGCTGCTATCTATTAGAAACTAGATCGTATCTTTACAGATCAATAAAGCCGAGCGTAAACTGTACCCAAGACCAAGGGAGTTAGACCTGGACTGTGATCAAAATTCTGTTGCAGAAGACACCTGACAAAACAACTCACTTTTTAGAATGAACTGAATTTTCGTATACAACTAACTCTAGGTTATAAGCTTGGAAAATCTCTTATCCCCACCTACAAATGCAAGGTCATGAAGGTCGCTTAGGCAAATAACTTAGCATAAAAATTAAGTCAGACAGTAAGGGTATGCTTGTGCTTCAAAACAATTTGTCTATCCTCTGGACAGCTTATCGTTAAGTCTGGTCCCAAATGTGCCAGCGAGTACTGTCAAAAGCTATTATTTCTGCTGCAATAGCTTTTGCTTGCTGTTTCGATACAAGATGAAGACATCGCTTCAAGATCCTTTAACGGTTTCTCAGTTTTGAAATAACCTTTGTAATTTTGGTCAAAAGTAACGCACAGCCATTTGTTGACGTTCATTCGGGTCGTTTGCGAGACTGGGTGACCTTAGTATCAAGCCAGAGAACGAGGCACCAACCATCCGTGAAACCTGAGCTACCTAAATTTCAAATTTGGTGCGGGCATTACATCACTCCGTATTGTGCATCCGGATGGTGTATTTTCATGCATCGCCTAGTTTTAAGTTGGGTGCAGATATGCAGGTCGGTGAGACGTAGTTCACTTGACAAGGGAAACCCTCCTGCTCCCCAGCATCAAACCATCACAGAATTTGTTTTCCAGTTATTGCAAACACAATGGAACGTGAGTGCAGAACACCAGTGCCTCATTGTTGTAGAGCCGTGTCAAACTATTTGATTGAAACTTCTGGGTATGAGGGAGAGTGAAATGGAAAAGTGTTCCCAGTTCAGCCTCAAGCAATCGTTCCATATGCTTGAATTTTCAACCCCCGATTGAAATTACCTGAAAAAACCAATAGCAAAACACTCATGAGCAACAATAATCCGCGGCGTTTTATACCAACTTTGTGCATAACATACCTTAGCTGGACTTTAGCTTACACCTCTACCACTTTTCCTGCATTATCTTACGTTCCTTAAAACTATTTTTCCCGCCATTTGATACACGCTATTTTGATACTTGTAGGTGACTAACAGCTGTCTTCAGTAGACAATACAACTTGCCTCACTTGTGGTTCGTACTGTCGGAAGCATTTCCACAGTAGTCTCTATCACCAGAACACCAGTTGTCCAATCAACTCAATGTGAATTCAGTGGTGTCAATCTTTTTAGCTATGAATGGTAAAAGACTTGATAATGTGAGGAAGTTCGGGGTTATGAATAAAAATTCAATCCTGTCTGTGAGACCAGTTGGTGCAGAATGCCAAGAAGCACTGTAAGGTCGTATTACCCTTATTGAAAGCCAATATTAGTGCGTCTCTCACGGAATTTTAGAGAGTCCAGAACCCGTGCCTGTCTAAAGGCGAGCCAATCACAACGCTGATCATCCGCCTGTGGTCAAGCGGCGAAGTGCTCAAGTTACTACTAGCGGGTTCAAAACTCTGTGAGTTTCGTGATATACACACTACTGATGACCCCCGATATGAGGGCAGCAGCTGTACAGCACTTCGCGTTTCAGAATAGAATGACACGACAAAAATTTCCATTAAAATCCTTCTCTGCCTTAAAATTTCAGTTCTCACGAGGATGAAACCTACGCTGCAATGTAAACTGACAACGAGTACTCAAAACGTTTATAAAGTCAGAAATGGGCGGAACGGCTTCACGACCTTAAAACAAACATGTTCCCAGACTTGTACGGAACGACCTCGGGAACTGAGAATTTGACAAATTTGGCAAAGCATTCAGGTCTGAACAAATATTATGAATCCACATAAGTTGAACAGATATGCTTTATGCACATTCACAGGAAAGAAATTACAGTAGTCTCCAAAGGTCATTTGAGTGCATGCTCAAAATGACCACATATGGTTTACCGCATGCTACTGCTACCAATAATAACTATTGGTATCACTCGCAAGGCTATCGACAACGGAGCATTTTCAAATACTTCAAGGATATGTTTGGCAACCTATAATCAACATGAAGAAGTGAATGAATATTTCTATTTGACATATTTTGGCCCAACAGCGGGTTAAGCTTCCACTGGACGATTTGGATTCCTCCGCTGTGCGATGATGAAGCCGTGCAGCACACTTGCCCAGTATGTCAAAAAGCCTTTAGTTTAAACCCGGCTTGACATTACAGTTGTATTGCTGGTGAGCCCTGACGAGAGTATAAGGTGCTCGATCCCTCGGACTAGACAGGTAGAATCGACCGGTTTGGATAGGGAGAACTGTTCAAAGGAGAGTTGGGAGGTCACTGATTCGTAGCCTAGTCGCTGATTTGCCCCCGTAGCCAGTCAAGTGGACTGCGAACACTTCGCGACTGGTCTAGAAGATATAAGCCATGAGTGGTTCAGGGTGCATCAGTCTGTTTTCATTTAGCCTAATATGCTATATATCGCTTTCGTATTAATCGATGTTTCATTTTTTATTTGAGCTGTTTTGACTGATTCATTGGATAACATTTTTTACACACTTCCTTTGTTTTGTTCTAACCGGTAGCTTTTCCATTTGCATTAAGTTTTATTGATTAATTATACTCTAGCTGTTTCTAGTCTTTCATTCAAAGTATCCGCCTGTGGTTGTCGTTTCGTTATATTATAGTTTTCTTGCATTTGATTGGCTGGTTTAATCTTCCATTTGAAGGATTTCCTTCCACGTCCCTTTGTGTGCTGTACGCGATTCCTGTTACGACTGAGCGGTTAGCTGGATGCTTTTCGTGCCTCAGTGGTTTTGTCCTTTTCTAGTTTGTTACTTCGGAGTGCTTGTCTGCGTTATTTTTAGATGTATATTCCGGTCAAATTGTTTTATCTGTTGATTTGGTTTCCCTCTGGAGCTCTCTCATATTTCCTAATCAGTGGTTATATAATCCCTTTGTAACTGAATAAATTGGGCAAACTGGGTCAACGCCGATGAGAATTTGTTTGATAAGTTACCCAGCCCTTCAGAATTCACGTTTTTTCTGTTATTGTTTAGTTGGTGCTTGAACGTTTCCCTGGTCGCCCTCGTATTCGCCGTGAGCTTCGTGAGTGGAGGTGAGAGAGCACTGTTCATATCCATCGGCATAAGACATTGGGCCAGTTTGTTGCCTCCGATTTCCACTTTGGCTTAATATTGTCTTCTGCGTATGCGCATGGGTCTGGTACCAAAGTATTATCGCAACAAACTATGCTAAAGACAACCCAAATCAAGGGACTAAGGTTGATCTGGTGGTCGCTGATCTAACCACCGAGCTTGACAATTAGCTTGCAAACGTTTCGTCACCAAAAGAGGAGACACTATCAGCACATCTTTCTTACCTGTGCTAAAAGCTGCGGACAAAGCCAAATTAAACCAAAGGAAAAATTAATTCAATTGGCATACGCATCCAACCAATCAACAAAGAAACCACACCGAGGGCACGTGGTTAACCGGTCAGACTCAAGGGAACAGGCTATTCTAATGGAATAAAACTGGACTGCGACGCAGCGCTAATCGCAAACAAATCAATGAACTTTGGAGAAGGCTATATCTCCAGCAGATAGCAGATGCCATCCTGAAAGCCTTATAGAATCACACCAGTAAGCAAGATGTGCCTAACTAAACACCCACCTACGATGTCTCCTCGTTTGGTGACGAAACGTTTGCAAGCTGATCGCCAAGTTTGGCGAATAGATCAACGGCAACCTGATCAAAGACGATTAAGGGAATAATTATTGAGCAGTGAATTTCAGAAGAATTAGTCAGATAACACAACTGCTGATCAGAACGCATTATAGATCACGTGTGGACCAATCAGGACATAAGAAACAACCTCTTAAAACATGGTGTTGGACGAACAAATGAAAGCCTAGTTCACATAATGACTGAAACACTATGAAGTCTGTCCGGCAGTTAACGAAATATGCTAGGGTTGGAATGTAATTACTCAGTCGGGCGGGAAAGAATTACGCACGTAACTGAACATAGATGTCTTGCCCTCGGTTTGCAACGAGGCGTTTGTAAATTCTTATTGACTGCCACTGATTTCTGCCGTCTTTCTAAATTTCCCTAGACACGGATCTAATTTGTTGGTTCCACCTTTTTGTAGCTGCATGAAGTCGTCTTCAGAACGAAATAACTTCATAAGACAGCGCTATCAGGACAATTTTAAGGCTTCGAACGTGAAGCAGCTTTCAGAATTAGTGAACACATGTTTAATCTAGGCAGTATCCGTGAGGCCCAGGGCATCGGCAGAGGAAACGAATTAGGTTAAACTAATGGAGCAAACCGCGATGCGTGAAATTCCCGCGAAACCAACCAGTTTTTCGGAGAATAATCCGGATTCCTGTCAACTAAGATATTTCAAGTTCCCAAAGAAGATAACTAATGCGGTACGGCCACCAGTCGTGAAATGTTATCATGTGTAAACCCAAGGGAGTGTGACTGGAATGGATGGAACAGTTGTAAGGCACCCAGCTTACCCGGCTTACGGTCGATGATTATGGGGCATGAAACAATGACGAAGCCAGCCGGTTGTATAGCACAAACGGCCATAAAAAACGTTGTCTCTTTCATAAAAAATTCAAGTACTTGTCGAATAACGAGAAGGCTTTTGTGAGATCTATTCCGCTCATTGAGACCAACCTGTGCTAGAAAGCCGACAAGCACTGTAAACCTGTTTCATCCTTATTGAGAATCATTGGCACTGCCCCCCTCATGAAACTCAGAGGGCTTCAAACCCGCGTAAACCTGTTCATCCTTATTGAGAATCATTGGCACTGCCCCCCTCATGAAACTCAGAGGGCTTCAAACCCGCGAAATTCCGGCTAGTAGCATGAACACTTAACCGAATAGCGGAGTAGTTGTGTGATTAGTTCTCATCTGTTCTCGCGAAGGCTACTCGATACACAAGGATGACTCATAATGATTTATGGTTGGATAATTTGGTTATGCACGACACATTGTCCATCGCTGTCATTGTGTGAGCAGTACGCATTTAGACTTTCCGGATTTTGAATGAAGGGAACAAAATAAAACACAGCCAGTCGGTGGCGGTTTCATATAATTCCCTGAACACTAACACACATACTTAAAAAAACTTCACCAAATTGTCCGAAACAACATGATTATTACTGCTATTCTCAGTGCAAAACAGATTCGGTGGTATGGTGTGCGGTTGAGTAAGGTATTGCTAACTGTGTTTGGTCAACAATAGCAAGGCCACAGCTCTTGCGTAACACTTTTGGTGACAAATTTGCGAACGGCGGTCGCCTCTGTTATGGAAAATACCATATTTCTAATGATATTGGAACGACTTGGTGACACTCAATACTTTGCTCTGAACGACTCAGCCGGAGTGATACAATGATTTGTGTGGGACTGGTAAACTGCGGTCGGGCTTATCAGGTCGTCTACATGTTCGATTCCACTGTGCCTCAGAAAGTGCTTGGCATTCATTGAGAAAAATTTTGGGTCGTCCGAACAAACAACCTGCGGAATACTCGGAAACGAATAAGTATATTATTGTGGAAGAGCCTCGTGCCGGCGCATTATCCCTTATGTTCGCGTTCAGTGAATGATCGCCGCTTAAATGGCTGAAATTCTTCTGAGTGACGTTGAACGTTTTTCTGAGTAAAGTAACCAGTTTTATTTTGATTGTTTCAGAAACACTGTCCTTCCTAAATCTCACCATAATGCAAATAAGCATCTGCGGACCTGACAGACCTTCATTTATCTTGTAAGGGCTGTCTGAGGCAATATCACGAACTCCTCCGGGTATTCATTCTCCATCAGAGCTCTCCGTGCGTATCTGTATGGTGTATTTATTGCCGTTTAGACCCTGCGAAATCTATTTACTGGACATTTAAAAGATTTATTTTACACTCCATATCCGCAAAGCTGTGGAAATACGTGTAAAGGCCAGACCACACTGATTTCCGGTACACTTGTCTCCGGAGTGCTCTATTCTTATTTCCAACCTGAAAGATGTTTCTGACCTCGCTTTGCAGTGAAGTAGGGTGCTGCATTTGTCTGATTAGGTGTTCAGACTGTGCTGAGCTAATCGCTGATGTAAGAATTGTCACCAAAATAGTGCCGGTAAAGTGATGACATTTCGGTCACTGGTTTTAAACCACAGTTTTCGATTTTTTTCCATACGAACGTCGTCTAATTGAGGGGCGAGATTAGAACCCACGGGAGTTCCATCCTTCTCTCTATAGATAAAACCACTGAACAAAATCTGTGTTTTGAGATGCGTGGCAAAAATGACCATTTTAATTCCGGTACACCAATGGGTAACATGGCGCAAATACAGCTATCTTTTTTTGAACAGCGACATATCGGCTAAAAGAAATAAACTTTTGTATTCCGGACAGAGTTAATGAACCCGAACGTGCCACAAGGACTCGGGCGGGCTATAAATTTTTCCTCAGCCGCAAGTAGTTGCATAAATATAGGACACAGTGAACAGCCCTATACGATAGTAGCTGATATTTTTATGGGCGAAATTGAACAACATATATAACAACCACTGACCCAGCCAGGCCTCAGGCCATGAGAATGCATTGAAATATCCACCAGTAATGTAGAAAATCGAATCACGAATCGCCTCCAGTCGCTTTCCGAGCTTCGTTGCGGTGTTTAGGAGACACAGAAATCAACTGGTTGACAAAGACTTGAGCTTAACAAGTAGATGAAGCCTCAGATGTCGGTTTCTCTATTTCGAACTCTTCGCGAAAAAATGGATTTTTGATACTTTGGAAAGTTAATCCGTTCAATGCTAAAAGCTAGATGATCACTGCTGACGAGTTAGGAAGTCGTGAACTCAAAAATGAACATATGCTTAGTAAATTTGCTAACCCTTGTCATCACTGTCTCACTACGACCACCGAAGATCCTCTGTGTACGTGGTCAAGTCTGGGCATTTTCTTTACGTTTCGGAAATGATATTTTGAGTTCTCGAGTTCGTCACATCAAACAGTCAACTGCATAACAGTGACCTGTTTATTACATACAGTTTAAGCATTATTGGCACTTGGTAGATGATATTTTATCGATGCCCAAAGACAGTAAACAGAGATGGAAACAGATTCACAGTAGACTCAAATTTATCTGCGACCCACTGACTCATTGAAACAGCTAGACTCTCTATACGTATGGCTGATAAATCTATTAAAATCTGTTCACGGAATATCTAGACATCCAGGTCGGTATATACGGTCCTCCATTTTCAGTCCATTGAAGCACAAAAGAAAGTGGCATGAAATGCTTCACAAGAGCAGCTGAATTCCTAGATAGTGTATTTACCTTGGAATAAATCTGGCATTTCAATAAAGCACATCGCAAACAGCAAATCTGAGTGGACGAACGAGGTGGGAAACCCAAAACTACGCAATACTTCTTTTCAGAGGAAATAAAACGGTGATATTGGTGACACAAAGCCTGGTATGTTTTTAATAAGGGCGTACGGTGTAGAAGACTAGGCTTCCTTAACTAGACTCAGGGATCATCCCTACTTAAAAGAGTGGAGACCAACTTATTGGAGGAAAACACATACGGTAAATTTATGTGGACGGGGGTGACAGGTTCCTCACCACGAGAATATAAGAGGACATGCCCTTTTGGGATTGGACTTGTTCTGGCGATAATTTCACTATGGTCCCATTAGTACTTGGCAACTCATTAGTTCGACTGCTTTTTAATAAGTCGTTTTGTTGTTTTTAAGTGTGAATTGACGAACTTGTCCAAAATGGCAATGTGAAACTGGAAACACGAGGAACTTATCATGCCATGTGCATTTGTTTACCTGGGAAACTAAAATAGATTGCGCAGTTTTAGCGCAAACCTCAGTGCATTTAGAGTTTCAGTAAATTGCGTCATTTCCAGCATACAATGATAACATGTCAAACAAATGCGGCATTCATCGTTTTATTAATCTTATCAGAGACAAGTTCTTCGGATCTTTTCCAAATAAGCCCCGCCAAAAAATTAACCCCACCCCCCAAAAAGAATAGAAAGAGTATTTGACTTTTAGTCTTTATCGAATAGGGTGAAATTGAACCATTTCACCAATAATTTGCATGAAAAGGCCCATTTGACGGTATCTTTGCCTCCAAACGAGCTCACACAAGTAGCTGTTTAGTAAAGATCGGTGTGTGCCACATTGGCATTTATTCTGCATCTTGAAAACGTGCCAAAGAGATTCGATGGTTCGTGTTTGAGCTCCAGTCGTTGGATCCACGAAGTTTTAGGTGTGATTAACTGTTTCATATCATCATCGTTTCGATTCCTTGGTATGATGCTCATATATCGGAGATAATGAATGAGCCGCGAGCGATGCAGGCCTGGATTGTGTCCATCAAGATGGCCGCAGTACGATCTGGCACCGCATACATGAACACCTCTTTACTTTCCCAGCATATCTCCTTTCGAAGACCGATTTCTTGCCGAGAGTGTCTTGCATTACGCCTCCACCTGTCGGAAATGGTTAAAAGTGTTATTCGGTGGCCATCGTTGCATAAACGTTGCTGATGGATCACTCCATGGCATTGCGAAAAAACGTATTGCCGTCTCCTCTCATGAACGAGGGTTTAAAGCGTCAGAAAGTTCATTTAAGGTTTTACGTCAGAACGGAGAAAAATTTTGCACAAAATGAGCCTGGATGTGGATGAGGAACTGTTTTCATCAAAAATAGATCAAGGTTGTGTGCGTGCATTAAATTGGAGCTGGCAAAAGTGGCGTGGCTTAACTTTTCGCACATGCACTTTTTGCATTAGTGGCCGGGCTTATCTGGAAAAGATCCGTTCTTTCATTGTTTCCTGATTTCTGTATACAAGCGGGTTGTGGAACATTTTCAGACGAATTCCTACATGACTAAGAAGGTGCAGTCTTCAATCGACAGAAAATGCTAATGATCTTCCAAGTTTTTGCGGAGTGTTACACTTCCATGTAACAACAAAGAAGCTTCCGGATAAAAATACGCTTCATAACTATCTTCTGAGAATTTTGACCACCCAGTTAGTGGGAGAAATAATCACAAAGTCCCTATGCCAGGTAAAAGTGAGTTCATTGCGCATATGAAAAAATGATTTGTTGCCTTTCGGTTCGTACTGAGCAGACCCATTTCCGCGCCGCTTCCTGTAAGCTTCAACTCCACTTAACTCAGGCAGTTCTGACTGACAGCATTACACACAGGCGAAGTTTTCAGACAGGCAGACGAACAGGCAGGTAAGATTACACAAAGCGCATCGTTTTCAGTTCATTATGCGGTAGCTTTATAGGAGAACAACCAATTCCCAGTGCTGCACTACTCAGGCTTAGTTTTGTCTTCTCTACTTTTTAGATTGTTATTTATGACCTTATCACTTCCCACTGCTAACGATGCTGCTTCTGGGTCATATCCATCATACCGTGAGATCAAACATATCACACTGATATGGTAGATGAGATACTTGCCAAACGTTTTCACCTAAAGAATATATCGATCGTGTGCAGTAAATTTGCATATCTCAGCAAGATAGTTTTTAACAGCATGCCACTGTAAAAATATTATGCATTGTTTACTTTCCCTTTTGAGGGCTCTAGGAAGGGAGGCATCGTATTTCAGGGCGCATCTACTCAAACTTATTTTTATTTTCACTCAGCGTTGTATTTCACATTGTCAGTAAAGGTGTAAAAGTGAAAAGATACCTGCGCTTTGGTCAAGAATCCCACACGGAGACTTATGTGAACCTATTTGAAACACAACGGTGATGAGTATCACATTTTCGCCCTGGGTTCTTTAAAGGAGCAGCATATTGTCAATTTCCGGCAGTGGCATATAGTTTGAGTCACAGTTGGCCTTTTTAACCGTTTAATTTAAAATGCGTTATCAAGTTTTCATTCATACTCTTCAACAGTGTGGCTTATGCAGCCAAATTTCTCCCGTTAGACCTTTAACTTCAGCCGAAATCTGCAGTACTTCTGCATTCTTCTCGATTCTTCGACTTCGTAGAACACAACAAATCGCGTAATATAATATAATGCCCAGCGCTTGGGAGCTGTAATGACTTTTGATTTGGATGTGGTCCACACCACTCCGGTACCATTGGTCTAGTTAGTCGATAGCGAAGCCGGCAAGCTGGAGTTTCCTTCCAATTAGGGCTTTCCGGCAGTGGATGCCTTTTGCCATATCAAGATTTATCTGGTTGACGTGCCTTTCAAAAAACGTACCCAGGATTGATAATGGGCTGCCGTTTTAAGCACCAAGCACAAGCAGTCCTTGCATGCCACGATCGTAAGTATAGTTGTCTGATGGTAATGTGTTGGAATATTTGTAGCTCGGGTGTATTGGTTGGTAATTGATCAGGTGGCTGTTGATCTGTTCGCCGAGCTTGGCAATTGATTTGCAAACGTTTCGTCACCATTCGAGGAGACATCTTCAGTGCG
>NW_008751780.1:47259-118955 GCF_000715545.1 Opisthorchis viverrini
GTTCTCAAACAAGTGTCCCTTTCTTCCGTGGCGATCCGCGCATACTTCCTAATGCGGTTATGCACATCCGTTATCATGAGTCTAACCATCCGTCTACCGTTGCTTCTTGCTAGCGCCCAGGCCTGGGGGTGATTGATCGGAGATTGATCCTGTCAACCAGCCTCTGAGGACAAAGGAAATCCAGAACCACAGAACCCGAGGCCGAACAAGGACGCAAAGAAGAAATCAATAGAACAGCAAGCTACTAAAATAGGAGGCACGCCACAACCCAACAGAGAAGACGACCACGACGCAATACAGGTTAAGAACGGGCCAATCAGTACCCAGGTTACAGCACAAAGGCTAATCTTTATAGACTATATAAACGCAGGCACAAGGAGAGGAACTACCCAACCAACAGCGCACTGAAGATGTCTCCTCGAATGGTGACGAAACGTTTGCAAATCAATTGCCAAGCTCGGCGAACAGATCAACAGCCACCTGATCAATTACCAAGCATAGATGTCTGATTCAGGTTCACTTGTTTTGTGAGAGGGTGGTAATCTTAGCAACATCCTTCTCTCCGCTGTCGAACTTCTGGATTTTCAGTTCGAAAGTTTGCGCTATCGGACTGGGATCTACAACCGAAAGGTAGACGTAATACTCTAGAGTAAATCTGCGAACCTACTGGTTAAATATTGTTAACAGGTTTTGGTTATCTTGTTAGGGCCAAATAACGCATCCAGTAGATTTCTTCTGTTGCACCTGCCAGGACGATTTGGCCGCATGCCGTAATTCTTGTCCAACTTAATGCTGCCAGCTCGTCATGGTAGCCAGGCATCAATGCTCTAATGAGTTTGCGGGCTACACAGCCCACACTGTTACCTTTAGTTTCAGCCATGCCAGAAAGCTTAACGAGTAGCTGTGGAAATTGGCTGCACCATGAGAGATCGTATTACGAAGAGGCCTATAGGTTAAGCCGTACTATTCCCTGCTCCAGCATTGTAAAAATAGTAATGCGACCTGCCTGTACATGTTTGTGGATATATTTTTTATGGATGGATATTTATAGATGGTGGCCGTGACCCCCAGGAACTTCTACAACCTAAGGTCCAACGTGTTCAAAAGCACTTGCCGGGCACAGCGGCATGAACAAACAGACTTGTATTTCGTTCTCCATTCACACACGGGCTAGGTCAGCCGCCCAGTGGCTGACGGGTCGGACCAAAATAATTTACATAATTTCTGAAAATCAGTGCTCTTGATTCATCTTCCAAATATGTGGTAAACAACCGACACTGAATTCAATAAATACTCTCAATTGCATAAAAATTTGTTTTTGATAGGTAATTCAATTGAATTCACTTGAATCTCCCGCTTATGATAGTCCGCTTGAAATGAAACATGGGGTGGCCTAGTTTAGCACATTCAGCAAAAAATAAGAATGACGGAAATTTGAGGACTGCATCTACCTGGTGAGCTCCAAGAAGGGTGATGAGTTTTCAGCTACCTCATGAGTAGTGTGTTAAGCCTAGACAAGTGACAGTATGGTGACCTTTAGAAAGACAAGCCTAGAAGGAATAGCTATTATTGTTTCTTGGAATATGCCCGCTTTTTTGACAGTCCGGAAAACCAACACACGCATTAATAGTCTGGCCAAGATTGTTGTGTGTGATATGCTCACTCTAAATGCAGACGTCTATTGATTAGTCATGCTGATTTAGAGTTGCAGAAATGTAGTAAGCAGCGTGGTATTACTTATTTCACAATTTGCGGCAGAAAAAGTGAATAGAACAGCAATTTATCCTGCACCTCTGGTGTTTTAACCGCCTCATTGTGAAACGGTTCATGATTTCATTAAGCTTCATATCTTTCGTGGTAGGTGAGTATGGGTAAATTACATCACCCGGATCAAAGAAATTTGTACAGTCCAGTCGTTCTGGCTCCGAATTGAATCAATTTTAGCATCTATTATCCGAATGCCGACGCATTTCCGTGAAAAACTCCCATTCGTGTAGTTTTACGAGCCACTGATGAACGTACGATTGATAATCCAAAATTACAATGGGAAATAATATAAGGATTCCACTGAGTGAACCAACATGTTGATTCTTACACCCCCTATATGAATTGTTGGTTAGAAACAGAATTGATGTGCTTGAAGAGGATGCTTCTCTAACTACCAGATTGTTTGAGGAATTTCTCGAGTAAATGAGATGGAAGTGGCTGATATGTTGAATTACGGGTAATTTTAAATCAGGCACGAAATGGTGACAGGGTAGCCGCTTCTAACTTGATGAAAATTCCCAGTCCTCGAAAACTTCTTGGTTTCAGGGAAGAGACTGGGGTTGAACAATTCGGTCCCACTGATGAGACTATAAGGGATCTGCTTTGAAGCGTAATATATCTCGTTCACAATTACTTAAGTCGCACCTCAACACTTACTTTCATGGTAAGTGGCCAAGCGGTCTTTAAAAGACCGGATTTATTCACAAAGTCTCACGAATTCATATTGCATGTGAGGATCGGCATGACTGACCGGGCCATCCAAGAAGAAAAATTCTTTCAGTCTGAAGAATAAAATTGAGTGGTCACGCAAAAATAAAAAAACAACCGCGTCAGTTTTGCCATCGTTGGAAATGAAAAATCAGCTGGCTGCCATTGGTCAACGTGACTGCCCCATACAGTGACATGATAGGATGGAACAAGTCGTCAAGTGAAGATACATTAGTCACCAGTTCCTCTGTGCTTACAAAAGAGGGTTAAATGTTGTGTCGCAGCTGTCTCAGCGATGTTCAATTTTTGTCTGTGGTTAATCGTAACGATCATCCTGAAATTTCCCCTTGGGTTTACACTCCTTAAAAGATGTTTAAAACTGGAGCGACGGTGTTGTGACAAACCGCTTTAATACCTACCCCTCTATCTGTGTTCCAAAGTGCATCCTGGTTCTGTCGATTTATCTTGCTCTGAAGATGAAGCCAATTAGGGGATGAATGATATAACACAAAGAATGAGTTTTTCAATTTACAGCAGGTATTTTAGGTACTTCGTGAACAGTCTATCTTTGCAACTTCGGTCGTCGGAATGGTTGTCATTTAACCAATAGATTTTCGGATTCCATTGCATTCTTAAAAAGGAAGTGATTCAAAATCCGAATAGGAATATCCATAGTGAGTGAAGACAATGATGCTTTGTGTGACCGCACCCCACGAAATTCTGCTTTATAGCGCATTAGATACCGGGTGGTTTCTACCTCGAGGAACAGCTTAGAAACAAGTAATCAGAGAATGTCACTGAAACCTTGGGAAGACTCAAAGTTGGGGGAGTAAGCGAACCATGATGATTTGGAGAGCGAATAAAATGGCCGTGGGAATTGATAGAGAAAACGAGATTGGTCCGAAGTAAAACTGTGTGACTGCAAAAGTAGTTTGGCGGTCGTATTACTTGAGTACACTGTCTGCATTTAACCTACATCTTACCAGCGTGTTATACAGTTCATAGGATCAAACTAAACAACTTACAACACATTAAGTTTCCATTTTGTTTTTTTCCGTGCTCGCGTACTGTAGAATATGGAGACATATGATGGCATTATAACTATACAAATTTACATCTAGGGATGTGTGAGTTAATCGGGATTAAGGAATATATACTCATTGCGGCAAATCTGAATCAACGTGCTCCATGGTCCAGTAATTCTAAATTGTCAGAACATATTCTGGACAAAAACGATGAAACCCGCAAATTCTCGGTTCTGATGATGCCACTTTCTTAACGTCAGATTTTCAATTAGCCAAATTAACCGCTAGTTGCGGTCATTCAGAAAGCAAACCGTTGTATTTCCGCACAACTCTAAAGCTGTCTCATGGAATTCCTCACGAAGTACTTCAACCAAGACTTAGTCCAACAAAACGGAAAAACAACTGACGAATGTTTAGTTAATCAATTGGGAACTATGGGGATGTCGTGCGTGGCATAATTGTGGATCAGTGAATCAACAGTACACAGACTACAAAAATGGAGTAATCAGGGTAGACTTTCTCGAAGTACGCCAGTAGAAAAGAATTGAATGTTCAGAGTCAAGTGCTTTTCCGGGTGAAGTCGCAGAGAAATTTTAGAAGTAGCGAAGAATTTTGGGGCACAGTTAGCGAACGTGCTAAGTGGGGATAAACAAAATAGCTTTTCTCAAGTGGCTACAGTGCAGCCTCGAAAAAATATCGATTGGAAATGTTGGAAATGTGAATTTTTGGGCTAAATTTGTGACTTACGTATTGTGCTTTGTATTGGTACATAGAATTATTTCAAGGAACTACCCAATGAAGTTGAACAAATACATATTCTATCCGCGCAAGCAATTTGAATATGCGAATACGTGTTTAAGTACCGTTGTACTCCTCATAGTGGACATTCAATTTGACTGAATTCTATCCGTTGATGGACTGAGAGGCCCATCTGAATGGAGAACTTTTTTTGCATTCCTTCTACAGGCTCATGCGTATAGATAGGTAAATCTCAGCCAAACATCATAACAGTTTGCATAATCAAGGAGTTAGAAGACTGAGAACTATGCGATTAAAGGCTGGGTAAATAACTGGGTTAGCTGCGTCCAGGTTACGAATGATGATAATGAAGGTTGATTCCGTGAGCGCTGACAGCAGGTTGAGCTGTGGTAGGCAAGGGGCTGGGATCAGACTCTTGTGAATGTAAAACTCAGGCTTGTGAATACAGGAAGCCACGACTTCTGTGATAGCTCGGATTAACCTGGTAAACGAATTCGATTTACGGGGAGAAATCTAGAAGAAAGCGCTTACCTAGTTTACGTCCAGTAGCACTAAATGTCATAATTACCCTCAGTTTTTTACTAACTTGGGTTATCTGCTTCACCATTATTATTTCGTCTAATTTGTAAAACGTGCGAAAGCTGGCGCACGCAAAAATTATCCATAACTTATCCCTACAACAGAAATCGGAAAAAATACACGTTCAGATTTTCATTGCGCAATTATGGAAGCTTCGCTGAGTTGTATGCTGAGTCAGTTTTTCATAATTAGAGTTATTCTTCTGCTTGCGCCGGATACTGAATCTGGGTAGCACTGTTCCTCCACCAGGTCACTTAGCTCAGAGAAACTGCAATAAATCGATGGACTGTGTTACGACCAGAGCTAACTGCGGCACGACCTTTATGCCGCCGCTCAAACACATGGAATTATCCATTTAATCAATTGTCGGAAAATTTGTAATCAAGTCTTGCTTGCCCCTTTGGATGTTTATTCCACCAACGCACATTACGATTTTTCCGGGCTCTCTTCAACATGCACTCTGCGGACACAAAAATAGTTTAGACGAATTTTAAAGACCAATTTTGTTAAAGGAGAATTGTCAGTAAATTTCGACTTGGCAACACAGTAGACCTTGTCAGTTTTTTTACATTTTCTCTCTTATTTTGGGGTAGCTTGCTGTAAATCACATGATCCAGATGCGTGTTTAAACATGGGGAGAAATTGACGTCGCTACTTCCAGCGAATTTCCATATGTCGAAATTCGTGGGCGACGTTATTTCTAAAACAGACAAAGCGGGGAAGATTTACAAGAATTTGACGAGGAGGACGCTATTGAAAGCGTACATCCAACCTCCAAACGTCAGTACAAAACGACCGGTTTCCTTTTCAACTGAAAATTTTCTAATATACGAGAAGTGGCCCGGTCTCTGTTTAAGGTCACTGGACCAAGTAATTCCTTCTAAAGGACTGCTTTTATGAAATACTAAGATCAAAACTTCAATACACCAGTGGCATTTTTTTTACTTGGGGAAGCTGCCTCAATGTCCACCGTAGATAGAGCAACTCAACATCACATACGAGCACACGAAAAAATTCAGGTCAAACCTAGCGACTATGGGAAAGGGATACATGCGCGGCTCTAACAGATTGACGCTTCTGGTTGATTATTCTTGTTCCTAAAGATCCGTCTGTTGACAGACTCACTGCCTTTGAATGAATATTACTGTGATGAGCAAGGCAATGAAAGAATCATCCTGTTTTTGCTATGATGAATGGTCGTGTGGGAATACTATAAAAATGGATATGACGATGAACAAGACCATGATTAAGAATACGTCAATCAAGAACAAATAAGCTGCAAAGGACTGCTTTTTTGGGATAGTTTACTCTAGTTAGGCTTCTGAATGAAGAAATCTTTGTATTGTCATCTATAGAAGCCTAAAAGTTGCCAACCAACCTCACATAAAGGTTAAGGAGAATACGACTCCCAATGCACTGGAAAAGAAGAGAAGATTCTTCATTTCAGAGAGGTTTGGTGGATTTATTGCTAGGCAACGTTTTGCTTTTGACACAAAAGCTTCGTCAGGCCAAGTGAGCAAGCAAATAGGTTGATTGGATTTTAAAGAAGTCGGTGAACCGATCTGTGAGATTCCTTATGGCTAGTGACTTGATCAGTGTTTGATGTTCTGAACGATGACTTTCCAATCGGTCCCAAACGTTTTCCGATTGAGTGAAGAGAAGATTCTGTTTAGATCGGTCCAGATTGTCATCTAATGAATGATGCGCCAATCCGTGTCATGGATCCGGTTGACGTTATATCCTAGCCTAACTAATCAAATTTATCCTCAATGATGCTGGTCGTGTGATTTCAGGGTTGCCAACGTGAAAAATCATATTGTGAACAAAAATGTAAGTGAGCTGCGTCGTCGAATCAGGCCGGCACAACAATACTGCGCTCCTTCGGTATGCGCTTTGCGCCGACAAATTGCGAAGTCAAGTTGCTGTGGGTATAGCCTTTGAGCTTGTCTGAGAGCATTGATGAACTGACGGTATAGGATGTGAAATGCTATACGTAGCTTGAAGTTTTCATAATCTCTAGCGATAGTATGACAGACGAGGTCATCTCAGCAAATCTTAAGAACCTAAACTGGCTTTACTACTTTGTGACATCGCTTGAAGGCGCACCGAAAATACGTATCACTGGATTTCAAAACGCACGTGTATTTGACCACAGTGCGGGCTGCATTGTTGTACGAATGCGAGACTTGGCCATTTAGGGCGCAGGATTTGAGGCATGTTCAGGACTTCGCCCATCAACTTCTGAAAAGTATGGATGGGATCAGCTGCAGACAACAAATTCCTAATGCAATGATCAATGGATCGGTTTTTGGTGAAGCAAGGGGTGTTATCCTCAAAGAATGCATTCACTACTGCAAACTAATTTGGCTGGGCCATGTGTTACAAATGCCAGGTCACCTCCTACAAAAACAAGGGCTGTTTTTTACGTCTACTCCAGAGCGGCAGAAATGTAGGAATGAACGGAACTTGGCGCAACAGAAGGGAATGAAGGAGATCAGAAAAGCTTGGGTGCCCTTCGTACTCTTCGCCTTTATTGATGGGGTCGAGGTGACCCTCCAATTGCCTAACTGGTGACATTAAACTGGGTGGCGGCTATATGGTATCAATGACATTCATGCTGTCTGTTCATATCTGAGTGAGTGTTGGACGTATAGGCACCTCGGATGTTTGTGTTAGCCTAAACCCATGTCCATCTTCCTCTCTCCTGTTTGCTTCGTTTCATAACAAGGTCTTGTTCAAACAGATTAACACGGCTGCTCGGCAGTGTAACGTCAGTGTTCTCCCTTGGTGTTTCTGTTGGTGATAGATTGATGGGAACGAATAACATCTTTAATAAGGGGACCGGGTAAGTGTCAAATATGACATTGAAGATGACGGACAGAATGACTTGCAAGCTTCAGATGCGGACAGTACGCTCCATTCGTAAATCAAAAGAACAAGTATATCTGGTAACTGAATGGCGGTTCTGATTATTTAATCAGAATACGTCCAATAACGCTTTTCATCCCAGCAGTCTCATGACTTCCGGTGTGTCGGTTCAGATGAATGTCTAGTCAACGAAACACAGGATATTATCATATGTTTAAGACATGGAAGGACAACAATAAGTCCCAAACAGTATTTTCTGTACGAAAAATAATACGTTTCTCACTTCACTCTTATGCTCTGACCAGTGATCTGCTTTCGCCAAAATGGGCATTTTTTCGATCATAATGGGTATCGTTTATTGATATGGACAGCTTTGATTCTGACAGCCCATTCAAAAAATGTTTGTTTGGCGTTTTTGTGTATGATTTCTTGCGAATTTGAACAGATATAGGGTAGTGGAAGTGTTATCAGATGGAAGATGACTATCGCTCAAATGATGTGCACTTGTAAATCGGCTAGTGGATTTGTGTAGTTTAGAGTTATTTATAAGCGGCTCCACAGAAGCTTTGAATCGCAAAAACTAGAAATATTCGTGCATCAAAAGGTATAGGTGTCTAGCGGGAATTTTCAGTTTCAGACTTATTTCGTTGTCTGCAGTACCGTTTAATTTCAAACTTCACATCTGATCCGTTTTGAGTAACGCTGCGTAAGAGATTCGCCACCAATGTACAAATCACTAGATAATAATACACATTTCTGGTAAGTACCATGGGGATGCAGTAATACATGATAACTAATACACGGTAACACGATAATTAAAAATACCTAATTCAACTCAACTACATCTTAGAGTTCAGCATTACAATAACTTGCCTTCCATTCCGTTGACAGTGTTAACACACTTAGAGATCTGTAGCCCTAGCACTTTTCTACGCTAGTCTTTGTAGGTATCAATCCCAACTGCTTTGAAATGGAGTGCTGATAGATTACAAACAGTTCTGTTATTTTATATGTGTGGAATTCGTGCAACCGTTTTTCCTTACAACTTATTCATCAAACCTGTTCAATTATACATTAGTGTGGCACTGTTCTGATGTATGTTGCTGATTTAGAACCGGTAAACTGGATAAAATTCTTAAGTTTCTAAAAGACAGCATCTAAAACCACGCACTTTTGCCCTTATTGGATGAGAAAATAATGAAATTTGACGAGAAGTTATGTGAATTTTGCTTTCCCAGCAAGTAAAGTCTAAGGGAAACACCAGCTATTACTTCTTTTCGGACAGGGTCAGTTCTCAATGCACACTTAGATGATGAGGCTGTAACTAAATCTTCCATTGTATGGGCAGTCAAATCAAGACGTGCATACCTATAAAACGACTCAGCATTTTGTCATGGTCGAAATTCGATTTTCTAAGAGAATTGATTCTGGTTTCACATTTGTTATCCTTCTACGTTAGCAGGGTGGTCTCTGTAGGAAACAAGAAACGTTAAACAAACCACTGTATGAGTCATTGTTGACGGCCATTTAGCAGCTCATGATTAATTTAAGAAAGCTTATGAACAAGGGCCAATCTCCCTGTGTGTCTTTTGGAAATATAAATCGCATTCGTAGTTGGATTGGCTTGATGACCAAAAACATCCTTGAAGAAAAACTTTACCATAAAATAAAGTTAACATGACATACTTATAGGCATGCTTGCGATTCATCGTTTTTCACTAAGAAATTTTGTAACGAGGCAAAATTGAAACGCATGGGGTATCTTTGATTGGGGCACAATTACAGAATCGATTTTTGAGAAATATTGATACAGCAAATGAACTGCTTGGGTATTTCTTGCCATTTTTTTAAAATGTCTTCTTTAGAAAGAATTCTGTCTCGGGGTTAAGACCATTGGACAACAAAAGTCAGGCTGTTTTCAGTTGTATATCACATTTACTAGCGTTTCAAAAACAGCTTCTTTTCCAAATGATAGGATCCACGCTTGGCCGGTTGGGAATGTCCAAATTCGTGACAAATGGTACCAAAACTCGGCCAAAAGTTGAATTTTTTACATGGATAGGAAAGAAGAGAGTAAAGAAGAGTAAAAAGCCCAGCATTTAGTTCTCCGTATTCCTGTCCAAATTATTAGGAGTGCTTACACAACTGAACGACAGAAGCAAAATACTCAATTATCCCCTCAAAGACTGTAAAACAAAACGCCATTGCGAACGTTCTGAAAAATGGACGAAGACAAACGTGCCCTCTGTGGCTTCACTATAGACGGTTTCAGTACATGGGACATTTGATACCAAATGTGCTCAAAATAGGCAATTTGTAGAAAAAATAACCAGAGTAAAACGTGATTAAATGTTTCACGAAAGAACGCACATGTTTTGCAGTAACGCAAGAGAGAAAGATGAAGTCTTTCGTTTCAACCACTTGGGAATTATGTCAATCAATCATATTTATAGATGTTCTAAGTCCCTAGGCATACTGCATGAATGTGTTAACATGAACGTGCATAATATTTCGGGTTCATTTTGAATCTTCTAGCAGTCTAAAGCTGAGGGTCATGGAGATGAAAGCTTGGAGTCACATTCGAATTTAAAGCTTCATTACTCAAGATTAATTTGGTGTGTAAAACAGACTACTGGCTGAAAGGTTTACTCGCTGGTTCCAAAGCAACTGACTGAATCTTCATGGTAATTTTACTAATGCTGTACAGGTCTCCTGGATGTATTTCTTTCTCCAGTGACTATGATTGCATATCCAGTCTACGGAGTCTACTTGTTCTTAGTCTATAAAACCGTTATATGACATACTGTCATAAAGCACGGCATGGGCGGCATATCATAGGATTCTTTGATTGCAACTTTGGGTGATATTTTAATAGGCTGTTGGGAAAACAAATTTCAACTTTCATCTTGGGGCAATTGGAGAGAACTGAAGTGGTAACAAACACTGTTTTCACCTGAAGGAGGGTTTTGGGCAGGTTTTTCAAATGCAAAGTGAAGAGGAATGTTGAAAGCCTAAAGTCAGCTGGAATCTAGATAGTCTAAAGGGAAATTTGAAGACAACGCACAGAACTTCTACAAGGTAGATGAATATGGAGAACGGAGATGAGCAACACATATTCAAAGTCAGTTTAAGCTTAAATTTCAATTTTTCTACTTGATTTCCCACTTTTATATTGTGTTTTACGTCGGCTCGAAGGATGCTTACACTGACGTTGACAAGTAATTTGATCTCTTGCACGTCCCATTGTATTCAGCTGTCATGATTGTGGCCATAATGGCTAGAGACTTACAAAATAATGTGAAATTGATCGTACCTCACAATATATATCCACAAAATACCACTGTCGTTAATCGTCCACCATCAAGAGATAATCGGCCACGAGAATAAAGCCTGAGAAATCTCAGTCATTTCCTTTTACTCAGTCTCAAAGTGGTCGTAATTTCAACAAAGTAGGATTCACACTGGGAAGAAACTTATGATGCTATGAAAACCCAACTTAGTAACAGTGTATTTTAAGTTTTACTCAAAGCAGATTATTCGTTTTTTGAATATTGGTCGTTCCCATACAGAATGCCCAGTAACAGCGGGTATAAAACCTGAGCTGAGAATTATGAGTCGAATAATACTCGTAATTCCGTCGTCGTTGGTCACCAGACTGTCATTTGTTTTGCTATAGAAGATTCGGAAACAGGAGTAACTATTGTTATTGCGCAGCTAACGTCATATTTCCCGACTATTTGATGATAAATAGATTAGTATTCTGAAAAAAAATACAAATGTAATTGTTGCATCGTCATCAGGTGCATCATTCTGGCATGGTATGCAGTCACATACACATAAGTGACTCGACTGATTATTAACCAGTTCATCGTTACCCCAGTTTGTCATCATCCCTTATACAGTAGTGAACCGAGAACATAGGTAAGATCGATATATACAATGGTGTTTCATGTGTCCTCGATCATAATATTCATTACGGAAGACGTTCGATAGCCCAGTACCCTATCTTTCCTTTTTAGGTTTATCATGTAGATGTGGCCGAGTGCTCTATTTATGGGTCTGTCATTTCTAAAAGGCGTCCATCGCCAATCTTAAACCTAGAAAATCCCAATTTGGCTCGCGATTAATAAATGAAGGATGATAGTTAAACTACGTATTTTATTTAGAAATACGTTACATTAATGGGAAAATATACTGTGCTGCGTTCATCTCCTTCTCTCTCTCCCTCTGTCTGTATATACACAAATAATCCGTATGTTAGGATGTGCTCCCCTTGGGTGGCATGGCAGTCAGGTACCGAAAGAGTGTTACAGCTGAATGATCATTTTATTATATTTTTTTATATATTATTGTTTTAAGACGTTAGTGTAACTTTCTACATTCTATATTATTAATATTTATAAGATGACTCTACAGAAAACTCGGTGGAATAATCGCCCTGGACGGAAGTTAAGCAGTTCCGGTTCATTTTATTTGAGGCAATTTATGAGATGTACCATGATGCATAAACTCAGAGCGGACAAAGATGCGCTAGTCAATAATCGGTACAGATCAAAGTCACAAATAATCACTGTCTATTAATTTTGGCCGAAGCATGACTGATCTATAGAGGAAAATGTTGCTAGCACAATCACTAACCTACCGCTACGTACCACTATGCTCCCCAATAACGCACTGATGACGTCACCTCGATTGGTGATAAAACGTTTGCAGTCAGACTGCTCAGCTCAGAGAACAAGCCAACGACACTGACTGATCTCTTAGAAGCAGATTGATTTCACAACTGCTATTGTCATACTGACAAAAAGTGTGCCGGGAGCTATAAAACAGTGTTTGGAACCAATGTCTTCACCTCTTATGCAAAATTCAATCGAGAACATGAGTTGTACAGCACTCTGGAAAAACAAGAATTACTAGTTTTGCTTTTAGCGAAAGTCTAAATTCGTGGAGAGCTATCCACCGTACAGTTGCCGAGACAAAGTTTGGGACTCCTCTTGTTTATAAATGTATGATATGACCTACTTCAGCTACGTCTGATCTTTTTTGCACATGAGGGTGCCAGACATGGAGTTAAGGCACACTTGGCCAAAAATGCCGCAACAGCATAGTTTATCCGAATTAGCAGTATTGGGCACACCTTGGAGCTCCATTTAGCAGCAGTTTGCAGCTGAATACTGAAACCAATCAAAGGTGGTAGTACAGGCAACTATCCCTGAGATTATACCAGAAAATTTGTATTGCCAAAAAAGCAAGTATTTTTTCTCCCTAGCCATCAATCCTACACAACAATATCTAAAGTCAGTCCACAGTCAAAATGGAATCTGGAAGTCATCGAAGCAAATGCCAGCGCCGTCAGCATACACATTTCCCTCAAATGGTTGGTATTCGTAACATTATTTATATTGCTGCACCTCAAGTTATCGTTTGTATTTGGTGGTAAAAACAGGCAACATTCCGACATTGATCAGTGGTTATAATTTACAAATAAATTGGCTGAAAGAGTTAAACGGAAATAAGTATAAGTGCACGTGCGACTTTTTCAGTTGATATTATGTAGAGGTAACTGCCAAATGTGGCGTCCTTCATGACTGCATTCAGATTCACCAAATTAATACTTTTCCAAATTCACTGGCATACCCCTTGAGAAGGAGGGCCAGTATGTGGATAAGTTGAACAAGACATAAGATTTTGAAATCATTAAGTGACACAGAGACAGCGTTTGTTCACTGTTACATTTTTACGGCAACGAAATCTACCAGTTGTGACTGCATACTGATGAGAACAACTCAAACGTCGCGTATTTATAGTCGAGTGGTTTCAAAATCGGAGTTATATGGGGTTTTAGGGGCGGAATATGAGCTTTACTTCCATTGTTATTCCTGTTGTTCTGATTTTAATTACCAACATATGTTCTTTAGCTTTTGACGCAGCATTTGTGACGTTTTGATGAGGCCTCTATATTACGTCTACGGTGAATTTGCTAAGACAAATAATGCAAAGATGTGAGGCTCATAAAAACATGAAATGAACGGTTTTCAATTGTTACACATTCAAAACCTGCAGCCAAATAGTTCGTTACATTGTATTCAATATCCCCTAGTAACTGGCCGTATTAATCGTCAATGGGGCCTCACAAGCTGAAAAAAGACGTTTAATCAAATCAATGGAAATTGTTTAGAAATTAGTTTCAGGAGAATCGAGTGTGCGTCTTGGCACTAGGCCACATGAGGCATAATACTTGCTTGCCGAAAACCCTAGAAACAACCAACCTAATTGGTACAGATCTCTGGTTTCCTTAAACTTTATATTTTACTTGGTATGAAATTTCGACCAAATATATTCATCTGCAACCCAAGTTGTTGTTCATGGAGATTGGACGGAAGCCCGGCTGAATCCACTGCTTATGGTATTCTTCAACTGAATTTTTTTGCTTAAAGGTGACCTCTTGTTTTAAATGGCACATATCCAGGATATTGCAATACACTGTGTTTAAGGTACACACTACTAATAGAGTTACTGAACATTCTCCGACATCCCATGACCTGTTTTGTCGTTCGCTGTGGTCATCGGGTAGGCGCAGTCCGCGATCTCCCGTAAACTTGAATTTAAATGGTACACAATCCATCAAACCTACGCACAGCCAGAGTGATTTATTTTTAACGAACGACTCACCAGAACCCCAAGTGAACTCCTTGTCTATAATCTTCTTGAACCATATTGGTTAGTCTAAAGTTTATGACAGATCGAGCTAAGCTGTGTCTTAGAGCCACCTGTGTCCAAAAGATTGCGCATTAGGCTCTCTTGAGATTATTGAGGCATACACTACTAATACCTCTTAAACGTAAAGCGCAACATTTGTATATTTAACGTTTTATTACGCAGCTCCAACGCTCCCGGCTAATGGAAGTAACATATGAAATTCAATGGAGATGTATTAAACTCATCACGGTGGGCCGTTTTGACTGATGCTGTAATCGGAGAAACTGGGAATAAACAACAACGTTCTTCCCAAGCCGTTTTTGGCAAATTTTATTCATTCTGTGGGTAGGGTGTCTCAGCTTCTCCTGTCATTAAATTTCCCTCCATTTATTACTATGTTTTTAGAATGTGTAGCTCCAATTTCACTCACAAAACTGTTTGAGTTACTCAATTTTTGTGCTACAGTGCAGGGTCAAACTCGGCCCGACGCCTTTATCTGAAATTTCCCGTCTAGTTTTCCCAAATATGTTGTTTGGTTCGGATTTTATTGCTTCTTTTGCTCCACAATTCCTAATGCGTTTGTGTTGCTTAGCACCTTGCACATCAACTGCACGTTATTCTATTCCCATTTTCGCTAAACTGGCGACTTGGTTCGAAGCAAATGTAAAAGCTTTGTGAAGTGCTGTATGTTTTTCGGTTGTGGCACACATCGTGGGTAAATTTCTGGGCTAATTGACCTTGATGTTATGAAAAAAATATACCCAGACTGGTCTGCACTTTCAAGGGCGCACTGCAGGACTTATTGCAAGACAAGCGACCAAAGTAAATTTGAGCGATCGTTTTCTAGTTCTGGACACAAAGCTTTTTTCCAAAACGTGCTTCAAAACTTGCCTAGTTAGAAATCAGACGGCCTGGGGAAAAACACGCATGATTCCTTTATCGCATTTATCAAAGTCAAAACAGGATCCTGGATAGATGTCAGTGCATAAACAATGCCTCCAAGATGAAGCGGTCTGATGTAATGAAGTGCGGCCTTCACAAAGGTTAGAGCATTCTGTTGCATTTAGTGCATTTTAATCCGCTTCACATCTAGGTATTACTTAGCCTAAATCACTTGGACAACTACAGGAATACTAGTGAAACTGGTTACAACAGTAATCGTACAGAAATAAAAAAAACTACAGAACAAATCGTTGCATAAAGTTGTCAGCGTCCTTCTAACAGAAATGATAATGTAAAAAAATAAGAGTAGTATTTGTGTGCCCATAGTGTAGGCGAAAGCAAACGGGGACTGTTAGTCAGTTACATCTACGTCCATGGGAGCTCTCGTACCAAAGTCACGTTTGGCCGGAATACGTCGCTGCGACATTGAGCTAAATTGAAATGTCTGAACAGAAATCTTCTTTCTTAGGGCAAACGGTTTTCCATGGACAATTTTTATATTGTCTGATACATCATGGACGTATGGACCAAATTGAAAAAAATTGAGGGCCGCGGCTTAAATTGAATTTCGACTCTTGTAATTCGAATTCATTGAGCTTACTTTCACACCCCAGGTATCATATTACCAGCAAGTCACTTCATTCGGCCACAAGATGTATGTTGATCATATCAGAAGCCTATCTATGCTAATACATTTCTTTCCGCATGGTTCTGGCGAATTTTCTACTTGCGGAATGATAGGTACGGCAAAAAAATGTGCACTTCTAGTTTGTAAGTTTGTCATAGTTTTTCAACGCTAGCTAATTAAAACATTGAGACTTGTTCATTGTGCGCTTGGGTTTCCTCCGTCAAAGTTTGTGTTCATACCATCTAGTGATGACGTTACGCGAATAGTTGAAGGCGGAAGCACACAAACAGTGCGGTACATTGTTCATTCCTCAGTTCGACAAACGTATTCCATTGAATTCAGTATGTGGACACTAATGCGCTTAGCAAGAATGAGACTTGTATTGGTACTTTTAATCTATGGTAGAACACAGAATTTAAGTGTTTTGCAACCTCACAAACGATATGAGATATCTGTAGGCCTGCCGACAAGCCACTTTTACCAAAACTGTGAATTTGGAGAGACTGATTTGAAGTAATTTGAAGTTTTTCAATCGTTAGTCACTCATAAAATATGTTTTATTTAAATGTATTAGTTGCAACTTGTTGATCAATGGAAGTTAAAAATTACAGCTTCTAGTGGCGAACCAGGTAAAAACAGAACATTCACTTAGTGGACGGCAAAATTAAAGCGCGCGTACAACTGAACAAGAAAAAAGAATACGGAAGCACCCGGAACAAATATAATTACACTCTTGTCATGCAAGCAAATTAATGCATACGCAATGCCGTCACATGTGGTTTTCTGTGACCACTAACAATCTCCCTGAAAATAAACAAACACTGGGGCGATGCAGAGCCCATAAATAAATGTACAAAACAATAAAAAAAAACAAAAATAACCTTTCAAATAAAAAAGCATGCAAATGGAGCAACGATATAAGTTGTATCTTTTTATATCATTGGTAATCGTTGCCTATGAACCACATTCACCCTCAAGGCTGACATAGTTCAAAGTAGGTTATTTGAAGTTTCGCCTTTTATTCCTACCTTGTCGTGTGTGACCTTTCTCTAATGCAATAAGTTATTGGAAAACAAGTTATTTACCAGTCTTGCAGGCAGGAGTATCCAATCACGTACTTTTACATCATTGATTACAAAAATTAAGAGTAATGCACTTACATCTAATTTGTACACCGTCAGTTTTGAACCGAAATCAGCTCAACATCTAGAAGCAAACACATGAACGGATATTCTACCCTGTCAAGGCCATCAAACCACTACGTGAGTTGAGCCTTAAAGCATGATAAAATACAAACGAACGTAAGCGCCACAGGAATTTCGACTTTTTATATTAGGAAATGAGACACCGTGCCCATTTCACTGACACTGACAGCGATAACAAGCACTGATGAAGGTAATCAAAACCGCAAGTAGTCTTAAAGCAACTTTGCTGTAAACTTCCATTTGTCCATTGATTAACCCCAGTAAACTGAGGCAAATAACAACATAAGGAGGCATTTGATTTTTCTAAGACGCAGTCTCAGGAAAACTGCCTTCTGAGATAAGAATTCCGGGAATGTACTTGAAACGATTAATCCACACTTACCGAATGGTTGGTCTACTGGATCAGTTAACAAGGTTGCCGACAGAGCGGGCATTTGAACCTGACATGTGGCAGTTGTTGACACACAATGGACCGTTACCAGTACTTCTAAATATCCTAGGTTGTGAGTTTTAAATCGATATAAAATATCAAGTCCTAGCAGTTTTTAAACATAATTTCAACGATACATGATAGATACGTAGGATTGAATTTAAGTTTGATGCTTCAGAGCCTAAAATTAATTTATGGGTCTCTGTGTGTGCAATTCGGGCTTAAACTTTTCACTATGAGAAAACAAGAAACCGCTTTTTAGCTTCCCAGGCAATATGGATGGAAACCTCCACAGTAAAACTAGCTTGAAATATACCTGCGATTTAAGTGCAACGCAGTATTTTCTTACTTTATACGAGGAATTTTTTTGAAGAAATAAGAGTCGCATAACCGTCCGCGAAGACGGTTTAATTTTGCTGGTTTGAGGGACAATAATAAAGCACGAAAATTCAGGAAGTTTAAAGCCACGTTAGACAGAACTTGACAACGTGCCGAATAATCTTGGTAGTATCAAACCATCGTTGGGCTAGTTCTTCTTGATGGGTTCAGCGGCTAAAGCAAACAGTATGTTCAGATTCCAAGAGCTACTGAAAACATATTGAAAACATGTAACCTCTGCTACAGTCGCTTACTGAAACAGCTCTAAAACTATTTCGAAGGAACGCAATGGAACAACCTGTAAACACTCACAAATTGGTCCAACGGTCGATTAGTTGTCCCCTAATTGGAGATGGCAAAACTTTTGTTAGCTTTTAACACTGTTCTTCTGTAAACCGGCTTGCCTATTACTGGAAGCTCAAACTGGTTTATAAGTGGCTTGCGGCAGAAAATTAATTTTAGCAACCGCACGTGTATTTATATGTGCGAGAGTTGGAATTTACGTGCAAATGATCAATTTGGTGGTAGACCGCGGAGACTTCAAAGGACTCCGTGATTTATTCCATTGTAGCAAACGCATTTTACTCTCATCGCCCACCCAATAAGATTGGGGCTTCACTGGGTGAACGATGCGCATTTGAAAGAAAAGGTTTTTGGTCTATTGTGTAGTTCTTGTTCACTTGCAGCTGGGTAGCAAATGGCCAGAAAAGGTTTTTGGTCTATTGTGTAGTTCTTGTTCACTTGCTGCTGGGTATGCAAATGGCCGAAAAAACAAGGCAGTTACTTGGAATTTATAGCATATCTTCAAAATTAAATGACTACTAAAGTTCTTGGTTACCCCTTCATTGCAATGGCTACTGAGTGCAATAGCGGCACATCATCACTGAACCACTTATGGGCAACACTGGTTGGCCGTATCGATTGCACGCTAATTTTTTGCTCGCAGCAAACAGCCAAATATATCTGCTGCCTTTCTCACATTCTTAAATTTGACTCACGTTATAGATTGACAACACACCATGGACTCGGCTGGCTTGAGTTTAGGAGCAAAATCGGGAACCAAGCTGACTGTATATAGGATTGGTTTTGTAGAACGTGACTTCACTCAAATTGAGCGGCTAAGTAAACGACCGAAAGCACAAGGCTCTCCCATAATGCTTTCGGGAACTCCATCAAATTCAACTAACCAGAACAGAATCTAACAAACCTTGCTCTGTTAGAATGAGTCAATTAGCATTTTATCAATTTAGTTTTTCAGACGACAAATCATGACGATCACGTGTGACATTTGATCGCATTTGACTAGACTTCATCGAGTTGTCAGCAATCTTATTGTTTGTTCCACCACAAAAAGACAAATTATAGCCGTAACTTGTCAAGCCAATGTCAATCCTACATCATGAAACACGCACCACGTCGCACTTTCATTCGCACCAAGCAGAGCTTGCTCGAATTTATACAAACGCTGTCCCTACTTAGATTATTCATACTTGACAACCATTCCCTAAAATTGTATCACTAAGTATGAAAAGTCGGAATCAAGTCAAATAGTTTGGTAATTTGGATGCTTTTGTACGAACTACCAACTCTAAGACACTTTTATCGAAGCTCTTTTGTCTCCCCGGGTCAATTTTTGGGACTGGCTATTGCAATCCTCACTGAATTCAGAGCTTGCAAAGTGGGCATCAGAAATAAGATGCCCAAAAACTGTAAGCCCTTCATTCTTAAGGTTTTTGTCCGAAACTTCCGCTTCAGCTGTCTGCACTCAGTCACCTGTGGCTGCAGAAAGGTTCGTGCAATTTCAATACCACAATCATAGGGCTGCAACTTCTCAAGGTACGTACTTGTATTCATTCCCACGACTATGCAATATTTTGCGCGTTTGCGCCTGTTTACTTTAAATCGAGTCAGAGTTAAACGGAGCGCACGCTTGATGATAGTACCTGATTTTACGTAAATTTCTGTTGCCCGTTAGACTGTTCGTACGGTGAGGAAAAAAACGTGAGCGGAAAGCACAAGGAGGAAACGCCCAGGTTTGATGATCCGGTCCTTGCTGTCATCTCGATTGCATGGTTGTTTTGCAATTTTTACGTATGAGTGACAGGCTACAAAATCACAGTGTAGCATGTAGAGAGCTTCCTCACAAAATGCCTCCCTAAATTAAGTGACACTTGAAGCTTGAATTTCTTCTTGAGGGCAGTTTTGGATTAATTAGTATCCGAACATGAAAATGACAGATCGGAAATCCACTTCATCTGAAACAATCCATCAGTCAAAAGAAGTATGTGGATAATGGATGGACAGAAAGTTTGGTCAATTCGGTACGGTGTGTAGTGAAGTTTTTCCAAGGTGAAACTAACCATAGTTCCCGGGTTTCGTAAGTCTTACTATAATTTAATTGGTAATTACAAAGAATTATCTTGTGGATAAATAACTAGTAAACGGCATTTTATGGCTTGTATTACTGCTTTTCTGTTATTAATGAGTAAGAAATACGAATGGCACAATGCACGTTCTCATTACGGCAAGGACTTTCTTATCACGGTGCTTACTGCCCGGAACCATCCTTCGGGGGAAATCCTGTTGGCATTCGCTGCAAAAGTAGTTTGTAGAAAAACCTGCAAATTACACAAATGGTTTAACGCAGCAACTCCTACGAAGGAGTAAACTGCCGTTAAATAAAAAGTGTTTTCTCCATCATAAAGGACTTGGCAATCCTATCAGCTTGCAATGCAGTAACCGGATGGCGTTCATTCTGGATGCTACTAAAGTGGTTTAGAGAAAAAGAAAACAGTTAATAAAATGTGCATTCTAAAAATACGCTTGCGCACTAATCCACATGCAGGCAGATTTAAGCAACCAAGCATTAGGCCATTGAGCTACTCGCTCGACATAAAACTTACTTTTGTTGAGTGTTTCCCTCG
This sequence comes from Opisthorchis viverrini, assembly GCF_000715545.1. Taxonomy (NCBI): domain Eukaryota; kingdom Metazoa; phylum Platyhelminthes; class Trematoda; order Opisthorchiida; family Opisthorchiidae; genus Opisthorchis; species Opisthorchis viverrini. The sequence goes on from NW_008751780.1 coordinate 68,172, forward strand.
AATATTTTTCGATAAAATGATGATCATTGGCTCGTTCGCTGAGCTGGGCAATTTGATTTTTCGATAAAATCTGTATAACGATCTTCGGCGTAACTATTAGACCATGAGACGGGGCGTGTACATCTCCCCAGAGCAAATGTGCTTAATGTTCAGCTGGAGTTAATGAATATTAAGGAAGTGTTCACAGGACAACTTACACATAATAGTAGAGACGATTTTCACCTTGCTTCAAGTGGACTGGTTAATCATCGAGTTCTCCTAGGAGACAGGTACAGTGGGACAAAGAGGTATGAAACATACCCCGTTATAGCAATCATTTTTAAATCATGATTTTTGCCCACAACGAGACAAATTTTTTAAGGTGGCTACGAAGGCAAATGTTTCCGAAATCATGGGCTCTGAATGGCTTTAACAAGTTCAACATTAGCCAAGCATTATCCAAGATGGTAATCAGACAAAACAAGCTTTTTGCTTCCTTTGTTCCTTCCAAAAATTACGAGCATATCCTGAAGATCTGTTTGGAGCTGCTTGATAGATCACACTAGACAGATTAACCTGGTTTACTCGGTGGTCTGTAACAACCTAATAACTGGAGACAGGGCTTGTCATGTATGCGGCTATTTCACTTTTTTGGTTAACCAACTAATGCTTTATGATCCTCTTAAACGAACCCGTAATCTTCAGACCCGAATAGTTTTTGGACCACTCATTATGATGATATGACTAAAAAGTGTGCAACTACTTTATTCTAAACGGTTGAATAGGACTGAACTTGTGCACTTACTAGCATCTTCTGGAGGTAAACCATCTGCTAGTTCTAGGTTTCCAAGCAACTGCTTCCTGGGATATCGCTTGAGAACTTTTGTGGGATTTTAACAAAGATGTTTGTTTCGCAGTTAATGTCGACAGACATCAGCACTTATGTCTATAACTGTGTGAGTAGGTCATTCGTTGTCCATAATGTAGTATTATTGGTTTTAAATATACGCAAACCCCAGTTTCAGTGTTCCGTATTTCCGCTCTGTTCACACGTCATACTAGGCGCCAATAAACCGGCAGTCCAGATATGCAGTGGAACAGTCGGGAATGACTGCTTGCAAAAGTGGTATCAATGAAGTGATTACAATCATTAGGTCTTATAAACTCCAAAAATTTGTTTCCTCATACCAGGCTTTACGTCACTGATTTCAGGTAGGAGAGTGTGCCTATGTATTACCAACTAGCGGGTTGTGGGATTAGGTTGATTCAAACGGTACCAACGGCACGAGAAGCGGCAAATATTATTTCTGCTCACACCCACTCTCGTTTGAGCGGTTGTCCCCTTGTTCTGGCGTAATTATTACGGTGAGTCCACACCAAAGGGATGCACTAGCCTTGAGCTCCGCCCTTATTAGAGCAGCAGTGAATATCCAATTGCCGTGCGGGGATTTGAACTCGGGACATCTGGCATGTGTTATCACCAATCCGTGTTCGACGCGTCTGAATTTTCACGTCTGAAAATGCAGGGTTGTGGGATTAGGTTGATTCAAACGGTACCAACGGCACGAGAAGCGGCAAATATTATTTCTGCTCACACCCACTCTCGTTTGAGCGGTTGTCCCCTTGTTCTGGCGTAATTATTACGGTGAGTCCATACCAAAGGGATGCACTAGCCTTGAGCTCCGCCCTTATTAGAGCAGCAGTGAATATCCAATTGCCGTGCGGGGATTTGAACTCGGGACATCTGGCATGTGTTATCACCAATCCGTGTTCGACGCGTCTGAATTTTCACGTCTGAAAATGCAAACGTGTTCACGCTTGAGCGATATGATTGTTGAGCCTCACTCGAATAGAAATGATTCTAAATCTTACCAACTTTCAAAATGCTTTGGAGCGCTGCCCATAAGTCATGGTTCCTGTGAATCGCTTGTCGAATAATTCATTAATCTGACGACTGTAAGGAACCTCAAGGAAGAAATCAGCATTTTAACTTCATGGATATTTATGTTAGGCAATAACAGCAGTGTAATTAGCTTTGTGATAAATAAATAATTAAATAATAATTAAAGATAAACACTGATGGTTCTGTTTTAAGCTCGTTCGCTGAGCTGGGCAATTTGATTTTTCGATAAAATCTGTATAACGATCTTCGGCGTAACTATTAGACCATGAGACGGGGCGTGTACATCTCCCCAGAGCAAATGTGCTTAATGTTCAGCTGGAGTTAATGAATATTGAGGAAGTGTTCACAGGGCAACTTACACATAATAGTAGAGACGATTTTCACCTTGCTTCAAGTGGACTGGTTAATCATCGAGTTCTCCTAGGAGACAGGTACAGTGGGACAAAGAGGTATGAAACATACCCCGTTATAGCAATCATTTTTAAATCATGATTTTTGCCCACAACGAGACAAATTTTTTAAGGTGGCTACGAAGGCAAATGTTTCCGAAATCATGGGCTCTGAATGGCTTTAACAAGTTCAACATTAGCCAAGCATTATCCAAGATGGTAATCAGACAAAACAAGCTTTTTGCTTCCTTTGTTCCTTCCAAAAATTACGAGCATATCCTGAAGATCTGTTTGGAGCTGCTTGATAGATCACACTAGACAGATTAACCTGGTTTACTCGGTGGTCTGTAACAACCTAATAACTGGAGACAGGGCTTGTCATGTATGCGGCTATTTCACTTTTTTGGTTAACCAACTAATGCTTTATGATCCTCTTAAACGAACCCGTAATCTTCAGACCCGAATAGTTTTTGGACCACTCATTATGATGATATGACTAAAAAGTGTGCAACTACTTTATTCTAAACGGTTGAATAGGACTGAACTTGTGCACTTACTAGCATCTTCTGGAGGTAAACCATCTGCTAGTTCTAGGTTTCCAAGCAACTGCTTCCTGGGATATCGCTTGAGAACTTTTGTGGGATTTTAACAAAGATGTTTGTTTCGCAGTTAATGTCGACAGACATCAGCACTTATGTCTATAACTGTGTGAGTAGGTCATTCGTTGTCCATAATGTAGTATTATTGGTTTTAAATATACGCAAACCCCAGTTTCAGTGTTCCGTATTTCCGCTCTGTTCACACGTCATACTAGGCGCCAATAAACCGGCAGTCCAGATATGCAGTGGAACAGTCGGGAATGACTGCTTGCAAAAGTGGTATCAATGAAGTGATTACAATCATTAGGTCTTATAAACTCCAAAAATTTGTTTCCTCATACCAGGCTTTACGTCACTGATTTCAGGTAGGAGAGTGTGCCTATGTATTACCAACTAGCGGGTTGTGGGATTAGGTTGATTCAAACGGTACCAACGGCACGAGAAGCGGCAAATATTATTTCTGCTCACACCCACTCTCGTTTGAGCGGTTGTCCCCTTGTTCTGGCGTAATTATTACGGTGAGTCCACACCAAAGGGATGCACTAGCCTTGAGCTCCGCCCTTATTAGAGCAGCAGTGAATATCCAATTGCCGTGCGGGGATTTGAACTCGGGACATCTGGCATGTGTTATCACCAATCCGTGTTCGACGCGTCTGAATTTTCACGTCTGAAAATGCAAACGTGTTCACGCTTGAGCGATATGATTGTTGAGCCTCACTCGAATAGAAATGATTCTAAATCTTACCAACTTTCAAAATGCTTTGGAGCGCTGCCCATAAGCCATGGTTCCTGTGAATGTCGAGTCGAATAATTCATTAATCTGACGACTGTAAGGAACCTCAAGGAAGAAATCAGCATTTTAACTTCATGGATATTTATGTTATAACAGCAGAGCAGTGTAATTAGCTTTGTGATAAATAAATAATTAAATAATAATTAAAGATAAACACTGATGGTTCTGTTTTAATGAAGCGGGATCTGGTTGTACCCGCTCAACCTAAAGAAAATTAGAGAACTGCAAGTGCAAATGATCCAGTCAAGCAAGCAGCACTAAGTTTTCGACGCATTTGAAAGAATAAGAGTTGCACAAATGGATTGAACTTATATTGCGCAACTATATATGCACTGTTAAAGAGTAAAATAGGTTTTTTTGCGCCACTTACAGAGATGTCATTAAACATATTCGTGGCTTCATCAGACAGCTAGATAATATTGCCTGCGAGATGTTTACAGTTCAAATTACTCCCCCAGTCCTCAAGAGTGATAGGTTACTTAAGTGGTCACAACGAATTAGACACATCAAACGACACATGCTTCTGGATTCAAAAGTGAAGTAGCAATTTAAATGGCACATTAAAAAGAAAGAATCACACACGTTTCGTCGGTCTTCTATCTTACAACTAGTCACATCGGGACACGTGATGTGCATTGCGCGGCTGAAGAATGGGTGGTCAGTCACTCCTACTACGGGTCGGCAAATAGCGGCTGACTGGCTCTGTAGTCAGCTACTGACCTTAAAGTTTGGGCTCCCTGAGGGTGCCCGAAGAACTTCACTGCTGGTGAATCTTAAAAACATGGGCCCTACAACTAAGAAGTTATCATCCGAAATTCGAGTCCATGCGTCAAAACAAGATGCGAATTACGCCGTTAGAGGATGTGTGAGACTGCATCCTGCCCACGTGCCAGTCGAACACACTGCTGATCAGTCGAGCGGAGCCGAACTAGCTACTAACCCAGAGGTCGCAAGTTCAAATCTCTATGGAAAGTTATAAGCCGCACGCTGCTGATGATTATAGGCAAGGATGAAACAGCCGTATGGTGCTCTTTGGTTTTTTGGGCAAAATTGAACTGACCATTTGACTTGGTTCTGTCATACGTTTAATGGAGCACGTGATTGAAGAACAGAGGAGCGTTTGCAGCATATGCTGCGATGATCCGGACAAAACACGAACTTATTGTAGAACCATTCAGTGCCCACCAGCTTAAGGTAGTGTCTTGCCCAAAACTGCTAATCGTCGAATAACCATAAATCAATATAAAGAAAACGATAATCAAGGGGTTCGAACTTCAAGGAATGTTTAGTATGATTCATTAAAAGGGGAAAACCTTTCAGCTTGGAGTCGTCCAACGCAATACACAGGTTCAGTGCCATTTCACTGTAAACGAAAACCGTGAAACTTTGTAGGTTTGAATAAGCCTTAACGAATGCTACTGGATCCGTGCATAGGCTTGCATCAGGTGAAATGTCGATGCCGGAGGACTGGCGGTGCAGCACATTTTATATATATCAATGGACGATATTTTAGCTTCCTGTGTCGTGAGGAAATGTTTGGATAATTTTGTTAAAAGGTCCCTCTGAATTCGCAAAAATCTTAAATATGTGGATAAGTTCTCTGATTTTTACCTTTCCGCAATCATGCATTATCAACGGTCAATCTGAAATTTATTTTAACCTTTTTCGCTGGTGAGACACAAAATAGTGAATTGCCTAGAGCGCAACACTACTAAGCTGAGGTCGATAGGCCTCTTTCCTTTGTATCATCGTTCTCCTAGCTCTGTCGATACGATCACTGCTTAGGTTGATTGGAAATGTCAGAAGATTTGTAGAAATTCCACGTTAGGCTTGATCCGCAGCGTAGCTTCCATAATCCTTAAAAACGCTGCCCGCGGACGGAGCTGTATTCAGTAATAAAATGCGCCTGTACATTACTTGAGTTCTGCGGCAAGAATCTCTAAAGCCCGAATCACACCGCGTCTCATTGATTTTTATATTAGCTGGATATAAATAAACTGTTTGTATAAACTAGATTAAAGAATTTTGACATATTTTATGATTGCATCGCTGTGAATTATATACTAAGGGCGGGGAAAGTGCAGGCAGCGTTCTAACGACATGCTAATTGTAGTAAAGATCTTCAGAGCCACACAAAAGCATTGCAGGCGCTTATTACTAGTATTGATAAGGTACTTTAATTTAACGTTTTGCAACTGGCAAACTGTGAAGGAATGACCTGTAAAGAGGCTATAATGACTTGACAAATACATCTATCATACAAGAAATTATCAAAAAGAATGATTTTTAGTGGAGACTTATTCATATAGGTAAAGCCGATCTGTGCTGGAAAACCAAAAGCACTGTATAGCTTTTTTATCCTTATTATTAGTCATCGACTTTGCGCATTTCACGAAATTCTAGAGAGCCATGAACCCGCAAAATTCCATCCAGTACTTTGAGCGCTTAACCACTCGACCACGAGCGGCAGGAGACAGCCGGTGATGTGCAATGGTGCGTTAAAGGGTACACAGTGACGAGTCTAATTGATGAAAAGTTTGCAGAGGTCAGGTAAGACATGACGATCCAAAATCAAGGCTAAGAGCCCTTAAATTCTTCCTGTTTGGGATGCAAGTGGTTTCCATTTTTAAATGCCTGGAATTTCCGTAGGACGTGGAATGCAACCGGTCCGGTCAGCCAGTATGCCGTTAAGTCCTGGCCAGTTAGTCAAGCAGACTTTTACCTGTCGCCCTATACTTGTTGTACCATGGCCGTTAAGTCCTGGCCAGTCAGTCAAGCAGACTTTTACCTGTCACCCTATACTGGACTTTTGTACCATGTTTGTGAACAATACTAGTTTCATCCCGTCGGCGACTTCTTGCCCCACATCATTCACAGTCATCATTTCAAAGCTGACAAAGGATTCAGAGATTTTACGTTTGTTCGTTTTTGTCGGAACATGTGGTTTTTCAACAACACTCCAAAGCTCCTTATTTTTGCTGCCTTCAAAGGCTATTTTCCTCAAGGTTTTGTATGTATGTTGCAAACTTCACTTATGCTTCAACTACATTTGTCAAAGCTTTGTAGCTGTGTGTGTGCGAGGCCGGTGGAGGTTTTAACAGACAAACACACGCATGATACACGGCATTTATCGATCTGGAGGCTAAAATGATACAAAGGCTTTCGGCTTAACAGCTTGCTTTTCGACCAGTCTTGCGGTGGAAGTTAGACCTCCTCATTGTTACAGACTTGAAAGTTTATCCTCCCATCCATTGTCAATAGGCGCGTTCTTTTGTTTTTATCTTACCGTGGACCGCACCGGGGGACGAATTCCGTCGTGCTTAGGGCTGCTTCCGTTCGTTAAGGTGTAAATCCACGGATAATTATTTGCACATTTATGTGTTAAGTAATTTCCAGCTTACGGAACCACTATGTGGCAGTTTTGAGTTTTGATTATTTCCACAAAATGTGTACCTGTAGGTCAGGCTCCGGCCGTCACTTGCAGAAAATACAAAAAAAATAATCTGCGATAAAACCTTGTGGAATACCAAGGCGATTTTAAAAACAATGATTACATTCACTGAGTCGAATGATAAGTTTGCCCCAACTTCTATTTTAATTCCATTATATTTTGAGCCATTGAATCGAGGTGTCTCCTGTTTTTTATAAAAAAAATTGGGTTTTTAAAAGAACCAAGACCATCCCCTATTTTCTTGGAGTGAGAAAATGAGCCAATTTTCTTACGTTTATTTTAGTTTAATAATGTACCTGGCAAGTCAGATTACGTATTGGTTTACAGATTGGGGCACAGAATAGATGTAAGCAGTAGGCTTAACGAAATCGTACCTTGCTTCATCAAGTTCTCTTTCAAGTTGCAGAGAACTACCCAAGGGAAGGCTTTACAAATTTCCAAATAACCGACACGTTTCCAGAAAAAAACAACTTGTGTGCTCTCAGTTATGTTTAATTTGCATCTAGATTGCATCAAGTCCAATTATGGACCACCGCCAGCGAAATAGTATAAGTTGAATTTGTTCTTGCGCGCCTACAGACTCATAAAGTGCATCTCATCTACAGGAAATGATAACTGCAACAAAATTCCAGTTATAACTTTGTGTGCTGGTTTTCTCGGCTATGGTTATTCTGCTCATTACATTGCAAAGACAAAAGTGACATTTTGTGATTTCTCAAGGGTTTCCACTGTCCACTCTGTGTTTAATGCAATCCAGTAAATGTCTTTTTTATTGTAGGATTCAATTCACTTTCGCCCGTACAAAATGCCCAGTGGAGAGTGCTGGACACACACTGCGTGATAAACTGCAATATTACCTATCTTATTCTTCTGGGATAAAGTTCTTGAGCATGACGCAATGAATATTCTCTCTTTTGTTGTCCCTAGAATGATCGTTACATTCTACATGTCCGCAACGGGTCCTAGCAGTCTCTGGATTCTAGGTTCCAACAATGTGGAATGTGCCTCAGAGGCTAAATGCTACGGGTAAGTTAAATTGCAGTTGGTTTAGGAATGGCTATGTACACACTGGATATGGCAGGAATGTGCTATATGAAACAAGGGGATTTATTTTAGGTTTAGACCAAGCCAATAATTGCGTAGATGGAGTTTTCTTACATATTAAATGCTTCGATTTACACCTTGACTGACGACAATGCATTAATGCTGTTGATAGAGCTTGTATTCATCCGGAGCGGTGGGATGCTGCTCATCTTACACTGGCGCACGCACTATGTAGCCGGATTCAATCAGAGAGATTTTTCTTCAGAAGTTATGGCTGTGGCCACTAATCAGTCAGCCTGCTTGGCTGCATACTGCGACACCATTGGGGTCACGAATCTCTGGTTGTATATTTGTTCACCCAAGGTGGCAGTCAGGTATTCGCAGAATCGCTCGCTTCACCATGCGACACTTAAGAAGCTCATTAAGGAGGACTAGTTTTACGATAATTGGTTATGCCAAACAGAAGTTATAGTACACTAGAATAGCTAATATAGATTATTGTGGCAAGTTTAAATAACAATAACTTGTGGTCATTTCAGTTCAGCTGAGCACAGTTCTTCGCCAAATTCAAAGTGGAATACTGATTCGAATCTCATATCAAAAGTAATAACTTGGAGCGTCTTTTGCACACATAACCAGTGGCAGCTTGTATTTGCATACTGTAACAGCTTAATGGTGTGGAATCTGGACAGCTGCTCATGTCATGTCAAAAGTGATGTTATGCGACCACACAGTCTCGCCTACTTTTGATAGATTTGTCATGCCAATTTTAAGCTTGTCCTTGAGTTGTCCAGAAACTGGAAGTTTCGAAGTGTGTCGTAAATGACGTAGGTCTGCGAAGCGGAGGAATTCATGGATAACGCAATTAGGATATCGGTAGCGTAACAGAACATCTAAATGCCCATTTTACTGAAGCGGACTGACGGCTGTTGTTACGTAACAGTGCGTCGACATAGTAGGAAAGTTATTTTGGTTATTTTGCTAGGGGATCGGCAAACATGTCAGTCATCTATGAGTTGAAGTCTTTGATACATTAGCCATGGTTGGTCTGCCATTTAATTATAAAATCTACACACGATTCTGCTCGTAATTTAACCCACTGATGTAGCCCATATGTTAAACATGCTTCACCAATTTTCCGTACAAGCTGAACATATTGACCGCAAAGGGTGCATGCGCAAAAACCTCTGCTGTTGGATGGTTGACAAAATGTCAAGCGTTTTACTGTTTATTTAGATGATAAATACCGTTATGGGAACTTCTCATTCTCATCAGACCTGCAGCAAAGTTAAGCCATGGTTCGATAGTAGCTTCCGATTGAGCGTGGCTTCTACTAATGAGGTCCCATCCGCAAAGGAAGGTCAAGCTAATTTGGTTAGCAGAGAAATGCAGTACATTCATTGCATGCTTGTTGGAACCCTCTAACACTTCGGTTCTCAGCAACTCTTTGGAGGATTCTGACCTGCGGCGTGCTTATTAGTGATTAACCACTGTGCCATTCGACAGTGGGTGGTTACCTAGCAGTTTAACTGTCCACGTGTTGTGCAGTGTTATTTGACCCTTCCATTACAAAGTAAAAGGCAAGTGTTCTGTGCTCAGCAACATTTCCATTGGAAAAGTAAGCGTACTAAGGTTTAATCAAGGTTTTTCAATGCAAGATTTTCACTCCAAATCTAAAGTAAGCATTCTATGAAATAATTGACAAAAGTCAGTCACAGTGTCTTGAAATGACCTTGCCCCTTTGAAATAATTAAATACTTGAACTTCAATCCCTTGTATCAATTGTAATAGATCATTTTCATGTACGTCGCATAAGCTGCTTTAAACTGATTATTAGCTGAAAACATGCCTTGTACACTACGCCGTGTTTGATACCAATCGATCGTTAGGTGGCTGGTCAGCTGATTGCTGAGCGTGGCAAATAGACTACAAAAGTTCCCTCACCAATGAAGGAGACATTGGTTTATGGTAGAGGGGGTAGTCACTTTTAGGCTTTCTGAGTTCAAATAAGTCATAAAGAGTATATAATAACTGTTGTCGTGATTAGCCATTTTAGAGCAGCTAATCTCGTGGTTTCATTGAACCACGTGCATTTCATTTCACATGCCTTGCATTTAATTGACCGGATAAATAGTTTCACACACGTTCAATTATTCTTCTGATTGGGCTGTGGTCCGTATTTACTGAATAATCATTCACAAAGCTAGATTTTTATATTTTTCTCATGTTTCAGTGTGTCCTTTCTCAATTTGTATTGCGTTGTTAGTTGAAGTTACCACCAGGCTTCGCTTTTATGTCCTTTGTTTTAAGTGGCATCCGGTTAATCAGATGAAGTTTTTGTTGGATTTAGTCCCTTAGCTTACTAGATTACCATATATTTCGAAGAAACTTAGACTCAGGCTTTCATATCACTTCCATAGTCTTCCCCTATGGATGCTTATGTGGCTTTCACTTCCGCAGTTTTTGAGTTATATTTTGTTCTAGTGGTTGGTAGATTCGTTTATATTTCCTGAGTTTTCGGGGGAAATGATTCGGCAAGCTCATATCATTTGCTTGCTGTTGGTGCTTTTATGCTCACTTCACTTAAGTCGAAATTGTGCCCTTTTTAAATTTTGTGCAAACGATCAAAATTTAATCTATTTTTCAAGCAACGAGTTTATGTCCATGCGTTTTGATAGACAGCCTCCCAAACTAACATTCTACGCAAGTTTTGTCGTAATGTTTGCACTAAATCCTGCGAATGACAGTTCTTGGTAGAGCGATCTTCAAAATAATTACGGTTTCTAGGTTGTGAAATATTGCAAATACCTTGAAACCATCTTAGAGATATGTGCGATGTGTGGAAGTGCAGTTCGTCATCCTTTTTGATGTTGAATTTTGTCAGGTTAGATAAGCTCCACTGTCTCTCCACCATCCGTCTCTTAAAAAGACCTGGTGTAGCTATGTTCCTCTAGTCGAAAGCTAGCCTACCACAACACCTAATCAGACAATCTGGATAGAAACTGACAGCATCAACGGTTAGTTGCAACATCGTGTAGTACTTCTTACCAAGTACAGACACCTTTTAAGTGAATTCCATTCCAGAAATGAAATATTAATAGTCCCCCTCTACCATGAAGAATTCTGTTTGCCTCTGGGTTCCGCTACTTCGGATTAGTAATATAAAACAGCCCTCTATTCAGCAGCAGGAAACTTGGTGAGCGCAGCACATGGTGCAGCCAAATTAGCTTGATGCTTGAGGCTTGAGGGGTACACTGTTCTTTGCCAAGAACCTGTCTACTAGTCCTCACACAGGGACTACTCATTCGAGATAATTCTAATCATAATTCGGAGAAGTCAGTTGTCAGATATCTAAAGATGCTTCAGATTTTTTACCCGGAGTGACAAAGAAGTCTCATGGCCACAAAACAATACAACCCAAAATATAATCTAATATGTGCACCATTTGAGACCCAGTTACATACCCTCTTGGAGCAGCTCAGGTAATCAAAAGCAATCCCGGTTTTGACAGTTGTGAACTGAAACAAATATTTACAGTATCGTCAAAGGTAACGGAACCTCGAGATTAATGTAGTGTTTTTCACAAACTCTATTCTCAGCCATTGAATTCTCGGAGCCACGTTCAAACACTGGGAACCCTGCAGCATCATCTTGCATTCTGTGAGCGCGAACCACATGCTGAAAAACTAGATGACACCTTCGGCTGCTTACGCATCCAGGCCAACAACGCTCTGGATCAGAGAGATCTCAACAGCGAGATTTTGCAGACTTTCTAGTATTCGACTCATTTGTACATCGAATAAGAAATTAAGCAAAAATATGGAGGGCTGAAACACGTATAGGAAGAGAGCCTCAGATACAATTTTACACGCCTACAAATACACGAATCTATTTATTAAAGCAACCGAACGCAAGAAAGGCAAGCCACCGCACGAAATGGACCGCTAACAGTCCAGTCAAACTCCAAGACTATGAATAGCTAATCAGAACCTAACTTAAATTGCTTTGTGAGCCATATTGTCACAAGCGCGAGGAGTGAACAGTCCATTAATAAGTGCACTAATGATGCTTCCTCCAATGCGACGAAACGACTGCAAGTTAAATACCAAGCGAAAATATCAACAGCCACGCAACACACACTACTAATTCCACTGAGGCTACTAATATTACAGATATATGTGACCTTTTGAGATTAATTCATGAACTCTGCAGACTCAAGTTTCTCTCAATATCGGTGTCTGCAGCGTAGAGCAACCTGATAACTAACTGATAGTGCTGTTCAATAACGGTGCTAAGATAATACAAATATTGCCGATTTAGCCCAAGACCAACGATGCCGATAGTCTAGTATTATCTACTTTTATGCTGATCACACCATGGTTGAATACTCCAGAGGTAGTTGTATTTTCCGACTTTTAGTTCGGTCCTTTTGATTTCTTTCTCAGTGGCGACGACAAGCGTGATCAAAACGTACGAACTTCCAAAATTTAGACTGGATTTTTTTCAGGAAAATGATAGAAAGCACAATCTTCTATCTCTGTTTTCATCAATAAAAACCCGATGCTCAAAGTCTGGCGCGCTCTTCAAAAACACTCCTAGAGCCTGAGTCGAAGTGTAAGTGCTCGTTAGCTATTTGTCCTACTAGCACACGTGTAACCAAAGTGAACAATGTGAAAAGTGCTAAGAAGCAATAACTGAGATTACAGCGCATATCTTCTTACGGTTTAGAAAGGGTCTAATAGGTTGCGCTGTCTAGCTGTTGGTGCATTTTGAAGAATCTAAGATAGCGTACAGCCTGAAGTAGAATACTTTAAGGATCACGCTTTGGAATGATAGGCTATGTTTTGGATACTCGTTCACGTGAGGATGACGGGCTGTCTAGCGGTGATGATTTGGTGAGTTACAACATAAGCATGCATAAGCTACTGATACGTTACATCCAAAGCTTGAGAGCATAAAGAATTTAGCGTGTGTAGATGACCGTCAGATTATTTCTAGTGACCCGCGACCAACTCAGAAATGTTGGCATCTGGAGTGAAAATGCTTTAAACATGAGAAAGCACCACAAATTGTAGAACATTTAAAAAACCATGGTCCACAGATCGCAGTTCCACTGAGTAATTTTTAGCGATCTATGCACAAAGCTACGTTTGGTATTTGAGCCCGTAGCAATGTTGTCTGGTTTTATTTGAATTTCAACCGTATAGTGAATTTAGAACTTTAGTCTTTGGAGTTGAAGCAGGTTGCACTTGTTCAAAAAGCGTCCACCTTATTCCGCAAAGGAAGTGAAATATTGTTGTAGTCTTTGAGCACACAATATGTTAGTAGGTGTCCTGGCTGACACATTTGTGATTATTCTTTGAAAATCTGGCAGCAGAATAACTAGTTAAGTTTTTACTCACTGGCCGTGGGCTTGCATCGGAGGAAGTAACCAAATAAATAGTCTAACACAACTAACGGTGGCAGTAGAAATGACGGAAGATAGAAAAAATATTAGGACTCTCGCTCAAAGGAAACGGTCCCCGCGTGTAATAGATGTGGTTTTGCGCCTTCTTTACCTTTTACTGTTTAGGGAATAAAGACTGCAAGTGATGTTTATTGAAGCGCCGTCCTACTTGCCCATGTCATCAGGTCATTTCTAATCACGGACAAGGTTCACCGAGAAACGTGAATTTCAAACCATTACCTGGTTATTGGTTGCTGAACTTAGGAAGTGAGCTTTAATTTTTTATGAAAGGAACTACTCACAGTTGGCCCGAAAAATCCTCGACAGCCCACGTTCGTTTTCGTGCTTTCTTGTTTCCATTAGGTGAGCGCAATCCCTGAGTTTCCGTTAACATTATGTTCTACTTGAACCCTGATTGAGCTGATTGCGATCAACACACTGATGCACCAGAGTCTCCAGAGAAGACCAAATTGATGTAAAAATGAGTGTATTTGTCGAAACCATTCCAATGTGAGTAGAACATAAGGTTGAAGGAAACTTGGATACTGCGCCTACCTGGTGAGTCACAAGAAAGCGAAACGAGCTGTGGGCTATCGAAGAGTTTTCAGAAAATCGGACATATTTAAACAAATACAGTCAATTGCACATCATGCTGGCCTTCAGCTAAATGCGTTTATTAAAATATGAACAATTTGATTTTGATAGAACATAAGGCTGACGGAAACTCGGGGACTGCGCTTCGCTCTGAAAATATACTGCGAAATCTGGAATATCGTATCAGCTAAAACGTAAGGTTGCCTTCGTGCATCACGTCCATTACAAGAACATGATAAAACAGAGATTCAGTTGAATCTCCCATGATGACCAAATGGATGGAAGGATGAGTGAATTTGTTGAAAGTTTTATTTTTTTACATTGGCAGGCTGACTGATAACTAATTATCACTTTCTAGGGCATATCTGATTACCAGCCACGCCCGGATCTGATTGGTGTATATTGCACATAGCTATGAGAAAGCATACTCCAGTCTTGTTGAACAGAATTCTTGGCTTTAATTGTAGACTCAGGCTATTATGTTGTAGTAAGATGCATGTTCGCATTTAGTGTATTAGAGTAGAATAAATTTCGTTTGAGTTGAACCTAAAACGCCTTGAGGGAGTACATATGCAGTGACCCAAAATTTGGACGTAAATTATTTTATAATTGAGTGGTGTTTAGAATGGAGCACTAAGATGTCGTGTAGTGACAGAAATTGCCATTTACACAAGACGACGTGGATGCATTGTGCTACGTCAAAGTATAGGCTCATAAATATATAAAAATGCAATAAAAACATCACATCGGCTGCCAAGTTGTCCACAAGGACTTTGAACAATCACAACCACCAAGGTGATTCCAGCGCTGAACAGATGAATTTTTTTATGGAAAAGAAAGTCAAGGACAGTGAATATTGACTTCTCATAGCCGCATGACGTTTGATTATCCGTTTCGAATGTTTTATTCTGTCCGTCTAACGTAACGTTCAGCGCACTTCTTGTAATTTATCTCGTGAGTGACTGTTTTGGTCCTCCATAGCGACCTCAAATTTCGGGCTCGCAAATAATCCTTTCAAAATGGTGCTCAGATTGTGCGCCAACATTCTTATGAGTATGGAATTCTCGTGGGTGTTCCGTATATGATTATAAAATAATAGCGGAATAACTACATATTTTTGTACATTTCTAGACACAAAGTAATTTACTGAATGTGACAGAGTTTCAAACCCTAATCTGGTTAGCTTCAAAACAGAATATTTATGAGTCTGAATATAGAGTATATATAGAGG
Organism: Opisthorchis viverrini; assembly: GCF_000715545.1. Lineage (NCBI taxonomy): Eukaryota > Metazoa > Platyhelminthes > Trematoda > Opisthorchiida > Opisthorchiidae > Opisthorchis > Opisthorchis viverrini. The sequence goes on from NW_008751780.1 coordinate 83,601, forward strand.
CACTCTGGTTTTCTTATCACGGGAGACTGGCGCAAAATTTATGGAGTCTATTCACACTGGAGTTCTTGGAAGACTCAGTGAATTGTGACTAACAAAGTGCATTGAATTTGTCTATGAGAATCTCCGTGAAATATGGCGCCGACCATCTCATGTAACTCCGATGTTTCGGACGTTTATTTTGTCAAATCCCACAAAATACCTTACAAATAAAATATACACTCAAAAATAACATTTTGTGGGTAGTACTGTGCAAAGTCTTTTGGTTGTGAATGCTTTGGATATTTAATCTTATTCTCAGCAAATCTATCCACGAAGAAAAGCATAACAGCCCGCCGTGTTTTGGATATTAGAAGTATCCTTTGAGATTGTAGACCAAAACAGTGAAACATGAACTCGTCCGTTCTCGATGCATCGTTCACGTTCATTAACACGTACATCAAGAGCCATTGTGTTAGGATGGCAAGGCGACACGAATTTTTCCCAAAATGCGTTTCTGCGGTCATAATCATTTCCAGGAGCCTCGGGGATGCCGAGTGACATAATTTAAACAAATTTCACTATCTATTCTATATAAGGACTGATGTAACTAACCATCAAAACGTTATCAACAAACTGTTCAGCGTTTTGGGATACTCGTTTTTATGCCGAACGTAAAATGATGGGAATAATAAAAACACAGCTGCAAACTCTTGGCAGCAGATCTTGAAATACGCGAAAATACTCGAATATCAGCAACAACGTCACTCCAAAAACCAACCATACGAAAGTTAAGAACCACTTGTGTTTACTCGGCCGATCTACTATCGTCAGGATTCCACTCTTGATTGCAAATGAAAAACCAGTGACGTGAGTGAGCGCGATTGCTTTTCACATTGGCTTGCAAAGTCTGTTGGCGACGGGAACACAACTGTGAAGTCATATGCGTCTCCACAATGTTGACTGCGTCATTATTTCCTTATGCTAACTTTTTAAATGTTAAGTGTTTGAAGTATTTAACTTAAAATACCCTTTTGTTTGTGGCACAAGAAAAGAACACAATTCATCTGAAACATTTTGTAACAAGCTCTGCAAAGCAAAACATAAGCACAGCACTTCAGGAATACCTCTGGCAAGGAGTTTTGTCAAATCGCGAAGTTCAAAAACTACCACTCCGTCGTGCGACGATGAAGTGATCGTTCTTTGAAATCAGGCTGATTAAGTTAATTAATCCGGTATGACGAAAAAAATTTCCGCACCACAATTTTAATGATGGCACGCGGTATAAGAAACAATAACATTCCGTAGTGAATTTAAGACTCATTGACTGAGATGAGGATAAATTGTGAACTCAATGGTGAAATGATTTGACTACATAATTTCGCTAAAAAAGCAAGCTCAAATCACTGGTAACTCTGTGTTTATCGGTGCTCAAGCGTACGCATTTCAGTGATCACTTAGATTAGTAAGCACCACTTTCAAAGCCATCTTGGAACGCTGACACTTGGTGGTACCAAGTAATATAGAGAAACGTCTAAAAACCGAAAGTCGGCGGCAAATTTCACGCGACACATTACAATAAGAAAATTAATGGGCGAATGTGACTGAAATGGGACAAGGCCGCCTTCCGGGATGACGTTCGTTTTTGACTGACCCTGTTTTATCGCTCTGTGCCGAGACAGGAAAACGTAAGGATTCTCCTTAAAAGGTGTGACTTTGATCAGTGCTTTACCTAGTCATGCGTGCGCACCTTGACGCTGACAACTCGGGAACAATCCAGTCTTTATGTTGACATTGGGACGCATGTCCCCAGAGGCAGATAAACAACTCGTGAGAATCACAACAATGACCAGAGTTAGAGCAACAAATAAATTTTAACGAAGCAGAATCTGGTAGCAAAATTGGGCTTGAGGGTTGACGGAAAAACGCTCAAGGAAGTCGTGGTATGTTCTTTGATTTGCAAAATACTCTAGTTGTTTTTTCATTATTTTACGCGACCAGAAAATTAGCGGTGTCGTTTATATGGGCTTAGTCTCTAGAGACAAAACAATACGTTAACGACAATACGCTGTGTCTAATATTGTTTTGACTATTTGTGTACATGCAGCAGTTAATCTTTTGGGTTATCTCGACTCAAGATAATATAGTATTGACCATACGAACGTATTGGATGATTAGCTACGTCCCCTGCAACAGGCTTCTAGAAGCATATAACACCCATCAATTGGAGAAACCGGAACGTACTGAGTAGTAGCGTTGCAACCGCATTATAGTATAAATTATGAATCATAAATTATGATATGAAGTAGGTAGAAGAGCGCTTGGTACGTGCGAACCTTGTGAACATTTTAAAACTTCAACATCATTCAGTTAGAACCTACATTCATAATTTTTGGAAACTACTTCTGACAAAAGAAGCTTTTTACGCCATTCAGCATTTCGCTCGTTTATATGCACTTCATTTTATTGTTCCCGAGTTAATATCCACTGAGTTATTTCACTTTGAGCTCTAGATACACACGCACCCAATAGTTAAGCAATACGTTGCAAACGTACGTGTTTCTGGCCCCACCAGCTTACACGATGGAAAACAGTAAACCGAATTTTTTTAACCCTAAGTTGGTTGAAACTTCTTTGATTTACTCTTCTGACATCACGTCAGGCACCTGCAGTCCAGCTAAACTCTCTGATCGGCTTTGTTTCTAGTCGATACTGGTATTATATTTCGCTGCAATTCAATTCACTTCTGCTTCTTGTCTTCAGACTACTTTTTATCGGTATTTAACCGCTTTGGGTTTGCCGACAAAGACCCCTTTTTTCTTGACCTCAGTAATCATTGACTTGATATGTAGCGTACCCAAAACCTCGCTTTGTCATTGTTAACTGTATATTAAATACAAACCTTACCTAGCTTAACCTAGTTGGTTACACCGCAGACTCGCTGAAATCGCAAAGTCTCTGTTTTACAAAAATGTACTTCCCAGCAGTTAGCAACAGCATATAACATAACATAACATTCATAATTCGATGTTTAATGGGATCGCATTCCTAACGAGTACTTTAAGGTCTCTTTTCGACTCAGTGCAAATCACAGCGTCCATACACGATGAGTTACTGTTATCGATGGTTGAGACGAAAATGTAACCACTTTGCACGAGACAGATGCATTTGATTGCCGGGAGTTAATTGACCAATAACAAATACAAACTAGAACAGCCCTCCTATTTTATGATGCCTGAAGTGGACCTGTTTGATAAAAAGTATTCAATGAACATTAAGCAACCCTCAACCAAGCTGTATGTATTTATATACGCTGTCGTTTCTCTCACGCTTTTTACTATACATAAGTATTGCGGTTTATCTTCTATCCGATGAAAACCCACAAAACGAATACCGTTGCTACCGCTCCTTGTGAACGATCTTGCTGTATTTGAAAGTGTTACATTTCGCTTCGGCATATGTACAAGAGTTTCTTGGAGTTCTGTCTCTCGGCAGCCTGCAAATGGGGGCTTAGGTTAAAACTTCAAGTACTTACCAAGAGAGTCGTAAACTATTGAGCTGTACGAATTCCCGCCGAACGAGTTGAACACTCACTACAGGTTCAACGCTTAGTAACAAAATGATCGCTGTTGCTGAAAAAAGAGAACGTTGGTATTTGGTAAATACTACTGGAACAACCATTATTATGGTGTAAGTGTCGGGATCGCAGTTAACTGAGCCTTTCTGGCATCTTCAGTACTGCATGAAAGCGAGATGAATACGTCATACAGACATCTTCTCCAGGTTCTTATTGATTACACTTACGGAAAAAATTTCATCCAGTATTTCTGGTCGTGGCGATTTGACACCGGTGTCAAATTTCAGGGGCTTAGAGCTCATACCACCCTGACACACATTTCGTGACGCGGATCCAAATTATCAACGACTCAGAACTGACGTACCGAATCTTTTGAATTCCCCTTATTGTCAGCCACTTGCAGAATTCCTGGTTCCCACCTGGAGAAAGACTTGCAGCTGGTTCAGGCTCGGCGTCCTGCCTCGCTGAATCTGTTCAACAAGTTCATGGTCTTCCCTTAACATCTTGCTATAAACTTCTACGTGATAGCTTGAATACCGACGTACATTAGAAGACCTTACTCACTACAAACATGTTTTGCGAGATGAAATTAGGAACGTTGTTAGTCTCTGAAACAGTAACCATATACATGGTACTTCTGACCATGTAGCTTACAGAGCTTATTATTGATAGTATTTTGGGGTGTGTGATAAATGCGATTATGGTAGAATACTACCGAACCATTTGTTTTGTTGATGAGGACTAAGAACGGTTTTAATTCTAAATAAAACACGTCTTCTGTCTTCTGACACTACTCAGTAGGAAAATATAAAACAGATTGCTGTCAGCCATTACGTGGTTGGCGGCCTAACTCGTGCTAAAGGCCATCCGGATTGCTTCTGATCTCACAGGTTTAATATTGGCCTTCAGTAGCAAGCGAAGAAGTTCTTATGTACCTTGAGTGATTCGTTAGATTTGACACACTTTCCAAAAGGCCCCTGTGTAAACATCAGAAAAAACTAGGACCAGTAAAATGCAAAGTGGTTAGAACGGAATAGGGCTTTGACAATTTCTGTAGTGTGCACGCAAATATGGTTTTGATGTGAGAATTCCTGAATCCAGCTGTATCTCTCTTTTATAAAGATACCCTTCGACTGAAATTGATGTGACTGGTTTCACTTTTCCTAGGGTTCATCATTTGGGTGCAGCCCTCGAATTCTCCTCAACCTTATGTTCCAGTTGAACCTGATTTGGAACTGGGTTTATTCTAAAAAGCTTAACAGAGCGGCAGTATGCGTGGATTCTAGAAGACAGTCGACCTTTTATACCACCGTCTATCGTCTGTTCATAGACGACAGCCCATCCTTTAGATGCATTTTCAGTTGCATTTTAGTTGCATTTCCCGGTCGAAATATTATCTGTTTCTTGTTTTGTTAAATTCTTCACCGCCAGTTTGGTGGCTCTGCAATACCACTTTGCCTAGTGAGTAGCTTCTGAAGGCCGAGCAGATGTAAAGATCTTACTTCTCAGCTCTAGTAATCTTGATCTGAGTGGTGTTGACTGAAAAACTTTGTTCCTACAATGCGGTTAATGGGTCTCTTTTGGACTTGGTGTACAGCGCTTTTTGAGCAAATTCCAATTGATTTATGTGTCAAATGTCTGTTTAAGGTGACAGAAAAACCTAAAACCTAAAACCTAAAACAGAGGTCAAAAGACGTGTTGAAAATTTGCCTGCGCACAAATAAGCTTATTGGATTTTGATTCATGCAGTTCGAATGATCTATTTGTTTTATTTACTTGTTAACCCTCCCAAGTAATTAACCGTTCAGCTAGTCTTCTAAATAGCTATTTTGTTCGCTAATCTGCACGAATATCTCTTCGCACGTACACTCACTGCACTAAATGATGTTCTAGCATGCTCGCCTTGCCTCGCCCATGGTTCAATCATTGCAGATGGCCAGTCGTCGGAAAAATCACACTGGTGCCAGATGAGGGAACAAGTAACGTTTGACACGAAGCGTACATCTATAGTCTTCTGTAGTTGCTCATGAGCGTGCGTTAAAATGCGTATCACTTTGCTTCCAAAAACTCTTCCCATTACACCTAACATCAGTCACGCTCGCTCTAGATCGCCTGGGAAATTTCATCGACTGCGTTGCTATGATAATTCTTAGACGCATTCATACTGTACCAATTTTTCATCACAGATTTTTTTGACAAGTTTTCTGGGACGCGTTGCCGCAGCTCTTTGCGGAAAGCAGAACTAAAGAAAACGAACATCCAGCAGAATCACTGATGCATGATTTTCTTCAGCTGAATATGTTCCTAAACGGCCACCTCCTGTTCAATCTGATACAATGTTCTAGAAAGTGCGGTATGTTTTCTCGAAGGACAGTACCACTTACAAGTCTGTTGAAAGCTTTTCAGCTTCATATTCAGATGAAGAATACGACAAACAAGAGACTCAGTTTGGAATTATCTGGGCCATTCAAAACTGCTAAATTAGTTTGCACATCACTGCATTTCACAAACCGCGTCCAATGCTAGCCTAAGTGGGAAATGAGGTTGAGAGAAGCTCGGAAGCTGTACTACTTGAGGAGCCCCAAGAATTGCAAAAACCGTTAGCGGTTTCTGAAATGGTTCGCATAAACAATCTGAGCAGTATATTTTGTTAAGTATCAACCATGTTTCAAAACAGCCTGGACTCGGTCCCCTCTGAGCCGCTGACTAGTTCGTAAAGGTTGTTAGTGATACTGATGGACGTCGAAGGTTGACGATATCCGATATATTTGTACCTATTGTTTTTTTATTTCAGTCTCATTTGTGATGCTTTTTGTATATTTAGGTGTTTAAAATTGAATTTAACAAACTCGGAAGTGCTTCCGTTGCCTTATATACACAGCGACACGGACAAGTGTAAAAAGGTAATATTCTGAACGTACCCATACTTACGATATATGGACATTTTTTGAAAGTTTTCAATCATAGGGAACGATAGATCTAGCAGGGTTGGTAATTTCGACAGCGGTCCAGCCAAAATTAAATGACTGCCACATGTCTGAAACGACCTTCATTATTGCTCGACAGTTGAACTTCAGTTGAACTAGCCTGGACTTTTATCTCTGTCACATTTCTTTTGAGACACACAACATCATAGTCCTATCTTTTTGTGCTAGTCCTTCCTAATTTGTATCCTCTGAACCATTTAGGAAAAACTACTGTCCAGCGGGAATCCCTGAAGTTCATCACAAAATATTACGATTACTTTGTTTACAGCAGACATTCTGAGCCCATTTGGCTTTTTCTGCCGTTCTAGTTTTTGTTTATCGACTTTTCGAGCAGCCAACTAAATTTATTAGGATGGATTCGAAGCAATCGATTTTATGTTTTTTATTAAAAATATTTGGTTGGCAGTATTTCTGTGGTACCTCCAGTGACTGCCTAAAAATGAAAACATGCAGGACACTACTTGTGGGACCTCTGAGCTTTCATCAGTAGGTCTGTGACCTTGATTCCCTGCAAACAGAAAAAAATTAGGGTTCTTTTGTTTTCAGTGGCTGTTCTAATGTATATACCTAATAATATTCCCTGCGGGTAACTGTTTGCTGGAAAGAAGTTATGAGTGTCATTTACCAGAGCGTTTCCATCATCTAGTGGATGCCTTTTCGGCCAGGAATTCCTCCCCACGACGGTCCAGTACTCTGAATGATTACAGCTTGAGTTGTGCGGTCGTCACTTTCTAGTTGACTCGAGCGTATATGAATGGTTACTTTTAAAAACTTGTGGGGCTATCCGATTACAGAGTTTAATGATGCTGAAACTGATATTTCTAGGCCAGCTCTGTCATTCTGTCATTGTCTTATCAGACGAGTGAACTGAAGGGCTTTGGTTCTAAATAAGTCGGACGGTCGCTAATCTCGTTGGAGGGCTTGAAGTTCAGCGCGTAAGTTTGGTGAAAATTTTGCTGAATCGTGAATATGGGCATGCTTTCTTTTGTCCAACTTCTGAGGTTCATACGTGGCAACTTCCAATCAGAACTCCATGGTCTTTTTAAATTTCAGGTAAACATAAAGCTTTCAAGACTTAAGGTTTAATATTGGGTTGACATCTATTTATGGGTGTACTTGTCACATTAGACTACGCGCAAACTACAAGTAACGGTAGAACTTACTGATGAGGCATGCAGGTAAGATGTGGTTTTTCTCGTAAATTTGCTACGCGTCCAATGGAGTGTGGGGTTCGTTACGCTTTTAAGAAGAAGGCGGGTGTTGAGTTCTTTAAAAACAAGGTGCATATGAGATGTTTACTTTTTTGCCCAATAGTTTGTAACTGTTTGGAATGGGTTTCCAAATTCCGTGGGTAGTGCCAGGTGGTTCATCTACAGAATTAAACATGCAATGCATATAATGTAAGGTAAAACAAATTCTGCAGGAAGTAAACTTCAAAAAAGTGAAACAATAAACTGCGAGAAATAAAAATTTAATTTTGTGATGGCAAAATTGGACCATCCGGCGAATTCTTAACACAAATTGGAGGACTGCACTGGCGAACCATGTAAACCCCATGATTTTGATGTTACTGTTTATTTTGGTGCCATTGGAGATTGCTGATTACATATTTTGGATAGGTGGCCAGTGGCATTAATTTTACACCGTCTTAAATTTTTTTGGATTTTGTCTAACGTCTTGTAACAGGAACACTTTAGGAACAAGCACTTTCTCTCACTTTATAAGAATAACTTCATTTTGAAAGCAGGTTTTATATGATAGAACACGAGCATCTAATCAACATCTGGGAACAGTGCACATTATAAGTTGTGCAAAACTCTTATGGATCAGAACATAAACTTAATTTATTATGACAGTATAAAATTCATGTGAGGTCCCATCCCTTGATTAGATTAAAAACAAAAGGAAGCCATTCTGTTCAAATAAAGTGGTTGAAGGAAGATAGTAACACAGAAAACCTAATTTATTAGGGCTAGATGTTTGTTACTACATAATACAACACAGATAAGATATTTTAATAGACCAAGGTGATTTATTATGCAATATAGTTTAATAATGCAGGCCGTTCTAAGATCAACTGTGACACTAACAAGGAAACCTACACCAGCATTCCAAACAAGAATTATACGTTGGCGCAAACATCAAGAAAAATGTCTGTGTTTTACCAAAAACACTGAATAAGTTGAAAGTTGGGGAAGAAGTATCATCAAGCTCCTGTTACTTAATCTGTTTTCATGGGGTCTTTAAATCAAGCGATTAGAATGCGAAATGTGAAGAAAGGTAGCATTGATCCACTAAATATAAACACTGGGTTGGTTACTGCTCTTTATTCTAAAATGCGTTGAATAAATTTCTGAGACATTCTCAGGTTTAACACCGAAAATAGCCTCTCCTTCTGCGTGCACCAACTTATGAACTGAGAGCTATTCGAAGGAGTATTGATCACACCGTTGCTCAAATCAGTTTCACTATTCTTTCATATCACTTCCGTACCGAATCTTCTTGAAGTTCTCATGACAGGTGGAAACAATATCCATCCAAGTCTTACTGCAACTCCCTTTACTGATACATCGCGCAGATGCCACCTTCGACTAAAGGACACAGAGATACGATAAATACATCAATTATGTAGTGCTGAAGCTAATCAGTAGCTTCTTATCAAGTAAATCATTTATCACCAAAGTAGCTAAATTAAGGTGCAGCTCTTCTACTGCCATAGTTTATCATTTTCTGTAACGATCAAACATATAGTGTTAAGCTTTTGGCTCTAAAGTAGATTCTATGACTTGAAGGAAACAAAGTACACCTCAGAGGGGCTCTTTCCACAATAGCAATGTGCCCCTAGCGCTTGTGAAGATACTGACAAGTCAGACAAAGGATATTCAAATGCCTCGGGGGCTGGATGATGCGCACGCAATCAGTCGCGACCTTTAACCCTTTAGTTGCATTGAACATTCAGTAATAACTAGCCACCTGCACTTGCTTAACGGGAATCTTGACCGCAAAATTGTTGTTGTGCAGACGAGGATGAGAACTTTCCAAAAGCCTTGCCGCATGCAGTGGTGCCTCACAGGATGTTTGCTCAATCATGTTTTGCTTAATTTCGTTATGGATAAGCTAAAATGAGGTGGGCACTAGAAGATATCCCGAACACTAATGGTCAGATCTTCCCGAGAAGTAATTTCGCCTATCTGCAATATGGGGACAACATTATTCTCAATTTTGAAAACATTCAAGAAGAGCAAGCAGTACCAGATAATCTGACCGAGTCCATCAAGTCCTTTGGTACGCACTTTTCGCGCATTTTCCGGGCTGCATAGTCCTGCAGCAGCAGATGCAGTATTTAAAAATGCGTCTGGCGGTTGTGGGCACAATGCGTATTTGGAAGTTGCATTAACTCGGACTGTCGTGTAACAGACGAATAAAACTTAGAGAATTCAAAGGCTGGAAATGTGTTTGTTACACTGCGCTACCTGATGCTTCAAAAAAGCATTTCAGTGGGTCTCAAAAGACGCACGAATCAGACTAATATGCGGACCGTAAAGCCTGCCATACCCGGTCACTTTGGGTGGAGAATCTGAGAAATGTTTAGGCCTTAGACTACCGATCTCTCAAAAGTATTCCTGCAAACTGATATGGTTAGGCCATGCGTTACGCACGCTGGGTTGTCGACTGCAGAGACGAACCACGTTTCCGTGTAACGCTTGAAATGGCATAAACATGGAGGCGAATAGAATTTTATATCGTAGAAGGGAGCAAAGGGTGGTGCGAAACGTTTGAGTTCACCCCACACAGTGGTTCCCACATGATCCCCCCTGTGTTTGACAAGAGACAGTGAACAGCGTGGTGGCTATCAGGTGTCAGTGCAGTTGGTTCTCTCAGTTTTCTCTCAGACTGTGTGACTGAGTGCAGGATGTGTAAGACTCCCAGGTGCTTGTGGTGTGCTTGCGCTAGGTCCCCTCTATCCGGCGTCTTTTTCGATTATAAGGCTTTATTGAAATAAATTGACATGACTGTACATCAGTTGTGCACCAATGTTTTTTATGTCTTTGCTGTCATTGTTTATGTAGATTTGGGTGTAAAATTCGGAACATATCGCGGTGTCCCCGGTCTCCAGAGGCTCACGCCATTAAAAACGCCAAAGTCTTTTTGTTTGATACAACATCGCTTATGATAGTTTTTACTAATTTTATAAGACCGCCTTACCACAAAAAACAGCAAACGCCCCAGTCGTGACCTAAATCCACGTCTCCTGAGATCCTAATGATCCCTATTTAACCGTTTGTGCCTACATTAACTTTGCAAATTTTCCAGCATGTCAACCAACTTTTATTTCTTCGCTGCATTATTTTGAACATTTTATACTCCCCTTCAACAATATCCAGCCTAGGGAGAAAAATTTCATCGTTGATAGCAGCCACGTTTCTTGATTTAAAAGGATACTTGGGTTCAGACAAAATATCAACATGCATTGAGATCTGTCTGTAATGAAGCATGATGTTCGAACAAGACTCCGTTTGGTCGCTGGCTACTCTTGTAAATTGGGCTGTTTTGTTCCATCTGGCGATTTGTATGTGGAGTGGGGCCTGTTCTTTTCCGAAAGAATCCGGGCTATTCCACGGTGACTTACGAGCACGAGAAAAAAAGCAAATCTATCCACAGCCATTAATAAATTTACTGAAGCACTAGGAAATCTAAAATACCATGAGCACGGTGTTTCGTAAAGGTTATGAAGGTTCCTGTGACGAACAACTGTTTTTGTCCTGATTAACATCCTGACTATTAACCAATTACTATGTTCGTAATAAGTCTCACCTGTGCTAGCCCGCAAAGTATTTGAATAATGTTTTCAGTCAATAACACAAATGCCTGAATTCAGTGGGGCGAATGAGTAGAAACCTTAGTTGAATACCACTTTTGACTGGTGATTACTGTTCAGCCGATTTGTTTATTCAAAGAAGTACCGACGAGAAGAGTTATTACTGTTGATTAATCGTGTTCCGTTAATTGTATGTAATCCTCCAGTACAATAGATGCGCACCCCAATCATTGGATCAGCTAAAGGAATATATTGTTGTTTGTACTCGCCACTGGAACCATCCTTCTAACTGATAGGTGAAAACCAGCACAGAAATCGATCGCCTTAAGTAAACCAGTGGTTTGGGGTACCAACGATAGCAATGACATCAACACCAAGTAAACTATCTGATATCCCCACATCTGCATTCGGTTTTCTCATGTCATGTTTCTGGCAGGACTGTCGGTAGTCTCAACTTGTCTGGGTAAATTTTAGTTTAATTTTGGAAAGTATGCCTAGTTTTCTAAAGTCTACTCTACTATCAGACATTCTTTCCTGATGGTGGGATTCGTTAATGGAATGGCGATTTCAGAGCGCTTCGTATACCCGAAGAGCCCATATCTGTTTTGACCGTAAACGTTCTTTGATCTTTGATAACTTTGAGATGGGTTTTCACTTCATTATTCGCTGTTTAAGGTTCAGTTCACTGTGAATATTTCCGTTCACGCAAACTTCCTGACGTGAGGGACTAAGTGGTGTAGCCGAGCAGCCCCCTAGGTGCAATGTTTCGCATTCTGTGCGTATTAGTGTTCTCGCAAAAATCCATTGAGATAATTTGTCTTTGTCAATTGAAATCCATGGATCTTTACTAGTTTCCTTCTGTAATTCCTTCTGTCTTAACTGTGCCAAAGCCATGTCGCCGAATTTTTGAGAAGTTATGTTTTGGTTTCATATGTTGGCTTTTCAGTCTGATGCGTACAATTCGGCAAGACTTCTGAGTAAGTAGACAGTTCTGGCTCTTGGTCGCGGAACACAACGTTCTATTTTATAAGGGGCGTCGTTCTTCATGCTTTCAGGAAAATAAGCAACCCAACCCAAAATATTCTCTGAGTTGAAAACGGATAGCCTTAGTCGCACATGGCATTTCCCAAGAATTTCTGCCTTCAAGGCAAGTTACCAGATTTCAACCACGGTAGATTATGGGGACTTTCCAACTTTTACAGGTAATGCCATTCCATTCACATTTTCGGACAGTACCTCCAAGAAAGTACGAGCAACTTGACTCTGTTTATAATGCTGTGGTAATATATGGTTTGTGCCTCTCCTAGGAGGTTTGGGATGGAGGATTATCTGACTTAATTCATGGAAGCAAAATCCCTCACAAGACCACAGTCTCATGCTTTAACTTATAAAGCATGCTTCTCAGTGACAGTACGTATTAGCAAAATGTGAAAACCCGGATACACAGGTAGATAACTCTCGGGCCTCATGTATTACTTTGTTAAAGGTCGCTATTTAACGAGTATTTCTATGGAAGTTTATCCTCGAAATCACATACATACGGTTTGAATTGTCTGTGAAAATTTGTTGGACCGATTTTTAGTGTGAACCAACGAAATATGATTGTTCACCGCTGTTTCTCATAATATATTTAACCAATGGCCTTACTACTACTTTTGCCTTCAGCCACCCCTTTTTTTGTCTCAACATTTTTTGTCTCCTTTGCTTAATATGACTGACTGCGCTCGTATATTTCAATAGGATTCTGCACTGTTGTCCGGGTAGCAGAATTATTGGCGACGCTTTCTTCTACGAATTCCTTCCAGCTGAGATAACTCTCCCTTAGGTCCAGCGCCGATAATCTCCTCCTTCGCTCCTCAGAAACAAATCAGCCAGTGCTGTTCATTCAAAACGAGTAGTCTAGCGGAGCTTGTTGACGGACCTTTCCGAAAGCAACCATCGTTGTAAAACTTCATCCGAAATCATGAAGGCCTGATAAGGTGCGATCCGGTCTCTTATTGGTACAACAGTTATTCAACTTGATAGAAAGAGAACTTTGCAGCGTCCCAGTTTGCCTTCACATAGCCTTTTTTAGGCATATCTAGTGGGTCTTCACTTCCGCACCACTAGCCTGCAATGATCACTTTCACCAAAACGACATCCACTGTATCCAAGATAGTCCATCTTATCCTTAAACCCTGACGGGAGAACAGCTTCACCCATTGCTTAGCTGCGCAGTCCACCACAAAGCATTGTGTCATATTTTGTATAACATTGATGGCACTGAGTTTTACTATATTAGGTGATTTGAATAGTGGCGAAAGTTACTAGTTCCAATTTTGGGAACGTGAAACTGGTCATGGCAGTTATCAGGGTTAATTCAGTCCGCAGTGAAATGTTGGATGTGAATGGGTCGCATTGCTGATATTCGTTTAAGGCTAACACAATCACCAAAATCTAATGTTCATTAAGAACCCGTTACGCTCTTTGACCCTGTGGGACGTCTTTAGCTCCTAACACACTTAAGATGGAAGGAGGGATTTTAGAAGGAACGATGATTTTCATCAGACAATCAGATAAAAATGCCAACGTCCACAAACTATCACACCATGAGTTGGAACGTGAGGACGAAAGAGAAAAGAAAGAGCTCATTTTCAGACCTTGGTTTAAGGATGACCACTTAATCGCATCCATCCAGCGCGGAATTGATATTTAAGTGGTCGTCCCTACCCAGCTGTTCAACTCAACCGAACGTTATCAAAGAACATCATCACTGTAGTTTGCCCTGTATTGTACCCAATCTATTTGCCCCATGTGAAGTTGCTGTGAGACACAAATCGATAGAACAGGTAGATTGTGTGAAGGAATTTTAGAAAATTTGCTCCATTATCTGATTCAGATAAGTGACCGATCAATCAACAGCTGCAATCAACAGCGCAGCATCAATCACCAAAAATATTCGCTTCACCAGACGCAGAGTTCACCTCAATATAGTGCTCAGAATTTCGCTCCGCAAAGCTAATTTAAAATTGTTAACTTTTAGTGATGCAACAAAAATCCTACAGCTTCTGTGCACAAAAGACCTTGCAACAAGCCATAAACTTGCTTTAATTAGCCCTGCATACGAGGGGCTTCATTCAGTTTCATTGTTATTCATCCCCATTTATGATCTGCTACTGAAGGATTTTAGCATTGCACCCAAATAAGTAAGTGTGAATTGTTAAAAGCATACAGCCCTCGTATTACTGTTTCATTATACAACTGAGGAACAGATGATGGACAGCAAAGGGTCGCTCATTTGATCAGGAGGCAGTGCATCACAACCGCATGTTGACTAACACCTGAATCATCACTTCATGATCCCGGATCCAAAATTACGGTACAACACACTGACTAGATGCCATTAAAAATAAAAAGCAACATAGACAAAAGGGTGCAGGCCAGGAATTGAAAAAAACACCTATTCAGCTAGTGTGGTGAGGGAGCATTTTTGTCACTATACTTATAACTGCTTAAAAATGCATTCCATGTTGTGAGTTGTCCAAGTTGATGTCATATGTCAGTGCATACAATATTTAACAAAGGGGACGCTCAAGGATCAATTGTTCCCCGGGTTTGCCTTTTCCTGAAAAGAACTTTCTAAGCTGAACAATAAACTATCACTCGTCAAAAATTTTCAGAATTCAACTCAGATAATCTAACAGAATGAATTAAAACTAGTGGCTAGGTGAACTGATTCAGAGGACTTTCGGTCAAAGTGCAACGGGACACGGTGTAAGTTGAACTGAATGGGGGAGACTCACGCAAAGACGTCCAAGTTTAGCTTCGTTCGTGGACCAAAATTTCTTCTAACATGGCCAACTGTTTGCAATTGAACGACATTTTCCCCGGGCCTGTTGGAAATTTTTCGAGCGTCTGGAGAATGCAAAATATGAAACACATGGTGCTTGATGACTGAAATGAAAAACAGAAGGCATGATAAATGACGGATGGAAGAGTGCACAAATAACACGACACTAAATCTTCCCATTTATGACGTGACTCTAAGCAGGTTTATGTTTGTTGCAGTGTTTATTATAGCACCACTTATCAGAATCCAGTGGGTTTCGAATTCTGCAGACCCAAACCAGAGAAAGTCTGAGAACGATGCCAAAAGTTTTCGCTCTCCAAATCAAAAAGGAAATCAGTTGGTAGATTTTGGATACAAAACACTACTTAGATCTGTTTGCTGAAATTGAATTGACAGAATAGTGATTAAGACTCCTGAGGAGTAACTTTCTTATAATAGTAATAAAAATTAAAAATCCAAGGGGAGGAATTCAGTTAAAAGTTACATTTCTTGATAGAGATGAGATGCTCCAGCAGAAAATGGTTTGCGCAGTATCAGCAAGGAGTGAGGCAATGCTCTCCCATTCCAGCCAAAAACTATTCTATGAACCTCAAACCAAGGCTTCCACTGACATGACATATTGAGTGGCAAAATTTGTTGCTGTATTCGTGGTCTTTTCTGCACATAACGTTCGCCCTAGATTTCCTTCCCATAGACGAATAAAGGTTAACCATGCTAGCGTCACTCCCGAATGGGATGAAACCTGGCATGGTGTTCATTACTCTTGGCCCCGGTTTGCAGCTCCTGTATTCACAGTTTCAGCATGAAAAACTAAAAAATAATATTGTGGTTCAGATCATCATTCTCTGCGGCAATACTGTTCAGAATCTGTGTTGTTCTACCACGGTTATGTTACCAAATACAAAAAACAGCTAGACACATTTACGAGTAGTAGCTTGAATGGTGCAATAAAACAATTCGCTGTTATTGGGTTTCTTAATGGAGTAGCAATGTCTTTCAATCCAATGTACATGTGAAAGAATGTAGCTAACAACAAGATAAATTTGTTCCCTTAAAGAACCATGCCCTGGAATGGCTTACTCCTGAGCGGTCCTGAGGGTTTCAGTTGTTGAACGATACACCTCGAATTTATATAAAACAAGACAAAACGTGCGTGGTAAAATCAACCCATGAATACAAACATAAAAGTGAGTAAGGTACAGCGGTCAGCAGGCCGCTGCATTAGGTGGACTAGGTCACGGTAGCCAGTAAGCGAACACGAAATTAGGGCTTACATAAGTCACTGCTGAATGTACTGCACTACGTTACATAGTCGGACTGGTTGTCGCAGATTCAAGGTACTCAGCATTTGACCTAGAGGGCTGATTCACTGTCTGAGATATAAGCAGTTTGTGTCAGATTTGACACGGTTGCATTCAAGTAGCAATTATACAATTAAAATGGCTTATGTTCATATCTCTATTCGGGCGTTTATTTAGTGGGGCCAACAAAATGTTTGACACATGCATACAGTGTAGATGGTGGGAGAAATTGAAACCTTGTCCTTTAAATGGATTCTGATAACACAGCTAGAACTGAAGCTTAAATACAGGTTAGCGGGAATCCCTTAGACTTACACTGACTGGTTCAGCATTCTAACTGCCTTTGAATGAAGCGT
This sequence comes from Opisthorchis viverrini, assembly GCF_000715545.1. Taxonomy (NCBI): domain Eukaryota; kingdom Metazoa; phylum Platyhelminthes; class Trematoda; order Opisthorchiida; family Opisthorchiidae; genus Opisthorchis; species Opisthorchis viverrini. The sequence continues at coordinate 100,446 of NW_008751780.1, forward strand.
TCACACGAACTAGCTTTCCCGAAAATTTCCTGCTGAATTCACTGCAATGCAGCTTGCACCATTCTGATTATGATTCACTCAGGGCATCCACTTACCAAAATGTACTCGAAATACTTTAATTCGTCTTGAGTGCAGCTTGGAGATCACCGCAACTCTAGGTGAAACTGACGGGGGCCTATGTGAACAGGCCTTGCTATTTGAATCAACTGACTAAGCAGTCAACTGGGATTTACAATGAAGCCCAGAAACCAGCCTCATCGATTATAAGGCATAATTAGGTAACCAATTACTGGACTGACTCCAAAAAATCATTAGGATCTGCTATGAAAAACTTACACAAAACCATTAGCATTTAGCAAGGCAGATGATTACTATTTACCGAGCATAGACACCAAGAATGCTTAAATTTGTGGAATGTGCATGTTTATGGATACGATAATCGATGTCAATGATTGCGTCTACTGTTTTGTTCAGTTTGTCATAAATTCGTTTGAATTCCATACGTGACCGATGAGGTAAGAATGAACCCGCAGTCTTTGTCGTCACAGAGGTTTATGCAGGCGGATTAACCTGAATGAATTTTCAAGCTCCCTAAAACAACCAATTCTTGTTGAAGACAACCAGCGGGCAACCTACAGTGATAAAAAGGATTTAGTTCATTGGATGTATACTATGTAAAACAGAAAGCTTACTTCTGTGATAAATTTGCTTTCTCCTTGCAATAAAATGACTCAGGAGGGAATCCTTCTGTCACTGACGGGCTGTTTCATCATAGCATTCTCCGAGGCAAAAGGTCCAACAGAAACCAGAGAAGTGAAAATCCTCCTCGCTGGGATAAATTGCTGGCCTTCCGTTTACCCTTTGATGATGCTCAGACCCTACGACGCTGCGCAGCGTTTCACGTCAATTTTAGTCCCACAGCAATACATCACTATCTCCATCTTAGTACATGTTTCGTTCCCACAACTTCGTGTTGTTTTGGTACAATGCTTTTCAAATAACTATACGTTTTTGTCTGCTGTCTAACTGCATGAGTTTCGATCAAGTGGTCTCAACTTCCCCGGACAAACTCTTAGCTTTAGTTTATATTCCCGGTAAAATTGTACTAAGCTAAGTCATCTAAAACAAATTGTGGATGTTTGTTCATTTAAACCGAAACTTTGGGAAACGTGGAGATGTTACTCTGGAGTGATTAGACGATCAATGTTACTACCTTGTATGCTTGTTAGTGTACTTGCTATCTACTGTTAGGCTCGACAAAAGTATCAAAAATATCAAACTGTATTTTGCATCCTGGTAATCAACAATCACTTTGGATTTCGCCGGAGAACAACGAAAGACCACTGGTACCATTATAAGATGGAAATTCCCAAAAAATACTCCATAAAGACTTGGTTCTGTCAGGTATGCAAAACCGGACATATTCACCAGTCGTTTAGTTTCCTATTGTAGAGGAATTACCTCAACATAATACCATTTTATCTCGTTGTTTCATTCCCTGAACCACCGACAGATTTCGCGTCTCCATTGATTCCAGATTTTACTCAGCTCTTCTCCATATATGATTTGATACTACCTGATAAGGCATGGTCCTCGTCACGGTGATGTGCTTATGCCAAAACTCAAGTGTTTCCACTAATGCGCACCAAAAGATTGCAAGTTTAGGCCACCACCCCTCTTCTCATTTGACCCAGCTTTTTCATATTTTTGTGGCATAAAGATGCAGACATATGTGAGTGTTTTTAAATCACTGGCGTGCAAAGTTCTATGGTAAAAGTACATACATTTTGTGCGGCATTTGGGTATGCTCGAGAAATGGGTCATGCTCGAGAGCTTACATAGGTAAAACCCAGGTACTGTGATAGTCTGGAAGACCTCACACGATCGGAATATTCCATTTTCACTTTGTGTTGATTTTACTGTGCATATTTTCATCTCATCGTAGAAATAATGCAAAATCGGGTTGCCAAGCTTAGTAATACGCAGAAAACAACAAGTCGGCTTGGGAAATCGTACGGTTTTCCTATCACAATACACTTCTTATTAGTCCGCCCTAATCTCCTCTACAGTTCCCGTAGTGTTTCACCGTTCATGAAGCGCATCAAGCCGGCGTAAGCTCCGCTTCTTCATCAATCTTGTGTTCCACCTGAAGGCTAAATAGTTTGCCATGAAATGCATCCATTTACAAGGGATTCCCGTGTGAAAAAAGATTTAAGATCTCCAGTTAACACACAAGTTCGTTCGATTCCCAAACGTAAATCTTTGTTTTAAGCAGGTGACTAGTTATATATTACTTATAAACTAAACCTTTCAACTGGATCATGGAGTTAATTCGACATTTTGAATAAGATTTGATATTGATAGCAACTTTTTAATGAGTAACCGTACATTACACACTTGCAAAAATTGCCATTCTGCCTCTGCGACTAAGCTGTAATCTTCTTGGAAGCACCCTTGCAGTTTGCAGTTTATTTTTCGTGATGCAAAATAAATTTGGAATCGCATTCCCCTCTGGAATTCCAGTAGTAACCGAAAACCGAACCGCATCCTACGAAAGTGAGAGGTTGTACATTTAGTCCAATCTCTACAAAAAACGCAGCCATGTCCTGCGACTAAGTTTCTAACTTTAAATACTGTTTTTAGTGACATCAACCATTTTTTCGGATCGCAGATATCTTGCCGCCTTGATGAATGCTATTTTTTTATCTCCGGAGAGAGGTATTCAATTTCAGTCTGCACTGGTTTTTAGCAAACAGATATGCATATCAATCAGATAAAAAATACAAACAACTGACATTTTAAGTCGAAGAACACAGCTTAAACTTAGCGTTGTGATATCGCTTATATGGAGACCAATAAGGTTAAATACCAGATCAAAATAAGTGCCATTAAAATAAATCAGGTTATCGCTGCTTCACTTTTGCTTTCGTAACAGAGACCTACGTAATGCAGGCTGAGTTTTACTGTACACACAACAAATGGTTACACATAAATCGTCCAAATTTCCATTGCCAGTTCTTTGTGTACACTGTCCATTATTTCGATGTCGGTTTGCTTGATTGTGTTAAGTGCTAGTTCACCCAGCTAACTCGAGTCAGTAATCTTTCTCATAAGAAGATAAGATGTATGCTTTGCAATTTTATAGAGATTTGACCTCTAAGTGCGAATACATAATCTCTTTGCTTTAGATTAAGTGACGCAGATTTTGTGCGGGCAAATGTACACAATTAAAGGTGAAACACCCTTATTGCTTGATGAATTCTGCACAACAGGAAACTACACACCAGTGAACTGCAGATAAAATTATCATGGAATTTTATTCTAGTGAGCAGTCTGAGACGCCACGTTATTGACTTTTAAAGCATGCGGAGTAAGATAGACCTGACATTTTGCAGATAATTGCACTAGGCTAAATGATTTGAACATATATGAGTTTCAAAAATATTGCTAATGATTTTCAAGTTAACTTTTTGAAATCTTCAGTCAATTCTTCAGTCGCAATGAGGCTTGCGGTTGAACTTTAACGAGGCTGGGATTTGACCATTTTTATGACGCCAACAGAAGTGGAATCTTGAAGTCTTAGGTTTAGCAGGTGTATGAAAAAATTTTGGATAAGTCAGACCTGTTGTGCACATGTTCTTAGCCTGAGAATAGGCTTTTCCTAGGTCTCCTTAGGCCAACTGCTAGTGATGACATTTGCATCACACGCACAGAATGTATGCTTTTCTCCACATCTGATATTCTGTCACATTGCAAAAGTTTCCCTGACAAATTCAAGGCGCCAAAATGTTGAGAAAGCTTATCAGGTGCTTTAAATACCTCTCCTAAACTTTTTGGCCAAAAGTAGCGCGGGAGCACTACAACATTCGTGTTTTTGGCGATTTGTTTGGGCAAAACGAGTTGTTACCCCTCAGCTACCTTATACACATGTATATATATACATAAATTTGTTCGATCTAAATCTGCACGCACAGACAAACTTATATATATTCTGAGCGATTCGTGACTTACAATATTGATTAAAGCCACGGTTCTCAGTTAAGTAGTGGTACTGAATGTTATTGTGAAACATTCGCATATATCTCATTGTTTCCAAGCCAGATACTGTTAACGTTTAGTTTCCATTCAAATCATATTCATTCTGACTTATTTTCTATTTTTAAACGAGACAGTATCTCGAAAAACTCAATTTTGCGGGGGTTACGAAATCTCGAACTCAACGTGTGGTATAAGCGAAAGATTATGGAGGATTTTGCGCACTTTAGAAACTCAAATGTTTGATGCCTTTGGGTGTTACACAGCACAATGTTTGCTGCATTCATTCCCTCCATATGTAGTACGTCCGGAATTCCAGTACACCTGAGTATGTAGTACCAAGTGGTAGTGGCGTATTAGTAGTGTGTTTGAATGTTTGCTGCCGGTGTCTTTTGCCTTGTTCAAATAATTGCTTAACATAGACGTGCTTTAACATTTCGATAATACTGCATTAATTAAGTGCTCACAAACTAATCTGCCTCATATTGCATGATACCACTTGTTGGTGGTAATGGTTTTCCCACTCTTCGCAAGAGTTCTACATGTCAGAACTGCTGTTTTGTTGTTAAATCGACCCCCGGTGGCATAAATGAACAACAAAGTAGCGCAAAATCTGTAGATGGTCTTTCGTGCATCTCCTCTCTTTGGCTACTGCGCTTCTTCATCACGTAGGATAAAGTCACCATTTCTGGAATCAGACAGTCACTCGTGTATAGTACTGAGTATTTCAACCGCTGCAGTGAAGGCCGAAATGAGAAATTGTGACTCGAGATATTTCGAAAACGTGTGATGGGGTTCCAGTCATTTTTTCGTGAGAGGAGTAAATGGTGGTGATGGTTGCATAAATGTCGGAATAGCCAGCATGATCTGCCGGCATACGAACGAGAGTTAATTTTGTTAGCTGCAGCATTTACAAAGGCGAGTAGAACAGAATTTCTAGCTATTCTGTCATCATTGAGAACGTCTTGTTAACAGCAATAATTTTTAGTAATGCGACTAATACCAAGAAAAATATTTTGCGTGCGATATCTATATCAGATTGGCGGGATGTAGAAATCCACTTGGATTTTTACCATTGCATTTCTAGGGTAGGTTGAGTAGATATATATTTCATTAAGATTTATCGCAGGCAGATGTACTTCGGGGGTCTTATTCCTTCAACAAGATTTTCGTGGGAAATTCATCTTCTGCATAGTAACCCTAAATGGTACCCAATGAACCATGCTCCGATTTTAGGCTCACTCTTTGTTTTCAGTTATATCATACAAGATGTTATGATTTCCAAGCTGTAGCACGACTTCAAGATAGTGGTTTACCCAGGTGACCTGCCAACAAGTGGTAATTTTCACCATAATTATGTGCACAGTCCATTTGTGACAGCTCCTCTACACTGTGGCAAATCAGACATCGAGGCATTAAGTCTAACAAAAGTGAAACCATCAGATTTATTTTCTTGTCACTTCACATGCTCTGGTCAATACGTTGTCCGTCTCCGGAATGTAGCTTCAACTATGTTTTAGTCTACTCTTAGCGACTGTCTACCTGATGATAAGTAACCGGATCCTAAATGTAACGTCTTTTGCTATTGAATTCTAGAGTATTTGTGATATCCATTTTATGCCATGAATGAATGTCGACACAAATATTCACCAGAATATTGGAGCTTCGTTCTTCCCCGGTGAAACATAAACTTAGATGTCTAGTACGATACGGTTAGACGTGAATGATAATTATCAAGTGGCGGCTATTCCAAGACCGTCATACAATACAACAGCAAAATTTGTTTTCGGTTATATTCGGTTGGTTTTTATGTTTTACATATGGGACACATATTGCCATTTCCTTCCCCGCGAAGCTCATTTTTATTTCGTTACTGTAAAAAAGCGTAATAAAATTTCCAGGCAGCAGCAGTTTCTTGAGGATGCGAAAATTTATTTTTATGGAGTGCCGATAGCCGGAAGCGTATATTGCCTCACATTCGCTCAATTATCAAAACATTTCCAGTGTAGACCCGTGAATTTCTTTCCACAATGTCACTGATTTGGTAAACTCCTATAGTTCCCCTCACTTTTTGATGGCTAAACAATGATGCCGGAATGCATGGAGACCAATAATTGCACAAACAGGAGTGAAAAATATACGCACCTTGCATGAATGCACAAAATGCCAACGGAGGTTTTGCAACTGAATTACTGTAATTACTCAGCATATGCTGGCTCACTCAAGTTTCTGGAAATCCCTCATTCTTCGTCATACTAAACAAACCTTACAGCTTAGCCTCAACAGAAAGGCAGAACCATCACCTTCGGTTCGCTAACTCACACCCCCCTCATCCTCAGGGTAAGAGACTGTAAAATCTGGAACAACTGTATATTGCCTAATACGTTTATAGCAAAACAATTGACTGAATTTCAAGAAAACGGCCTAGAAACTAACTTTTGCTTGTGATTCCCAAGTTGGATTGGAAACAAAATAATAGATGATGGCTGGCGATAATATCTCAAGTCACGACATCCCTGGAAATCTCAAATGGGGATTCTCACGGCTCTGCTTACTAGATTACAGCATATACATTACATATATTGTATTCATAAACTGGTCCTAGTCTGAGAGCCGCAGATTTATAGTTTCAGTGTTCATAAACACTTTCAGCAGATAGCTGATTTTTATCTAATCTAGGTTTTGGAAATCGTTTTTCTCATCCATTTTTTATATACACTTTAAAGCACTTCTTATTGTACGTTGCTCGGTGCTAAAGTTTATGCAAATAATGTGCCTAATGGAGACCTTAAGTAGTTTGAACAGCTGTTTGGTGCAATACCAGTTGAGTGAATCGATCGACACAAAGCTGCTTTTGGAGGCGCGTTTCTATACTCCATAGAGACTGCCTGGTTCAAGTTATCTCTAATACAGTGAATAACACTTGGGGAATTGTAAATACTACCAAGTTAGCCATATGTTCACGCAAAGTGTTGCAATATCACTAGTTTAAACATAGTAGTTACAGAGTTGCTGAATAGAGAAAGGGCATTTTTTACAGTTTCTTGGATTGTAAAAGACACTGAGACAATGTGCCACTCAATACGGTCATATATTATGGTCCGAAATTGCTCCTAATCAGTATGCAACGCTTACCAAACTATGAAGACGCGCCATAGTTAAATAACTGAGCTAAAGTGCACCTAAGAGGAAAAGATCCTGCAATGGATTTGCTCACCACGATTTTCGTTTCATACAGACGCATAACTTAAGTAACAAAGTTTCCTTTCAGTTTAATCGTAGTACATATTTTACCACCCATCTCTGTAAAACATGATGGGGAGTTGCGATTTATTATGAGCCGGAAAATTATGGAATATAAGGTGTTGTTCACAAACTGCATTTTTCGCAAAACGAGAGCGCCTTAAACAGCCGGCGTTCCAGTATTTCCGGGTCACGACCAAGGGGAACAAAGTTAAGATTACATTCTCTGCGACGGTTGAACTTATATAACCGAGCATCATCTCACCACTCGAGGAAGCCAATTTTAGTCGTGATGGGCGACCCGATATAATGCGAGCAGCGCACCCTGGAATCTGACAAGGCGTTACATTTTTAGCATTGTTGAACCTAACACATCTTGCTATATACTTTCATCTTTCCATACCTTTTATGGGTCAAATCACTCATTTTATTGTGAAAACATGGTAGTTTCTTTGCCACAATTTAAAACAAATAGTCCGCCGGTGGGTCCGGTACGTGAGATTCCGTGATTCAATTACCCGTCTTAATATCTCGCTTGGGATTCTGAGTGTCGTTCATCATACCAAATAGCAAGATGAAAACCTATATTTTCTTGTTTGTGTAGCACCAATCTATTTCACGATCCACTTCGCTCCCCTATGTGCCGCCACTGCATTGCTAATGATACATCAGTACTCTTAACGTTTTTGGATATTTAAAGTCTGTTCTTATTTACTGTGAAAATTCACCTGGAATTACTTTGCTTCTCAGTGGACACAATGGTGTTTTTATCCTAGTAAGGCATTCACTAGAGGCAACCTACGGTATACCGGTACAAAGGTGACAATTTGGGCGGTAAATATGAATGGATAAACTAATCAGCAATTTATAATATTACTGAATAATAGAACTAGAATAGGCATGCAAACACGTATATACATATGCATCTATAATGTTTCGGATTTCCAGTCGAACAGAACGGATGACTTCCAATGAGCTGTAGTGAACCTCGCGCATAGAATGAACGTTTTTAATACTTTCAATGGTGTTAAACTCAGAGAAATTGAAAACGTGACGAAAATTTTGATATGTGAGATTTTTATAATAGTTTGCGTGATGATCAAGTGTGAAAATCCTTGAGACCTTAAGAACAACTTTCTCGTATCCCTATTTGACTGACTGTTTGTCCGGTGATAACAACTACTGTTCAAGTGTGATTGACTGCGATTTACAGTTTACTGTGGTTTTCGTGCCTGAAATATTATCGGGTGATAGTGAACACTTAAAATGAGCTGTCAACTAGACAGCTCCCATGGCTGTCAAAAATCTGCCAAACATCAAATGATTTCTGTTATGAATTGGGTTCGTTCATTTTTCCATATTTGCGCACGATGATTTTTTAACTGACTACATTCCTGTTTTTGTACGTTCTTAATAATGAAGTGTTTTTTCCCATAACAATCCAGTTAGGTGTGACTGGTGCAGACACGGCCGGAACGATTAAACCCGCCCTGAAGGATTTCAGCTTGCATCAAGATCTTCCGAGTATTCTGATCGGAAGCCATTATAAGTTTGATGATTGTGAAGTGGTTTTTAGACAGGCCGCACAATTAGTTTTATATGGAGTGCACTGTGCATGCGATTGCAATTGGAATGTCACTGTCATGTGGCCAGATCGATTATAAATAAAGGCGCTGAATGAATTATTCCTTCTCTAACGCCAAAACCGCATCAGTTAATTTCAAACTTATAACTTTAATTTTAATCAATCAGACTTGACCGGAACTTGCTTATTCACCCACGAGAAGAGAGAATGATGTGACCGAATTTGTTGAGCGCAAGTAAACCCTATTAAGTGTCATCGGTCAGTTGCCTTAATACCCTATTTGTAATCCTGTCTAGATACATGATACCACCTCACGTAATCTTTTGAAGATTGAGTCAGGACCAAATAAATGCATAAATGTATTTATCGATAAATTAGTCTATGAAATACTCTGAATGTTAGCAGATGTACGCAGTTATAAAACGGATCATTTCTATGAGAAAACAAAGAAGGTGGTACAATATCAAATGAACTGAATACATGGAAATCATGAATTTTCCGTTTGTCTTTCAGGATTATTGTTCCTTCCGAAAACGTATGCAAAAAACACCGCGGAATAGCCGCAGCTTTACACACTTGGCCGGCATTTAACTGAGTAGAAATGACTGACCCAATATGATTAGTCATGTGACTTCTGTACGTCTTGAACGCTGTTTTTGACTAATTCGCATTTGGTTATGTGCAATTATCCTGCCTCAAATTTGCCTGGTGTCAACAATGAATGGAATGGCCGCGTAAGTAGAAAATGTTTTGGATGTTTATGCCTGCTTCCGTGCTTCGTGCACTGTTGTATTCCAAACAGGTTGATGGGCAATCAACTCACTCTGCGTTACGAACTTTTGCGTCAAGTTTGCTAATGGAGATTTCCGGTTTGTAAGTGTAGAGTGATTCGATTATTTGAATAGGTTCATTTGAATTCTTCACCTTTGTTCATTGTGACGGCTCCAAGATCAAGAAGTAAGGGGTACCCAAAAATGCTGTCTTGCGGCGGATGCAATAGGAGTCCAAATCAAGACATAAATATTCACAACACTCATGCGGTTTCCTTGATCAACGGGCTCACAGTTCATATAACGTGTGCTCGAGTTATTGTTGTGAGTGTTTCTTTCGAATTATATCCAGCAAGATCAAAGTTATGTACAAATAATCAAGTTGCTTGGTGACTATCTTGTTTCATAGCGATCTTTTTGGCTTTGTAAAGAGAATGTGAGCTCAATCGCACTAGTTTCACACATGCTGCCTCTGCAAATGGAACCACTTAAGGATCGAGGATGTTTAAATTGAGGTGAGACTCTTGTTTCCATTTAGAATCTTTTGTAATGCTCATGGGTAAACACCACGAATGGACAAGTGGAAAGGATAAGTGAGGCAGATAGCATATTGCACAAATCTCGGTTTATTAAGCACTGAGTCGTGTTAAATTTCTTGAAGGATTTCATCAGGGCAACTACTTGCAGCCCTCATTCTAACTTAACTTACAACTCATCAAACACTTCATTATACCTAGCCACAATGATTGGTAAGATTGATTGTGATGCGCCAAAATTGAATAGGAGTACTCACTCAGGATGTTATCTCAACATCCATAAAAATATTTTAGAGAAATTTGCAGAGGTTTATGGTAAACCCTTACGGAACGAAACCAAACGAAATATGATACTACATCATTCTCACAGATTTCATAGCAGCAAACAAATTTTGTTTCTAACAAGAGTGCGACGAAAGACACGGATATTTCCTGTGACTCTGTCCTAACTTGTGTATCATTTTGAAATGCGAAGAGAGCACAATCCCAACTGAATCTGTTTTGATGCGTGCAAGCCACAGCTTTCGGCCTGTGTTTCGTCAGAACTAACCTTTTATCACGTAGGAAAGCTTAGAGTATAAAATTCCATCTGAGGAACATGTGACACGCTTTAAGCCAGGGTCGAATTCTAATTTCCACCTCCCAGCCCGATTAACGTACACGCTTAGGAAAGCTTAGAGTATAAAATTCCATCTAAGGAACATTTGACACGCTTTAAGCCAGGGTCGAATCCTAATTTCCACCTCTTAGTCCGATTAACGTAAACACGGGTCTGCGCAGATTGACAGATCTAATCATAACTAAAAAGATAACCTATCCAAGCTTTCGGTCGTGACATATTTTGAGCTTCACGGTTTTCAAAAGGGGGAAATTACGCATTTGCGCGCGTAGAAATTTGTATGCTGGATGGCTGGGCCAAAAACCACGTAAAGAAATTCAAAAGGCATCTGTATATCTACGAGGACAAACAATCATACTGAACTTTGAACGCTGTCAATAAGCTGAAGAACACTGTACGTGTATTCAAATGCACAAGTGTGATTTTCGTTTGTGGTGAGCGTTTTAACGTCGGCATCTGTAGTTAATCAAATGTTATATTGCCCCCCAACGTGCAACACACACAGAGGTAACGGTATTATGTATATCAAAGTTATTTAAACCAAAAAATATTTAAAACCTTACAGCTTATTCCTATAAAATCTTTCGGAATAGTCGGTTGTGATAAATCTTATGATTTGTAGTCTGACGAACTGGAACACAGAGGACTTCGTGTATACGGATTTTGTAAAACCATTTGCTTATTCTCACGGTGTGACTTAAACATTACCAGGGTGTTTAAGTATAGAGTGGGAAGCAGTCATCGCTACGACATTCATATCTTATTTAGGCTCAAATATGCCACTTAAATATGCCACACCAAACAACAGTAACTGTGAAGTCTGAAGAGGTTCATTCATTTTAAGTAGTCATTTTGCAAGTAGCCGATTCATTTCAAGTAGTAAGGATATAGGTCACGCCACACGTGACTTAACTGTGAAGTTATGCACGCTGGAAATCCTTTAAAACAAATGTTAAACTCCCTAGTGTGTAAGGCAGTAAATATTGGCAAAAGGAGCCGTTGCGCATTTGGAACACAAAGAATAAGCAAAAAAAACTTGAAAGATCTGCAATGATTCATGAATCAAAGGCATGCATGTGAATTTCTACAGTGAAATAGAAGGAAAGTCAAGGACACACGTAAGTACAACCCGAAATAACATACAGTGAATGTTTGTTAACACTGCTCCAATGGTTTATCGCTAAAAGAAAAGTTCAAATACACTGACCATATGTAATAGATTTTTTATTGAAAGATCTGCAATGATTCATGAATCAAAGGCATGCATGTGAATTTCTACAGTGAAATAGAAGGAAAGTCAAGGACACACGTAAGTACAACCCGAAATAACATACAGTGAATGTTTGTTAACACTGCTCCAATGGTTTATCGCTAAAAGAAAAGTTCAAATACACTGACCATATGTAATTTATCAGATTTTTTAAAAAAACTGACTGGTTAATACAAGTGAATAACCAACATTTTGCGTTAATCTAATTTGAGGCACTGTTGAGTGCACGTCAAGTATATCCAGAGATTCCTCTGTGATAGTGTAGTCATCTTCGCTGACAGGGTTCCCTAATTCTGTCCTTTAGAACCAATGTATTACAGCGAGCTTTGGTAATTGCTTTATTATGTCGTGATTTGCCTACAACTTAGCGGTAGGTTAATTGAAAACCACTTTGTAATTTTGGTTTACATTTCGCTTCCTAATTTCCAAGTAGCTTTTGAACTTTTATAGGGATTTTCTATGGGAATGAAAAACTTGCTTGTCGAGGATTCCCTAAGCCCATTCAAATTCGTCTTACCTGTCCGCATATATCCGTCTTTTCTTAACCAATATAATCTATTGAACACATGAAGCACCAAAATACCTTTGAGTGGGCAGAGCATGGCTAATTGGTTTTTGTTAAGACGGGTATTGATCTGTCTGCTGTGCTTGGCAACTGGCTCGCAAACGTTTCGTCACCATACGATGGGTATCATCAGGTGCGCACTGATAAGGGACATAAAGGCGCAGAACATTTTGTAGCAGTGCTTTAAATTCAGATGCTTTGTGTAACCCATCATTCTTACTTGTAAAGTGAATTTCCGCTATGCTGTAGACGTCGCTGCTGAATGACGTACTAACTACTCTGTTCTGACCGTCCACTGAAACATATCTAATTTAACAGGCTTAATGGAGACGATAATCGGTTCAGGCGCATCACTCTCAGATGTGTTCGAGTAAGAAATCATTGTATGAGCTCAAATTGCGATAAACAAATTTCCACGAAATACCCACATTACTTGGGATTTAGCAACATACTAACTCTGCAGCCAACCCTGCACGTTAAAATAATGACCATATGCCTTTAAGTATTTTGGCCCCATACAATCACCCTTTCTTCTGCTACTTACATTCGCCGGAAAAAAACAAACTAGTCGAATCCTCTGATTTAACTCACAACGGATTAAAAGATTGACGAATTTGGACTGTCCAAAATGTATTACAGCCCACAGTCTAGTTGTAGCAGTCAATCTGACAGACCAAGTGATTAAACTACTCAACAATTGCGAACTCGAATGATATCAGTAATGTGCCTACTACTGTTACAAGTTGTTTGGAAAAAAAGGTTATGTTGGTTTTACAAAAGTAGTTCCAAAACATAACGTGCTTTTGTGATCAGGATTTCACGATTTGCCCAATTGATCGGTCTTATTTGGTCCGATGTGGTCTCGCTCTAGCTTGAGTGTGCTTCACACTGTGTTAACTGACTTCTTTCCATTCTGTAATAAACTATGCACTTTGTCGTAAAAATTCAAGGATTTTTCACTGCTACCACTTGCTGAAACGCATGAAGCGTAATGCGAAATGTCCACAAAGTCTGCATTTCATTTATATAAGTTTGACCACTGTGTGACAGATATCGTAGATTGGGTGAAATAGGAAACTTTTTTCATGTTCTAAAATAAATTAGGAGCTTTTGCAGGCTGCGGCGCACCAGCTTCCCTATGTAGAAACAAATTTTTGACAGTCGACTCACTTGTTGTGAAATAACGGGAGATTTAGTCACTTGTATATCATTCATTTAAGGCAGTACTTTCTGGATGGACCACAAACGAATTCTGCAAATCAATCGCAATCTATAACACTGATATTGTCTTGAGTATAAACACCACATTAGTTAGGTCGCATGTTTTTTTCCACGAAGTTACACCTCCATGGCTTAACCGTATTTGTTTTGTTACTGGGCTGCAGAAAAGCTCCTAGTAATTTCATAAGTCATTTCCAACCTAAATGAATGACGTTCACATACTTTCCGAAAGAAATTTTTGTTATTACAGGATACTTGACAGGTATCTGCCTATGTTTTTACTTTTGCCTCGTATATCTTTTATGTCTCCAAATAGTCCTTCAGGATTTATGCGTTGTTTGATTATCCAGATCTCCGGACCCTAGCAAGACACTAAGACATATGAATAGCGAAGCAAACGTTACCAATCACTCCAGAAAATACGAAAATACTAATAAAACAAACTGTCTTGGTGCTGCTAATCCACAACATTTGACAGAAAGAGAGGCATCAATCGGATGAACAGTAATAGAAATAGAGCTAAAAGTAAGAGAGTACAAGACAAAACTCAACAGACGTACGAACTATATTGTTTGAGTTGGTTAGATCGCACGGTTATATAACTTCTCACTGGGTGCAGGGAAAGAATTTTTAGTCAGAGGAGTCAGGTTTGCCCCCATTGAGGGCCGTCACAAGCAGCACACAGTCAGTTTACATTGTCGTGAAAATAGACAGAATGCCTTAGAAGCATCGGAACCACGTATGGACTATCGTATGAGCGACGGAATCGATTAAAAAACAACATAACACTACTAAATCCACAAACATATGAAACAAATACGTACCTGTGCCCCAATAAAGTATCACAAACTAATAGATAAACGAGACGAAACCTCAAAGTATAAATAATCATGGGCCACATCAAAAACGAACTAGAACCAAATGACATCCAGAAGCTAAAAGCGGTGATAAATAATAAACAGTCATAAATAATGACAAGTGAAAATCGATAATTTCAACACTCCAATTTTCATGGATAACCAAAAGTATGTAAAGAACTGGCTGTAATCAGACCAGATGTCTCATTTTGGAACACCATCATAGAAACCAGCAAAAAACCTATGGACTCGCAGTGAGAGTCAGTTTTAGAGCAACTCATACGATGTCAGTATATAAGACGAAATCATGCTCCCAGGTGGTTCTATTACACTATTTGTGAAATCTACCTTCCCATCTCAGAAGAAGCACTACCGAACGAACCCTAAAATAATTGAACAGCAACAGCATCCATCATCTTGAAAGCTTAAGAAACCTTTTTCGAGTTTTCGCATTGGTAATTTGCTGGAAAAATGTCACCAAAAAAGTAATCCAGAAGGGAAATTTAGATGTGTTCTACCATCAGTGATCAAGATCAGTCTATAAATCTTCCATACCAAATGAAACTAAGTACTGCTGCGCATTAATAACTACATTCGAGCATGTTTATTCACAGTTCCACGAAAACGCAGTTAACGAAAACACTTCCTGGGACTTTTAGTCAAAAGGAAAACTCGTAACCCGCAAAAATAATTCTATGTATTTCAAAAAAAGTGACATCTACCCCAAAAAGAGCGCAAAAATAGAGAAGGAAGCGCAGGTACAGGGTAAAGGTTATCTATGAAGTTTAAAGTTAAAAAGTAGCAAAATCACATTGAGCAATCAAAGAGCAATCTTTGTTGCTCACGAGCAAAGTGCTACTGTGCCCAAAGCAGCACAGAGACCTGTGGATTTCCCTAATGGCTCCATACAAAAGGTGAGTTTTCAAATGCCAACAGTAGTAAGTTTTAAATTAGACAAACGGAAAGGAAGTGACTTAGCTGGATAAAAAAACCCTGACCTTCTATCCCTACATTTAACGCAAGAGGACCAGAAAAACAATAAATGTACCTTAAAAACATGAAAATATTAACAGGCGGAGAAATAATCCAGATAAGTGGGTGTTTGGAGGCTCGGTTGTTCACAACAGATTCACTCGTCTACAATGTAATGAACGAAGCCAGTCTATACATTACTGGTGGTAGGAGACAAACGACTCATTTTAAATATTCCAATGATCTCGACTGTGCAGTTGAGGCAGCGTAGATCACAGAATAGAATCTGGAGAGGTGAAAGACAGAGCATAGTAGAACACCGATAAACGGTTAAACCAATCTAGGTCAGGCCTGAGATTCACAGAGACACCAATAAATGAGTTTGCAAACCAAAACGGAGAGTTAGTCCTACTCGACGTCAGTCCCGGATAGCAACTTCCTACACTAGTATTCAGGATCAGACATCCGGAGTACAACTAGGTTCCACTACAAGACGGCACACAGGTGATCTCAACATGACCGAGCATGAACCGCCCGCAAACAAGCTGCGTTTAATCAAAAATCAAGCGACCACTGCATACGATCATCTAGATAAAATACCTATTTAAACGGGAAGTTAAACACTCCTTCATCTTAATCATAATGAATGGACATACGGTCAAATTATTCAAGAGTTGTAGTGGTAAGTTAGTGAAACCCTTGAAATAATTTTACTAAGCAATGCACTTCAACGCAAATTTCGCAAGTGTTGATTGATGTTTCAGTTTAACGGAGTCGGAATTCTTCATGCACTTTATTGGATTTGAACATGGAAACGGGATCCTGATTTAAATAATTCAAAAATTAAGGAAGCGAACATGTTTATGAAATTCAGGATCACGATATCAGCAGCGAAACATGTTTTTTTTGGAATTGGGAATGTAAAATCTTTAACTTCTGTGTTTTATTGCGCTGTTCACTTTAAGGTAGACGACGAAAGTTGTTTCTCGGGTGATATAAATTATAACTTATAATATGTTGTCTAAACATTCCTAAGTTGGAGAAAATATAATGAATTAAAAGCTCACGTCAGGGTATCTTACTGCACTGATTTAGGTATCAGGTTCTTAATGAGTATGCTATTGTTGTACATACCACATACGTGATAATTCGTTAAATAGTTAAGAGAGTCATGTTAACTTTGAATTTAAGATGAAATTGCTAAACACAATAATTTTCTAACGAGCTTCTGAAAAGATCAGATTTGAAATATTGAGCTTGTTGAAGTCACTTATGTTATTACCCCATATGCTTTCCACGCAGCAAGTCTGCTGAACTCTTCTGCCTTGGAGATGACAAATAGCAAGGTTTAGTTGTTGACACCAGATGTATTCTTAAAAGTGGTTTTCTAGTATGGTTCCTTTAAGGTAAGTTGTCAAAGGAGGCAATAATTTCGAATACAAGTGCAAGTAAAACAGATAAACGAGCAAGACATAAGGCACAACTGTTTATCCACCTCTCTCTTAATGAATATTGGGTTAACAAAGCTAAATAACTGAGAACACAGGAGCCGACCAACGTTTATATATATCAGCCGTCCTCCACCATATCCAGGCACGTCAAGTACAGTCAATTTTAAAGGATGTGGGTTTTTTCAACTTCTACGCACTTGTTCATCTAGAGGACCTATTGTCCTGCTAGAGGTATCCGAAGACATTATGAATAGTCTGTCTGTAGAGTTAAAATCATATTGACTTTTAACCGCCCCACTTCATAATCTACAAGTTTGATAACTTTGCTTCCGCATTAATGGCTGAACTATATGAGCATCCTGCATGGGCCCAATTATCTTCTGCAAATTTCCTTGCAAACGCTGTTGTGACTGGATCAATGCTTCCGAGAGCAACCTGAGCACTCAGAATTTAGCAAAGCGAGAATGCAATCTGCCTGTTCTGCTCAGACTCTGTTACAGTGCAGCATACACGGATAGCTCTAGATTAGATTTGTTGTTGAATTTTCGTGTCCACTGTCACAAGTGTGTTGAGCAAAAGTTTGTGCAAAATAATATTACTTCAGGAGATGCATGCTGTTCAACTAGACTGAAACTTCGTTGTTCCGTTAAGTTGATATCATAATACGATCTTCCTACTTTGGTACTTAATGTTCCTTACCTCATAGGGATAAACGAAAAATAAACTTTCCTTTTAAATACATCACAACAGAAAATAGGGATGTTTTCTGTCACCTAGCTACAAACACGCATACTGCAACAGTTGGTGAGACACTCCCTCGATCGAACTTCGGGTTTGTTTTTTAAACTTCAATACGAATAGGTCACCGGAGTGGCATTCACCCTACCCCAAGCAATTGAAGCATGCTTTCTTCGTCTGGGAAACATGTTCATAGGTAGACTGAGGAGCGCAAAATTTTCGCTCGTGCTGACGGTAAAACATTAGGAAGTCGTCAGAAAAAGGTAAACTTAAACATAATTCAGTAGCGGGTCACATTCTCAAACATTAACTGATGCAAACATCGTGCGTCTGGTTTTAGAGCTCTGATGTCTGCATGTGCTTATGCACAAATATCCAAAGTGTGACATAAGCGTGGAACGATTCCCAAAAAAATAAGCAGGCCTAAAAATTACGGAAAATGCCTTTATGAGGGTATATTTTAAAAGACTGGATCGCTTACATCCAACGGAAAAGTAAAAAGCCCTACCAGTGTAACGGTGATACTACTAATCGGGAGGCACGCGAGTAGTGTGTGTTGTTCGTAGAATTTCGCTTTGCGTCGATTGAAAAATGGAATTCTGTTGCAGAATTTGCGAGGCCACTTTGTAACATTTGCTTTTATTTGAC
>NW_008751780.1:119017-134133 GCF_000715545.1 Opisthorchis viverrini
TGTCCAGTTTTTGTAACTAAGATGCAGATCAGAGTTTTGCTTCCTTGTTCAATGGTCTGTAACCGGTTAGTTGGCATTTCCGAATAAATAACTCCGCAGCAAAGGCCTTCTTCCTTTCAGCAGCGCATAACAGCCGGATCTATGATCATTGCTGTTTAAACGCGAAAATAATAAGTATACCTTGACGGCAAGACTAAATACCTTGGTCGAAACTCCTTACACTGGTGGGGAAGAAATAAATGATTCTTCGAGAGAGATCAAAGACATGATTTTAGACTTCTGCGAAAGATGCTTCACTACTTCAAATTTTATATTAGTTTACAGTTAAAGATTATATTTTCACTAAGAGAGCAGTGCTTAGCATGTGATCCTGCGGTCTCTACTTCGAAATACTATAGCGTCAACTGTAATAAGCCCTTTTTTGTTTGATCATCTCATCAAACAAGCTCGGCTGTCAACAGTGCATAAATCCTCCAGCTTTTTTCAATAAAGTGCTAGTCTTCAGTAACATTTTTGACCCAAATATACGAAAGGCTGATTTGCTGTTCAAACCACTCTACGATTGGATATTACGAAAGATTTTTTGGTTAGCACCCAGCTCCTAATATGACGTGTCTAAAATATCCATTTGTCTTTTTTCAGACTGAGTGCGTCTTTTGCAATGAGAGAGTCTACTGTAGTACCGGGTGATAAAATATTTACCCAACTAATCTCAAAAATAAGCAAGATCGGATAACCGTGACACCTACTATGTGCATTGTTCTCTCCCACAGTTTGGTCCATGAGTTCATTTGTGTTGTATGCAAAAGGGCCGTCGAATGATCATTGTTTGAATAGCCATATCTGCCCTGCAACTTGCACATGGAACCATCATGAAACATCGTTCCGCCACTGAGGACGTGAAATATTCTTCTTAACTTGTAAATATAAGAATTCCTTGTCAACTCAGATTAAGTGTCAACCATAAAATTAGTCAAAAATAAATTGACCTACAATTTGGTTTTGATAAATCCGTCAGTACCCATTTATTTCAATATTTTTATTCCAAGTCAATCCCATCATAAGTTCAAAACGTCTGGCTATGGCGAAAACAGCTTACCGAAATTTACTACTAAAATTGCATTCATTACTTAGATGTCCGCACTTTTCCACCAAGTAAGGTGCCTCTACCAAACTACATTATCTTACAAAGTGTTAGCGGAACTTCTTGTTAATGCTTGTTGAGCTATTAAAGCGCAAATGCTCTTTGTTTATCACGAATTATATGGTTTAGATATTAACACCAGCTTAGATTGCCAAGCGATTTTTCTGCCTCTATCGACGAAAACTATTCAGGCATTTATATCCTTTGGATACGCACTAATTGATGCACCCATTTAAACGTAAATATATCGGTTTTTCTCCACATTAACAAATTTGGGATCGACTGAATTTAGTTTATAATCGAATTATTCCTAACACAAACCTTATTTAGCATTCCGGTTGCACTTCAACTCAAGTTTGTTTCATGCCAATTAGCGTGCAATCTCTGTCAACAAATTTGGGATCGACTGAATTTAGTTTGTAATCAAATTATTCCCAATACAAACCTTATTTAGAATTCCGGTTGCACTTCAACTCAAGTTTATTTCATGCCAATTAGCGTGCAATCTCTCTTGCTTTCGGGCCACAACGCAGACAATTCTGAAGTAAATCAAATCATCAGTTCCGAAATTTTGCTTTTCTGTGTTGCATTCTTCGTATTCAACATATATCGCATCTGCGCCTTCGTTGATTTCCAAGTTGTCGCTTATGATTATTATTGTTACTCGAACAAATGTTTGAACACACGTGTCACTGCGACAACTTGTGCATCGGTCAAAATTATGACAAACGTGTGCACATCCACATCCATTTCAGTGAAGTCTCACTAAAGGACACTAGAATTTCCTTTTTCTCGTGCTTTGGTTAGTGGAGAATCTAGGAAAGCACATTGAAGCGCCGCTATTAAAACAAGCACTTTTTGAAATACTTCGGGAACTATTTTGAATCAAGTTGTTAGAGAATATAAAACGTCTCTACTTATAAACTCTACTGACAATTCTTTTAGAAACAAATTGTTGCCTTATGCAGAGTTTCTTCAAGGTAAATATTTCGTCACTTTAATGAGTATACAACTTTTTTCGTTAGTAGCACAATGCGTTTTTTAAGCTTCATATGATCGAGTTTCTTTGACATTCTAATAATGATTTATGGTGCAGGGATGTAAAAAACAACCGACAAGCTTTTTTGGATTATTTTCTAATTTAGGAGGCAACTAGATGAAAAAATGCATACTGCGGAGAGGGCATGATCTCCTCCCACGTGATGCCTAAAATTCTTCTCAGAAACAGACCAGTTGCCACACCAAATGAGACAAATGATCCGTGCATTCACGGGCTGACACATCTGGTGTGTAAGTGGTGAACTACCTGAACCATGGAAGAAAGCATGCAGGCTTTATGCATGATTGCATCAATTCAGATCCATTCCAGCTGATAGCGATGCCTTTCAACTAGGGGGGAGTATAATCGTCACACGCACGCATTGTTGCCTCCATAAGGTATGGTGGTAATAAATGTGGTTCTTTCTGTCTCAGCTGCACACGGTTTGAACAGAAAACATCTGACAAATTCAGTCAATAATGACAAAGTGATACGGTACTGTGTTGGAGATACAATTGCCTCGAAACCTTATTTGTCGCAGAGACCACTCGGATCACGCTAAATTTGGCTCAAAAGGGTTGACGGCAAATAAAAATGAAGTAAATATGAAGCAAAACGTTTTTTATAAAGAGCTAAGTGTTTAGGTCAGTACTAATTTCATTTTACTGTTTATCCTACAGTAAAACCGTTAGCGCACTCAAGCAT
Source organism: Opisthorchis viverrini (assembly GCF_000715545.1). Lineage (NCBI taxonomy): Eukaryota > Metazoa > Platyhelminthes > Trematoda > Opisthorchiida > Opisthorchiidae > Opisthorchis > Opisthorchis viverrini. Next base: position 121,906 of record NW_008751780.1, read on the forward strand.
ATTTGAGCGTCCCAATTGCAGAATCACTTCGGTTCATGAAACGTGAACCCTTGCCGTGCAGTCCCCATGTGAAAAATTTATGTAACGTTAAAACCAAGAAAACCAACAAAATGATCGACAAAATGATCCTCGACAAATGACAGCAAATAGTGTTATTTGTAGACCAGTAAATTCTTTGAAACAAAGTGGAGTGTTCTCCTATCCTAAGGAGACTTTCTCTCGGATTGCAATGACAACATAGATCAACTGTGTGAACTCATGTTTTAAAGTTTCGACACTTCATGTTAAGCGGATCACAGTACACAATATCCAGTTAAATTTGGAAGAGCATTACAAAATTTAGCACAACAGCAATTTAGAACCTTCAGGCTAGTAGCTTAAGCCTGTGGCTTAAGCCTTTTGGGACCGGGAACCACGTGACATATAACATGAGTTCCGTGAATGGAAGATGAGTAGTGTAATATTTTGTCCAACTGTTGGCTATTCACACAACTTACCGGTTGCTTTTAACCGAAATGTTTGGATTTCATCTTCTTTTTCGAAGCCCTTCAGATCAAATGCCGCCAGAAATTTATGAGATTGACATTGTAACTAACCCTAAATAAGTAGGAAATGGCTAATAGCGCTTCTCGGCTTTTCAGAATAGAAAGCCCTACTTAGGGGAAAAAGTCTTCACTAATAATGTAAACCAGTGAAATGAAACTAAGAGTGCTGATTTGAATATCTAAACGACGAAGATTATTCCGTTGAGCTTTGCGCGGGTTTCAAGATATTGATGAAGTCGCTTTAGAAGTCTTAGTTATCTGGTCTTCTCTGGAATTTTGACTAAAACCACGCTTGTGTTATTGATGTTATAAACACTTGCGTCTGATGGGTACTGCTATTCAGTATGGTTATTTATCCGCATTTTGGGCCGTCAATCTCAAATCAGTTGTGTGTAGGCCAGGCACAGACAGGCGCATTCGCCTCAGATGATAAAAGCTACGCTTCTGATTTCCAGCTTCAATGTTGTCATCATTCTGAGCCTTCAGGATATTCTTGGGAAGGGTTTTATTTTTTACAGTCATCGTTGCGTCTTTAATCTAGAAGGTGGTGCTGTTTACCTCTCTGGGATATTGTCCCAGCCTGTAAAAAGTGCATTCGATTATTAACTGCGGGTTCACGATCGTTGATTATTTGGTCAGTGATACTGAACAAATCGCATGCCGTATTATTCGACAGATGTGTAAGTAATCACAGGAGACAGTGCTACATATACTTTAGTCTTGAAATCCACATCACCTTGTCACCAGATAATCGAGTGAAAATTCTCAGCTAGAAGTAGTACCAACCTTGTGTAATCAATAAGCCTTCAATATTCCCTTCGGTTGCAAGAGAAAAAGTCTACATCCCTGGAGTTGCTGAAAAATGAGTAGGATAACTTTTGGTAGACAAGGGCCGAAATTGAGTTACAGACATGTAAATCCACTTTTGATTGGCTCCCTCAATTTCACCGGTTACGTGTTTATCACATTGCAATTGCTTTTTGTTACAATGTTTTCAAATTTAGAGATTCACAAAAAGGAGCCCAAGGGATTTACTGCAAACTGTCTTTCCTCACTCTATGTTTCAATTTGTCAACCTGGAAAAATGTAGTACGTGGTCCTTTCAAGATCTCAAGACCAACATGCACACATTCTAGAATCAAACTGATATCAGCGCAACATATTCCAGAGGATTTTTATTGGGACATCCATGTATATTGATTTCAGCAATCTGTTGAACAACGTCGAGTTATGCGCAAAACAGAAAAAGCCAATTCTTTCAAATGGAGGTTGAGCTACAAATGCGGTACTAGAAGTACAATAGTAAAATGATGAAAATTTACAAACTTCAAATCGTGCCGGCTTCTATACACCGGTTTAGGAACTGCTAATTCCTAACGGGTCTCAAAGTCCACGTCGACTCAAAGCCAAGTGTTTACAAGCTAGCGAAAACACATGTGGACTTAAACAACACGTCCAATGACAAGGTCAACGAATGATTTATGTTCAGGTCAAAATCAAGAACGGTTGTATAGGCGCAAACCAAAAACAACAAAAAAGGTGGAATCGCGTTGTACAATATAAAAATAGAAGAAAGGCGTCAACATCCCAATTGTACATATCAAGGTGACGAAAGAAATGCCCACAATGAAGCAACCATCCGTAGACGAACACTACCACCACTACTAATCAGAGTGCAACAACATTGCAAGAACAAAACACGTGTGGTCATCAAGGATTTTTATTACACCATCCATCATGATCGGTGGCTGCAACAGAAGAAGGACCATTCACTGGTCGCGTTCAATATGAAGAATAGTCAATCCAAAATGGCAAAGTTGTCAGGTCGAACTCGGTGATTCCACGGCAGGACGATGAAATGTTTTACTCTTGGCGTTTATTCAGAGAAGGGCAATGCAAATCAATATATCTATCCGGATCAAGCAAAAGAATTATTGTAGCAAAAATGCTCTGTGTTTGTCGTGTTTCAGATGTTGCTGTGACGGCCGTGTCCATTCATTGAAGGCCTATTCAGTGTGAACTGATCGTAAAAGATATGTATTCGTTTGACGTATGTTCAACAGTAGGATTAGGTACGTATTCGCTAAGTTTTTAAGGGTCAAACTATTCGGTAAAACCCTTTTTGTCTGCAAAATACAAGTTGAGGGGTCGCCCATTGGGAAACCCCATTTTCTGTTGTGCATGCTGCCGTGATGCCGAATTGTCTGGCCGGCTAATATACCGCTCACTGCGCAACCAGATAACTAACATAAAATGATCGAGAACCGTAACTAAAAGGAATCTGGATGTGTGAATGGCTGACGAGAAATGCTACAACATACATTGTGTGAACGCGGCAGCCTGACACCTCCAGATGTCCGTTGTGGGACAGCCTGCAGACTTAGGTGGATGTAAATGCATGCACTGTTTGCGTGAGATGTATTTTGTAAAGTGTCAAAAGTTGAGCGCGGTTGTTACTTCTAGTCAACCCCAAGTTCCCGAGAATATTCAGCACGGAAATAATGGGGAAAGCCACTACGATTTCAGTTATCACTAACACTTTGTAAAGTGTCAAAAGTTGAGCGCGGTTATTACTTCTAGTCAACCCCAAGTTCCCTAGAATATTCAGCACGGAAATAATGAGGTAAGCGACTACGATTTCAGTTATCACTAACAGATGTGTTCGCAATTGCTTCTGAGGCATTTTTACGTTGTCTTATGTGGTGCACTTTACGTTTGTCTGAAACTGAAAGACATCGCTTCACACTCAAACCCAATCAAGACGTCGTTTTTTTTGTACTTGCTACGGATGCATCAAATATGGTGAATCTGTTGTAAGCCTAAAATGCATCATAACGTGACAGCCAATAGAACTGCTTTCTGAAAGGGGCCAATCAGATCAAACCAACCGCCGTATTTCAAAATGTGACACTTGCCGTGCCGCTTTTGTTTTGGAGTATTTGGAAGTACACTAAGCAAATAAAACTGTGGTAAAATGGGATCACACACCAACTCTCCTAGGTTACTGTCTCCGCGTAGACGAATACGTGGTTATGTGAGTTTAGAACAAACAACAGAGGATGAACCCGATTCACCGGCTATTTGCAGTGTAGATGAATACCAGAAGGCAACGTGTACAGCCCCACAATGCAGATCAAGTGTTCTATCCCACCTGATAAGCCCGAAATCCTCCCCCGTTCTGCGGCGCATGCAGATGTCCCGACTGAGATGGGTTCTATCTCCAAAACGTAATCATCAAATGGAGCATATTACGATGTCTGGTAGAACTGAAGAGGAGTGGTTAGAAGCCAATGCTTCGATATCTTCCTTAAACTCTTTGGATACGCTGGAAAAAAGTCGAGTAGTACTACCTCAAAAACAGCCTACAATTGGCCACAATCACTCACCGACAAGGAGGTTGAGGCACACTTCAGACGGCTCGGAGTTTGGATCAGTACACATGCAACCGCGTTCATCTTTCACATCGGAGAGAAAAACGCTGCTGCGCTCAATACTATCTAAGACATTCGGCCGCTCAAATAAACAAGACGTAAGTGTACGGTCGGTCTTGATATAATGAAAAACACCAGCTAACGCTCTGTTGTTTGCCCGAATGCAATAATTAGTAATGAATGATGAATTGTTTATTACGTTCCAGGTGAAAGATTTAAAAGATGGAGATAACAATTAGCTTAGGATAGAGAATGGAGTTATAGCCCAGGCAGTAATTCTGTTTTTCTACAAACAAATCTAAACTACTAAAATTAGTATACTTGCCGCTCATTTTTCTGCTTCCACTAGCGTAATTTTCTAAACGTGGTGTAATTTTGGAGGAAATTGATTCGATTGTTGGCAGCCACCCACGCTACTAGCGAATTCTTTTGGTTATTTCATCTGTAGACTGTTCGTTATAGGGATTTTGCAGTTATAACACAATAATCAATGCTTGAGGTAGATGGCCAGAGTGTATTTTACTCGAAACGAATAAATTGTTGTCATCTTATACATCCCTTGAAGATATTCCGAAACAAAGATTGTTCCGCATTTTTTATATACACTGAATAAAGGTGTCAATCAAGTAGGCCACAGAATTACTCATAAAACGCCTAATCTAGTAGTCCAGCCTAAGTGCACCAAAACAAGTTTAAAGGATAGACGTGGCAAGAATAACGAGATTAAAATAAAAAATAAACACGAGGAAAACATAAGAAGAATGGCTCTTTTTTCCAATGGGGCCAGTGTACGCCAGTCAAAAGCAAAGGAAGCATTCTTACTTCCTTTACTGTGGCTTTGATATAAAAACCCAAGCCCAGAGCTTCTTTGGTATGCACGAACACAAGTTTCAGCAAGCACAATGATTCCCTGAAGGACGCTTCATAAAGGTTAAGAGATCAATTGTTTAGGAAGTTTCCGCAGTTGAAGTAAGTTACCAAAACTGTTTGCTCCATTGTTTGAAGGAACGATCCTCGAAAAATCGAAATTTTTTAAGCCCACATGCGCCCTCAACTTGGTCATAAACGTCTTTAGACCCACAAAGAATCCTCTAGGGAATTTCAGATAATGCGTCATCAAGACAGTAGGGTGGTTGCAAGAAACATTAACCAGGAACTGAGTCATCTTTCTTCACAGCCAAATGAATTTACTCGATAATTTGATATTCACTATTCGAGCCGGAAATGAGTCACATACTGGTCACGCGAGTCGCTTCTGTGTACTCGAAAGCACGTTCGCAGTTTGTTAGTCGGGGAGAACAATAAAGCCTGAATCCATCATCCTCGTGCCCTTTATCAGCACAACCAACTTCGAAAGTTGATCGCTGGAGATTGCTTTTGATGCTGAGTTGATACTCACAGGAATTATCTACGAGTGAATCATTATAGCGGCAATTTTTCTGAATATATTAGTTTGGGCACTATAACAAGCGTTTCTTGTATCACTCCTCGTTTGGTTTCCTACGGTTCCAGTTTAAAGACCTCATATTCTTAGGCTTAATACTCTAGGATATCAAGACGCTTTTTTCTATGCGGCTGCTTTTTCAGAAAAAGAAACGAAAAAGTTTCAGTTAAATATTTTGGGTCGACTTCACTAGACGCTAAAAATATCCATATTGTTTGAGGTTTTCGACCGACAGTACGTCCTGTCTGTACTTCAATAGATGTGATTGTAAGTATATCTCCAGTATTATCATATCCCTGGCTGAGCCGTTTTCGATGAAGACAAATTCGCTCTATTATTGGGTTGATACCAATAACAAGTTGTTTGACACGAGTACCGGTTAGTAAATCAAATGTCATAATTAAAATTCTATTCATAGGGAGTAAATCGTATGACCGAGAAACAAAAACTGTCTCCTACAGGAATATATTGGCTTGTTTTCTTAAGATGAGTGCAGCTGGAATTAATTTTCGCCCTCAGTTTTATCTGTATTCGGTGGGCATACGTCACTGTATAGTTCATGGGTGATTTGAAGATTGGCTAAAGTGTGAAAAAGTTTTAGAGTAATTTCCTAAGCAAGCATAAAAAATTTTGAGTAGAACGTTTCGCTACTTATGTTACTCTTGTTTGGATTTCACATTTTTAAAACACATGAGGCGCTTTCAACTTTTATGATGAGTTGGGTTGGTTATGAGGAATCAGACTCACGTACACGACTATAAACTCTTACAGAGTCAACCTGCTTGTTTTGCAATTGCACTCATTCTGTTTCAAAAAAAACTAGAGATAATGAAGGTGGTGCGGTCAGGTTTACAGATTTCATCGCTTGAACTGTCATACAAGTTTCTTGTCATGGCTGGTTCACCACTGGATAATTAGGGAAAGTCAAAAATAGATAGAATTCTTTGCATCGACCACGATGCAACTGTGCTTTTTTTGAAGAAACGTTTATGTTGGTCATTTGCATGTTGTGGAAAACAAATTTGATATTACTGAACAGTCAGTTTCCAGGAGGAAAATGGCATAGACAAATTGTGGGAGCATATGACGACGGAAACTCTGGTTCTGCGCCAAAATCATCGATATGGGGGACGGCTCTGCAGATGAAACGATTACAAAGCAGTACACTACGTTCATGGTAGTTCTACCAGGCTGAACTGTTTGTTTTCCTTTTATGGTGGGAAACTACTTTTGACCTGTTGAACGTTTAAATCAGTTACCTGACGTGAGTTCATCTGGCAAACTTTTTCAGTCGTTCTGAGCAGAAAAAGCTTGATTTGGACTCATCAGATGCGAGCGCCGGCCCCCCCACAGAATAACTGGTGCATCACCACGTCAAGCGAGTCACAGTTGTGATAAAATTCGTATGTAGGTAAGCGTTCCAGAATGAAACATTCCCACTTAGAACAAAACCCATTTTAATCTCATCCCATTTTCGCGAAAAATGGGATTTCCGTTGAAAATATGTATCCAAACTAAGTTTGTTATGCTGTCCGACTATGCTAGTAACCCGAGAGCGTAAGAACAGCAATTATTGAGAATGGGAACTATGGCCGTACCTTTGCTTTTTTGATGTAGGTTGCGAAAATCCACTTTCCTCCATGATGTTAGACTTTGTTGTTATAAAAGGAACAAAGGCATAACGACTAACGGGGTCTGTCGCACTTTTACTAAAGTTGACCTACAGACCTGTCGTCTTTATACGGTGTTTCTCTCATATATTTTAAGTTCAACAAACACATTTCAAGTCCGGTCAAATTAGGAAACAACCCTCTCAGAGCTACTACTGAGTTGCTTGCATGATTCACGTGTTATGTTTTCAGGAGCATACTCTGAAGGATTCAAACTTAAGAGACTTATTTTCAAAATTACTTCTTAATGACGACCTTGCTGGCCTTGAATACATTAGAAGTCAGACTCATACCAAGGAGCGTTATTTTCGAGTCCCCCCCTCCAAATCGCTGGCGATAATTCGTGGCGAAAAGGCCAGATGCGATCGCCCTTACTGTCATTCGGATGATAAAACAGAAGTAATTGCAACAGAAATATGGTGGTAAATTGCATCATTTTTTACTCAAGGCATAGAACGATGGTGAATCAAAGACCTATGTGCGCATTCTCATCACCAACAATGAGTCTTCTCGTGTGTAGGATGTCATTCCGTGTCGCGTCTACAGACACCGTATTTCTAAAATATTTGTCAACATTTGCTAATCCAGTCATTGCTTATTCTAATTTCAGAGGGTAGAAGTGCAACAGAGTTGTTGCGAAAGTTTAAATTACAAGCGTGAGTATCTTACGAATGTTGTACTTTTGCTGAAACAAGGGGCATTTTGCAAACTCCTCAAATTCTAGACCTCAATCAAATAATACTTGGAAGATTTCCAAGACAAAGAATGATAACCCTAACCAAACTCTCAGGTAAGTTAACTTTTCTCACTCTTCAAAATGAATAAAAGCACAATCTGACGCACAATTTTATATACACATACTGTGGGGTGTACTTAATTAGAAAGAACTATCCAATTCATCAAGCTTAACTGGAGGCCAATGAACTTTTCTACTAATGTACCCAGTAAATCTGTTAACTAAACTACACTACTCACGTGAATTTTAACTTGATAGAGATGTCTTCTGCTTTTCTAGCTCTTCTGTATATTAAACCATGTGTTCACGTGACATTTCGTGGAAAACCACGGGAAAGTATCGCGAGGCTGTCCTAGATATCGTCCGCGAGCGAGTTACTCAACGACCACATATTGATTGTTATCCATATTATGGCCGAAATTGACCGGACTACATCCAGTCTATTTTGGCCAGAAAGCTGATTAACAAAGTACGGGTTTTTGGTACACTGAAAGCAAATCTAGGGTAGCGTCTACGCGAGACAGCTCGTTCGTGTTTGAAAGCTGCAAAACATACAAAACCGAAACAAATTCCGGAGACGCTGTCCGATAACGATTTACTATTTTTCGATATGAGGTTTTGTAACGTGCCATGGGTTAGCGTTGAACCATATGTATCTTTTTATCTCTTTCTAACATTCTCAGGAATGTAGTGATCCAGAAAAATGTAGTTCTTTTATATGTTCTAAAGGTTTCATAACCCATTTTTAGGACTGATCATGACTGATTGGAATTCTCAATACGCTCGCAACAAAATGTATCAAATTATCAACATTCTGATACGGGAAGGATGTGGAATGTGTATTTCTAACCTGACGTTTTCAAAAGCAGCTCATGCTGTAGATTGAAACATCAAATAAAGTTGATGACATTGGTAATTCCGAACACGTGTTTGGAAGAAAAGATAGTGATGCTTTTGGCATTTCAGGAAGAACTTAAAAATAAAGTGTAAAATGTAGCGCAGTTTACTAAGTAAATACTATAAACGTTTTCTCTACTTGTACTACCAACTTGGACCAATCCTCTAAGTTAGAAACGGACTTTTTAGGTTAATTTATTATGTAAAATCACTGGATAAATATGTAGACATGTCATCAGGCATCCGGGGCCCGAATTGGTCCGTTACATTTTAACCCCCAATGCACTCCTTGAATGCTGCAGACGGTCCGGTTTGGAACGCGTGTGCAAATATGTGAAAGATTCCAACTTTAAAGTCGGTATATACGACCGGTTGGTTCTAAAGAGTGCATTATATCCTACTGATGCGCTAAAAGTGCCACCTATAATTAGGCTCTTTCTGCAGCCTGCAATTCTCGGAAGCCCATCAACAGCAGACTAACGTTTTCAGTTAATCATAGCTGGTGACTTAATCTGTGCCACTGTTATTATATAGAGTATTTTCCTTCACCATTGTAGGCTCCAACTTAGGAACATATAGGGGTTTATGGTGGATTATTTCTGGACCCAGAAGAACAATACAGATATCGCATAATATAAAATGGTATGACACAGTACAGCACAATCAAAAGAGTCCAAAACAAAGTATAATAAATATTATAACGCTAAGATGGATAGAATAATAAGCTGTACCGCATATACCAATATACACAACACAGGCTAATAGAACGCAGTTGAATATATTAGGGTACGGCAGAGTTGAAACTAGAGAAACAAAGCGACGAGCCAGAACATTAACGTAGAGTGCCGAACCACGTAAAATTTGTGGGATGTGGCGGTATTGCATCCCAGGGCGACTGTCTGTTTGCTCATGGTGCTAAGTACACAAGCCTGTGTAAGGGGACCTCTGAGTAGCGGGTGTTCTGTAAGTCTAGCTTGTTGTGTAGTGTTTAATTCGACGGGGTGTCGCTTTGATGGACTAATGGGTATGGCTGATAAGTTGCAAATAAATGAGCAGAACCACGGTAACAAAGGCGTGTTTATTGCCCAACCGCAGAAAATGGTGATACTTGGACCCCAGTGCATGCGGTGACTTAGAACGCTTTGCTTCCGCTGTCCTCGTTATTTTTATTTACATCTCATATTCCTAGACCACTTTCCAGAACTCAATCCGTGGCTCCCGGATCCTCAAAATATCTTAGTAGACGTTGTAACTCAGTTGATCCACCACCATATTTTACCACTGGCTTTTTAAAAAAGTTGACTTTGAGATTAAATTTGACGTATATCTATACTGCTTCCGTTTCAACGGTTTTACCATGGGCATAGGGCAATATATCTAGTTAGTCCTCGCAAAAATGAAAAAGAAATGAACTCAAATTTTGTTCCCCTTGGAGCATATAGACGGTCACATCAATGACTTATATGGCATTTAAAATACATACATCGCAAAAGCTTTTTTACTATTCCACCGGAGCACTCAATGCATCTAATTGAATGAGCCAAAGCTTACACACTCTAAGATAAGTGATTGCTCCACCTGACTCCCCAAACGAGCAGGTTCGACAACGGTGCCGCTGTAGACCAGTTTTAATTGAGACGGACACTGATTTTAAAAGTCCCAACACACATGGTACTAGCAGTAAACTTAATCAAAGTTACAATAAAAACCAAAAAACTTGGTGTTACATTTTGCAATTTCCCTAAAGAAACAGAAAAACCGGTGTTGGAAAGTTACCAGCACAAAACAACCGAAGGACGACTGAGTCAAATGCAACATTTGAAACTGATATGATAATTTGTACAACCACTTTGATATTCTTAGTGTTTGTTCGGCATCGTAATCTGTGTGAACTTTGACGACCCAGAACACTAGGTTTTGACTTGTTTGAGAATGCCCAAGAGCATAACACTTTTATCACTATCGTCACACACGTTCCTCGAAGACAGACCGGTTGTAGATGTATTTGACTGTGGCAAGCGTCTCCAAAGAAAGTTTGCCCATCAAAGCCTCGTTCTAAAAATGACATGGCTTACATACAAATGTGAGCTAATGGTTTACTAATTGTTTAATCATGTACGGGGCTGTCATTGTGCAAAGGATGAAGGGATGAACGATCCAAGTAAAGCCTAGAAAGACCAAACAAATGTTCAAAGCTTAAACTGGCTCAAAAATTGTCCGTGGGATAAGGCGTTGGTGAAAACATCCAGGTGCGCCACAATTTTGGTAGTTCTTAATTTTTCAAATTTCAAAGTAGAATAGATGTTAGCCTCTCAAATGAGTTCCACGTACACAAATTGTTTTCACATGGTGACAGAATGTCCAAAAAAGACTTCAACTCAATATTTTGCCCTTTGTGGCAGCAGCCTAGACGCATTGTAAAGCTGATTCATCTTTGTTGAGAATGATCAACAATGTGTTCCTCACGAACCTCCAGGCTGATCCATGACTTCATTTACGCGATGATATGTTGGTTGACAGAAATTGCGGTCAAAGCGAAAAGTGTTGCAAAATCTGTTAGACGTTGGTGATGGAATTCTGTCGTACCTGACTTCTCCATGTGAACCCATAGGTCAAACAGAGTTGTCTGGTGAATGCCTTCGGGCGATATGTTTGGAATATATGGTTAAGTTAATGCATGGAAGTGACTTCACCTGATGTAATACGGAGTCGATGTTCTGGACAACAGCCTGACTGTAAGCTGCCCGAAACAGCAATTGGACTAAATGTCTACGTGCTTACTTGAGACAGAGATCTTCGGTTTTAGCCATCAAAACTCACAAACCAACAAACTGGCGCAGCTCATAGCAATCAGGTGATTTTGGTTTTTATTCTGCAACCAACAGAAACTCGACGTAAACCGTCGGGTAACCCAGAAGAAAGGCCGGTTCTTTATATCGACCGGTAAGTCTGTAACTACGTAGCCAGGTCCCCTCCTTTCCATTGCCATTAGTAACTTGACATTGACGAGCCAAAACAACGTGTGCATCTAACAACTCCCGTCATTTATTGTTATTAATGTAATATTTTATCATCCCAAATAAATAACCGTGCCGCTCCCAAGAATTGACATACAAAGTCGCATACTTCCACCAAATGAACGCAATATGCACGCCGGTTGCGACGCATCTTGTGTACACAGTACAACTCACTGCACGACAATGATGCCTCTCAATTGATGACTAACGTGCTGCTGCTGACGATGATTTCAGCGCACATTCAGTCGTAGTGTCATAGGCTCGTGTCCATTCAGAGAACTTCGAGATGAACACCATTACGTCCCAACTGCCATCAGAGAAGCACAAAGGTTGCCGTTGGGGGTGTGAACTGGGCAGAATAAATGTTGACAACAAAAATAATCCACTTCATAAAACCGTCATTGTTGGAATTTTATACTTGCGCAGAATAACATGAAATTACCTGGTTCAGTGGAGCAGTGCAAATCTTGTATATGTTTTTCTTCTCC
>NW_008751780.1:135256-150807 GCF_000715545.1 Opisthorchis viverrini
CTGGGAAGCATTATTACAGGAAGAATAATTTGATTATGGGATAAAATATTGACAAAACTGCGACGAGACTTATCCAAATAAAGGAATAGTGGGTAGTATCTAATCTTAACAAGTCTTAACCGCTGCGTAATGGCGTAGGAGAATGGCATTTCACCTATGAATCTTAACAACCAATCATTGCGGCTAACCACATCTAAACTCGTAAACAACTTGTTAATAAACATCTATAAGTTACTCATTTTTCTCTTTCAATTAAACAAAACTGACATGTAAATCATTGTTAGGAACTGCACCATTTCATGAATGCATCAAAAAAACATACCAGTGTTAGATAACTTGAATACAGTTTGTCTCTTTCAAAATATAAACCGCTTCAGTCTTTTTCTGAAAATGCGCTAATCTCTAAACAAGGGGTTCATTTCAACTGTTGCAAGAACGGTGCATTCGTGCTTGTTTCTTCCGAAAGAACCTTCACGCTTGCCGGCAACTCTTTTTAATATAGCCAGCGATTTTTCGTGCGGAAACCGAACGCTCTAATATATGTTCCGGCTCCAAATAGTTGAGCCCATTAACATTCGTAAACAGTGAGTCGATCAGGCTGATCATTAATTGCTACCGTGAAACACCCTCCGGTGGACACCCGGTGGACACACATGTGGGCGGATTATTGGCTGTTTGTTTGATACAGTCGACAGTGTAACCGTTTTAACGATGAAATGTTACGGTCGTAATAAGCCCCTTTCCATTGCAATGTTGGTCTAACTTGGGCTGGCCAGAATATCTTAAAACTGGTTCTAATAAACTAATGAATAACTACTACTTGGGGCCAGTTAGCACATGGTAAACAAGGCAGTATCCTCTAGATTTAGTCATCTTTGGATGGATTACCATTTTAGTCACTCTCCAAAGCCCAACTAAAAGTGGCTAAGCTAGGGAGACACCCATTATAATAATGCGTTGGAAGACGGCCACTTTGTCAAACGCCATCTCAGTATCACTGCCAAATCTAAAATACCGGTATTAACGATTTATGCTTAAATACCCAAGAACAATTTAAATGTGATCAAGTTAGCTTTAGACAAGAACATTCTTAAACGAGGTGAAGCACAACCGCTAATCTTCACTTTGAAGACAATGAGACGTAGATGTTAGCACCCCGTCAAATTGCATCCCTGGAATGAAAATGAGGTGGACATAAAGCCACGTCGTCAATCAACGTTTGGGGTTTGGTCTGTCAAACTAAACCGGAGGCAACTGAACTATCAATTTAGAAATAGTGCTATTAACTAGAAAATTGTCTGATTAAGGCTTTCGTTTTGAACATCAGTACTTTTCAAACTGCGATCAAATCCATCATGTTGATTTGTCACAAGGAGGCCTGACAATTTATATCCTGGTCTATTTGATAACCTATGAGGACGAGTAATTTATTTTTGTAGAAAATAAAGATAGAAAAAAGAAAATAAAAAATAAAATATTTTCTACATTTTGTTTCACCCTAGGCTCTACTAACTTTTATCCATCAGTGTATATTCGACCGTATTTAACATCTCAAACTGATCATCAAAATGACGCAAGAAACTAAACGAAAGTGCGAGTAAAATGAGCATCAATGCAGAAGATTGCGACAATAATCTCATAATGTATTTTTCATACAGGCTGCTAACTGTTGCGCTCAAATTGAGATGTACAAATTACCTCCTTATTATAGTTAGCTCATATTGCGTTTAAAGGTTGTTCATGTTTTGGCTGCCTTAACAAAATCCAGTCCGACTGCAGTATCCAGAAATTTCAGGCTACACCAGTAGTTAAAATACCTGGTTAGCACCTAGTTTACGCTCCTTAGCATGGATTAAACCGTCTATCAGCTCTAGATAATGGGGATTTGCTGTCCTAAATCCATATCAGCGCGTCAAACAATTGCAGATCATCTTCCACAAAAATCGCGGATGTCATTGAAATGTGTCGTAAGATAGAAAAATCAGAATTACAGTGCCAGTCGCCAACTTGTAAAATGTATACTGTTTACCATGGTATACTACGCACCAGCATCTCTAATCAAAAGAAAGGCTATGCATGAATGCAAATTTTTGCACTACCCGTTTTGCCGTCCTGAGAAAAATCACAGGGGAATTCTAGATAGTCTTTTTCCGATTGAGCTGAGCTGGTTGCACACTCTTGCTCACTCTTCGAATGATGGTTAGGTAGATTTCAATTTTTTGTTAATCCAGGACACTGAGCAATTTCACCGTCCATTCCCCTGTCAGAATTCAGTCGGCGAGCGGTCACCGCACACTGGAACATCGCGTTGAAAAAATCCAAGTTGACCAAATCTTCCGTTATTGATTGAAACCAAAAGGAATTTTTACTACCAAGAATGAGAACTTAATTCGTTTGACGAAAAAGGACTCTCATTGGTTTAAATTACTCTCGATGTTGAGAGAACATAAGGGTCACTAAAAATTGTGAACATATTTGTAGGGCTACTTGACCACGTTTGGTAAAGTAACTCAGCCTTTTTTATTCTGTACAAACATGCACATCAAAACGTTTATGAATGTAAACTGTGGAATTTTGTAACTTCACAAATTAAAAACCTCTGAAATTAGGTTTAAGACTTTATTTATTTGAGCTCCTTACGTACGTGAAAACTGGCAAAATGCTATTGCAGCTGGAACTTGAAATCTTTGCTGATAATGTACATTTTGAGCTGAGAACCTTTGGGGAAAGATTTCTTTAGTGGTTGGCTACATTGGGGAGTACTACATTTGAGTTGCGATTTCAACAAACCGGAGCTTTTGCATCAGATACAGTGACCAATATACTTCATCAGCAATTGTACGGTGCTTCGTTAGCGGTTTTAGCCAAAAAGCAGGCCTTCTAAAAAGGAGTAAAAAACACATTTGCTCCGCTACTAAACGTATATTATGAATCAACGTCTTAAGGATCAAGAAGCAAAAGAACAATAGGGAAAACAGGTCATTATGATCTTTAACGCTTTATGCTGGTGCCTTGACACACTAGGGTAAAATCCACGTAGACAACCCTAAACAATGCCTTCTGACGTTTAATAAAAATTCTGCACTTTATCAGAATGAGATTGCTCGTTTCTATATAGCGGAAACAAATCGTCCTTCTAAATGACATTGAGCATCTAGAGGAGCTCGATGTGGTATTCCAAATATCCATGAAAAAGAAAAATATGGATACCAGCTAGAACTTGAAACGCATGATCCGAGTGTCCAAATTGCTAAAACACAAAGTAATAAAGGACGTTCCAACCTATGTCGTCGTCTAGTTTTTTCATTGACATACTGTACGGATCTCTTCAGGATTAGAAAAAAATAATAATTTATTTGCTGCTGCAACAAACTTTTTGTTATTAATAATAGCTGATGATTTGTGATTCGTTTTGCAAGATTGTTTTACAGTCAGCATAGATTATCATCAAAATACTTGTTTTGTTAATTGGCAACTACAAACTTTAGGCCCACAACGATCCAGTTTTAGCAGTCTCCATCAATCTAGCTAGCTAATACAAAAGGAGTTTCAACGAACCAACTTTCAATGTCCTCAGAGACACTGAGCAGTTCGTATTCTTAACGGCGCTGCAATATGACTTCTAAATAAATTTCATGTGAAATATTTCATTTCATATGCGGACGTGAATTTTTGGAGCATGAATCATATGAACACACTATTTCCGCTCCTCTTTACGCCATATGTGACCATCGCCGAAGGAGTTAAGGGTAACAGTCTATCTGTGAAAAATATACACGAAATCACAACAGAATCATGAACTGTAGCGCGGGGATAAATACTCCAAAAAGAAAATGAATCCAATCCGTGCCTGGTGCCTTGTAGGCACGACTGCCTTTATATCTAAATTTGGCTACAGAACCAATACATGGAGATAGGTGATAATAAATAAGTGGTAGATAAAGAAAATACAACTGCATATTGTTCTCATGCCATTGAAACATTGCAACGTAAAAGCAACCAGTGAAGTAAGGTGAAAACGCAAATCGAACGATCCATTATATGTTGGAAGCCATTGATTTGCCTCAGTCAGTCAGTCATTTCAGCAGTCAATTAATCAGTCCGCCATTGTGTTGATCAGGTAGACAGTCAATCAGTCAGTCATCTAAAGATTCAGTCAATTGTTCATTACGTCAGCAAAGCAGAAAATAGTTAGTAACATATGGGTTAGAACTATTACTAGCAAACCAAATAGTTTGCACGCTTTGGAGTGAAACATGAAATGCTTTTCAGAGGGTCTTAGTTCCCATTTATAGAGCAAACAATGAATCATCTTACATCCACCGTTATATGTTGATATAAATGCACTGGGAAGACTACCTTTTGGTTTCGATTCCTACGATAAAGGAAGAGGGTGCAATTGCTAAGTTGCAGACTTAGTTATTCTTCAGCAGCCGACCTCGTTCGTTGAATCTCCCATGTGTGCACGCCTTGCCTCACAAGGTGAAATTTTCATTGCCAAAACCTCCAAAAGCAGGTGTCAAATAATGATCATTACTATTTATATTCTGTCACCTGCCCATACGGCTCAAAGCTTTCATATGGAATATAAAAGCAAGCAGCAACCGCCTTTAAAATGTTCTACGGTCCCGCGGAACCACGTGGAATGTTTCAGAAACTTAGCTTACTTTCTATTCACCGTCGCGTCTCCGGACTACCACGGGTTATTTTCTATCCGGCATCGGATGCGCAAAATGTTTACCCCACACCCAACCTTCGTTGCTCATTGCTGGTGTATTCAAGACACATATTTGTCATTTTACTTCAGGTACTCTAAGCCCCTTGACTTAACGATGGCCAGGTGGGTTTAATTACTCAATGAATGGAAAGTTTCAAACCCATCGGGTACACCCCATATCCGAGTGTGCTAAATCTTTGCAAGCTGTTTTGATAGACATATCGGCGGTTTAAAACGGTTTACAATTTGGTACCACTTAACTATGCAAAACTGTGTGCGTTTGATCTTTGCAATGGCGATGTACCTTCTTGGCACAAATGGCCTACTTTCTTATTTCTGTCACATTATTTCTGCTTACTATAAGGGATTATTAATCCCTACATCCGCTGCGCAGTAGACAGAAAACTTTATATTTTTAACACAGTGGTTATCCGGGTTTTCTTTCGTGGGTAGAGATAAGTTCCATAACCATCGCCATTAAAAAGCTAATTAAAACGAAGAATAGATGGGGGTACATGAGACTAGTTTAATTTATTACAGCAGCTTTATTCCTCTTTTACTAGTTCCACAATGAATACTCAAAATAACAACAAGATGGGTACAGTGCGAATTAACTGGCTATATGGCAGCTTCCGGCATATCTAAATTCCAGAACAAGCCCAAGGTCCAACTGGTGGTATTCGCTTAGGAAGATCACCACATGACAGGGTCTCAGAAAATGATGGATTCAGAATTTAGGTGGTGCTAAATTTGTGATAAACTGGTCGGGATGGTCATATACAATTGTGGTATCAAACGCCACTAATACATGTTTCAAGCGCTGAAAACGAGCAGACAGATTACGGTGAGTAAATTCTTCAATCCACTGGTACTAACGATAGAACTCCTGTTGAGAAACGAGTTTGTTAAATAGCTTTGCCAGTGAGGGCAACATATAGATATTGCTGAAGGAAAAGGCTGCGTGGCAAGCAAGATTTCAATTTGGGATCTGGCATGTACATCATTCTAAATGCTGCATCGCAATTAGGAGGTTGGAGAAAGGTTACAGATGGCACAAATAATCCCCTTCGTCAACCTAATCTGCACGGTTTCCAGAAACACATGATTCCCTCACAAGTAGGCTTGCATGGCGTAGGTTAAACCTATTCCATTGGGTTTTGCTTGGCTCGAAGAAACTTCCCTCTTCTCCAATAAAAGCTGAACTGCTTCGACCTCCTTTCAAAGGCAGTCTGCACTCTCACTGCTTTAAAGTACTAACCAAAACTAATACTATTTTAGGAAGCTGAAAATGCGATGTGAACATAATTTTCAATGCCGAAACCCCTGAAGGCTACCTACCAGAGACCCTGAAATTGTACAGGTGAACTCCTTGACATCATCCACAAAAGCGGCACTGACTAAGTGAACATAATTTTCAATGCCGAAACCCCTAAAGGCTACCTACCAGAGATCCTGAAATTGTACAGGTGAACTTCGTGACATTATCCACAAAAGCGGCACTGACTACAATTTATTATTTAATAACAAACTGAATTTTCAAACTTATGGGACATCAGTTTTTCTACTGCTATTACAATTCAGCTTCAGTTACCTAGGAAACTTGGCCTGCGCAAGAGACTGATTGTGGTTGACAACGAAAATGGTTTATTGTGGTTTGGGCGGCAACTAAGGTAAAAAGCATTTGGTATGCAGGCTTCAGCACGTACGTGACGTATATATCTTGCCATTGAACAAAGGCTGCATTACACGTCACTAAAGCAGGACCCAGAGAACTAGCAAATTCGAAACATACAAAATGTGATATGCTGCCGTTGACAGAGTTTCAGTCTTTCCTAAGCAGCGGCAAGTTTGTTACTATAAACGACGAGTGTGCATTTTAAAATTTACATAAAGATCAGCGGCTGGGATTGAAGAAACCATATGCCCCTGCATTTTGCGTTAGGAAAGGGAGAACTAAGCCAAAAATAGCAAGGCCAGGCCTACAAAGGTTAATATCAAAAGCAACAGGTGAATCTAAAATAAGTCTGTCCTTATGACCTTAACGAATGTTTCATGCTGGGTGAGCTTCTTGCTGGATCTTTTGTAGTCAGCCTTTATGCAATGAATGACACATATTGATAAGCAGAAGCAGAAGCTCCTATAAGTCCATTGATGCTTAGCCGCTCGTACGTACGTAGTTTCGTGGTATGTAGGTAGTTCTGAACTGAAAATATTTTATTCTACAGCTGAATAACTTTTAGAAGCGTCGTTTTTGAAGGCGTAATTTTGACTTTCTGCTCTCTGCTACTTTAAATTAAGCGAAGCGACCTTTTATTGATTTCAGAGATTTGAGGCTGAACAAAATTCATCTGTTTACTCAAATACTCAAGGTGCAGTTCGCACTGACAACCAAAAAAGATGGAACTCATTTTCTGTCAAATCTACTAAGTCCGCACCTTGTTCACCAATGTTTGATGTGAGGAATGTTACACTGGAAGACCAAAAACAAAGGTATTCCCGGAATTCCAGCTCCAAAAAACAAGAAGAATACTACTCACTGTGTTCAAATATGTCAGAAGTTGAGAAACGTCCTCTGGAAAGAATCCGCACGCTTGAGAGGGTAAATGATTTGAAAGGCATTGATACAAATCCACGAAGCCATGAGCCAGCATCCCCACCTTTGATGTATATAAGTGAATCCATCAGGCAAGCTGGACGTCCCTCTGATCAGTTATCAACCCTGGATGGGGTAAGTAGCCTTCAACAAATTCTATTTGCAGAGTCTCTTTTAGTCACAACACAGACACGTATAAACCTAATAATATCCTTGGAAGAAACTGGCGGTTTTGTTTGCAACTAACATGATAGAAGTGCCACATACAAATATTGCTTTAAGAAATTTTTGTTAAACTATCTCAGAATAATAATTGTTACGACAAATTTAGGTCCAGTTACCAAAACCCTGGTTTATAATATCTAAAGAGAGCTACCGTTTGTTGTACCAAGTAAGTTCTCAGAGTGTACTTTAAATCTAAATTAAACGAAAAGACAGTTTCCTCAACCCGACTCAGCAGAGCGTGTGTTGAAATCCGTGTTTGCATGTCCCGATTATCAGTTGCGGTTAGCTGCCTGTAGATTTCATTAAAAGTCTTAGACACCTCCAATCAAAATGCTTTAAAAAATCTTCCGTTTAAAGAATGTAGCGTGCAAAAGAATATTTTATTGTAGTAGTAATAAATGAGTAGTAACAAATGAGAACCAAACAGTTTGAAATTTTGTAAAGAGTAATGGAATTTAGGTACGAAAGGTTTTTATGCACGTTTGCATACTTGCTGAAAAAAACAGCATGCAGCAATCATTAACTCACTTCCACAGAGCAATTTTCCAAAAACCAGGAGGATTCGTAAATTCGAGCAATATATGGTTCTTAAAATGAAAGGATTTGCAAGAAACTATCGCCCTTACTTGTGCAGTCGTGCTTAACGGAATCGGTGAAATTTAGCATGTTCTAAACGATACAATGTTGGAAGTAAGGTTTTCTGGCAAATTATTTCCGCACGTCTGAAATAATGTTTTGTGGCTGAACACAAACGTTTCCTTAGCCATATTATCCCCATAACAACGTTATAAGGTTCATTTCCAAAGGTCTGAGTAGAAATTTATTGAAAAGTGCTTTAGCCAAAGCACTTTCTCAATTTTTGCTGAATATTTCTGTTTTTTTTTAGTTCAAGATAGTAAATCTAATTTTTAGTAGAAACGCCAGTGCAAGTTATTAGACTATCTAGAAATAATGGATCATGGCCACAAAATCAGCATAAACTTTATGTGCCCTATAGCCTCTAACATGGAGGAGTATGGGATCTACTAGTTTCACTAAACACATCAGTTTAGAAGCTTACGGGTACTGTCACTTGATAGATAGTTTCCAATGAGTATTTTCAGGCATTTCCTAAGCAACTATTCCTTGTTGTACTAACGTCTGTCTGACATCTGTTTGACGTTTATAATGTCAATGCGGAGTCGCTTATGTCACGCTCCGTCTCTATCTTTTGCTAGAAGTAATTCACTTACACATGGGCGCAACGTTACAGTATTTATCATCCCGCTTTGCCTAGGGCAAGTCTGAGTGACCGAAGAATACTAGTAGATTATGAGACATAAACGGCTGCAAGTCTAGCCAGGTGATGTTAAATTCGAGCGTATAAGTTTACAGCGTATTTAGGGTTGTAGGAAGGAATGGTAAAAAAGCAAGGAACGTTCACAAGCATCAAGTTATGTCTGGGTTGCCCAGCCAGAGACAGCTGCCTCAAACCGGCCTCCAAAAACGCAAACCAAACTAGGAATTAGTTCATTCATATAAAGATCGGGTTACAGAGTGTTGCGCTTGAGCAGGGAATACTGATCCCGTTTTAAGTGTTGAAATTCCGCATGAAAACATTTTATCTGAATGACGAACGTCCAGCAAAATTATCGCAGGAGTTAATTGGCCAATCCATCTGATCGTTAAAAAATGCCTCGGACAAAATTTAACTACCGCTGAAAATGCACTTAAGGAATTTGTCCTGAGTACAACTCCCTCTGTAGTAGCTTATGAAGTACAAGAGAAGAACAGCGAATCCCATTGGACAGCGCTCCAAATTACACAACTCTGTATGTGACTTTGAGTGCACGCACGATTCGTGCCTTGAGAGTGTGATATACCAGACCAATCGCCAGTTATGTGCACGACCAAGCACCACATTGTTCGCCTATCTGAACTAGATGAAAAATATTGAGATCATGCCGCTGGTGTACCCAAAGTAGGGGAATAGAAAATGGCAGTCCTTTAGAAATACATTTCCTTTATTGATACCTTTATTGGTACCTTACCTTTATTGAATTTTGATCATTCATACTTGTAATCCTGGTCGAGTTTTTGAAGTAGTATTTAACGATTCAAAGGACACTCACGTAGATACAATCTGTAGATAGGAGTTGAAACATTCCTGGTTGTTGCTACCAAGAGCTTTCAGGTGATGCTTCAACATTTTGTTATTACTGGCACTTGTGAACGAGATAGGCGATGGTCGAATGCAACCAACGAGAAGCAATTTCGTGAAAATCCCCGGCCAGGAGATTCTTTTTTATCAGACGCTCTCAAACATTACGACTTGGAGACAATGAATCAACGTCCTTTATTTTCTGGAATATTTTTTCGACTCTCCAGCACTCAGGATTTGGACAAAAGGTGATCTCTGAGGCAAGCATGTCAAGTTATATTTCGAACACTGGCAGGTCCAGGGCATGGTGATATTCGAGTTTCAAGCTGAGAAAGTATACCCCATTGGCGATGACGATCATGTGGTTGACATTTACTGAACGACTGGCTGAGATGCGCCGATTGTTTATGTCAAAAATCTATTGGTTGATCCATCCAGGTCCAGGGCGTGTGTTGTCATACAGAAGCTCAAAAGCAGCCCACACACGTCGTCAGTTCTTTCTGCTATTTACGTTTTAGAAATAACTTTGGCTAACGGTACATCTTTTGTGACCATTTCTGTCGTCCTTTGTTACAAGCCTTTTATGTGTTTCCACAGCTGCTTGAGAAGCAGTGAAAAAAGGTTTCCTAATTCTTATATAAACGGTCACTGCACAAATTAAACAAGAACGCAGGAACATGTGTCAAGTATTCACAGTCCACTGGAGAGATACACCTGCAACAATTCGATAACGGGAAGCAAAACTCTCAATGTGATAAAAGTTTGCATCAAATAAATCTTTCGAATTATCGCCTATGATACACTCCTCGAAAAAATCCAGTAATTGTCTTACAACACACAACTTAATGGGAGCCAGAAATCTAACGCCTAGATGAGTCAGGGTTACACACCTTTACTGCGCAAGAACAATTGTATCACTTACAAGCACAATAAATGAGGTCCAGAAGTTTATTGGGAAGTGCCAAGCAAAAGCGAACTATGATTTCCCTTGACGGAAAAGATAAAATATCGTATACGGCGCAACACTCAATAAATAGTAACCCAGAAATATAGAACTTAAGTGAGTGTATAATCGTACTAACATATGCAAGCCGATACGGATGACGGATTCACTGATAAGGTGTACTTAAATATTTGGCACTGTACCATAGAAAATCGGTCTCACGGCTCAGCACATGTTTGTGATGCGGTCTCCTCGACGGAGTTGTTTAACACAACTGTGCAAACCCGTGATAACCACACTCAGGTCTGAGAATATTTCCATCACATCCCTCTTGACCTATCCAGAGTCCTAAAACCGCTAGCATTCTATATTGCCCACCCTTGCGTGCTCGAATTTCCCCAAGGTAAATATTGGCAATGGAAGGAAGATGCTCACAACCCACAATGCCACAAATGTAATAAACATACTAGCCAGAAGTCTGTCTCCCTGCTCACCAGTCATAAATGTTGTGTCCCAGTTTCAAATCATTGATGGAAAATGCGGTATTCACGATTTTCTGCTGCCTAATTTTGTCGAGTAATTGGTCTGAAATTTCCAACTCCGTCCGCATTCGGTGTGCAAAACACGCAACCTTCCCCTCAAATTTATTCCAGTCATTTCGACAGTGAAAGTTATCAATACTGTTCACTACCATTCAACACCTGAAAGGATGCGGTCCATATGTCACAACATTTACTATTCCGGGGATCAAACAATTTTTAAACATGTTCTACCTCCATTTAATGTAAACTTTTTCTCATTTTTTCAGCTGTAGGATGCTTTTTTCTTACTTCATACATTTGCGAACCTGCTTCATTTCTAATACGTTTTATTCTACACTTCTTCAAGCTATATTACGATCAAACTTAGGAGATAAAATCGTTCTCACTAGAGAATTCAGATAACTCGTTTTATGATTAATCAAAGTGTTTACCTCCCTGGGTCATCCATGGACGTCTCCCCAACACAACTTTACCGTGACTTTCAGAAAATTTTGGATATCTTGAAAGCACTATAAAAACCCATTAGTGCCCCATCATTCATTCAGTCTTACGCACAGCGTTGAACCATTTTCCCGTCTAAGGATCGTCATCATCATCGCCAGCATGATATCACTGTTGACCACCGATGCTTCACTGTCGTTCTACTGTTCAATGACACAACATTTACTTAGAATAATGTCTTACTTCATCTCATACTTTCACAAAACAACATCACTCACCAACAGTTAACTGCTCAAGATGATTTTTTCCTGGGCCCAGCTTTCCATTGTGATTCTCCCATTGCTTTTCTGTAAGTGCAATTTGTATTTTTCGTCCTTCGCAAAGCAATAACAGGGTATTTACGGCACTTTGGGAGCACCTTTTCTCAAATCCATAAAGATCATCCGCTTCCGAATTCCAGTTTCATACAGAGTGTGAATCATTTACGCACTACCATTTACGTCTGAAGCAGAATATGTGTTGCCAACATTATTTACTTACCGTGGAGAGATCAGTGTCAGTTATGGCAATGATCTGTTTACTAGAACTCATTGGTGTGTCCATAAATCTATTACTGTTTCTACAACAAATGACTACTTTATCTGGCCTCTAGTGTCTCATTTCTCTAAATCTCATTTCGCACACTGATTAATTTGTTCACATCACATTTCAGTCCCGCCACCTACCAAACCCCTTTTCCACTAAACAATCAGACCACCAAATGCCGTGCCACCAGCCACCTCTCTCCATTCGTGAAACCTCAATTTCCCAAAAACTCGACAAACAAACTTGTATGCTGACCTTACCTTATTGTTCTCCGAATTTTCCATAGACTGTCTTGGACACAGTATGTTGCCTTCTCCAGTAATATGCGTTAATGTATACTTGAAAAGCTGCGTGAGATTAGCTTAGATAAGGTGGCTCAAAAATCTTTGTCATACGTAGTGTGCCTGTAGAACTGAGCTAACGGGATGAGTTCTATCTAGTGAACTAAATTTGTGGTGCATTAGCCAAAGCAAGATTTCACGGGAAAGAGCATCCGTCTTCCAGCATCCAATATCCACCGGTGTCCTGCTTGGTTCACTTAAATTTCCATAAGCGCAGTGTGCCTGTAGAACTGAGCTAACGGGATAAGTTCTGTCTAGTGAACTAAAGTTTGTGATGCATTAGCCGAAGCAAGATTTCACGGGAAAGAGCACCCGTCTTCCAGCATACAATATCCACTGGTGTCCTGCTTGGTTCACTTAAATTTCTTAAGCGTCTTCATCCTCATGTAGTTCATGCTCGCATGTTTCACTTGGGATAAAAAGATTCATTGACTATCAGCGTACTCCGTTAAGCTAATGGTCGTGTACCCGTTTCTCACCTGTTTGTCAGCATTGATGACACGATATTGTTTTTCGGTGTTACTTTGTGACACTCGAATTTTTGGAACTTTATACGATTATCCTCAAATTTCTTTCATCGGTGGATAGATCGCCTGAAATTCGGGTCCCTTCAATACCTAGAGCAACATTTTGTTGGACGTTAGATCATCACTGATTGTGCGCTAGCAAAATGTGCAGCGCAAAATTGTCCCTAAAAGTGATTACTACCTTCCAACTAACTGGGCGAGATTTCAAGTCTTGAATAGCTAGAATTCCAGAGAAAGCAAACAAAAATTGGTTCTATATTGTCAAGACCCTTATCAGGTATAATAGAATGCACAGGCCAAAGACGAATTCCAGCTGTCAAACTGAAGTTACTTAAATTCAGGACGTTGGGATGGTAACTGCAGATACTGTCGATTTACATGTGCCCACCGTATTTCGGGAGAAGCTTTGCGGTTTCAGGTGAGTTCTGCACATATACCAGAGAAAATTAGAAGAAGCCTGTCCATTTTTGGGCACCCATGATCCGGTGGGTGGACAAGATGTGATACAGTTCACCGTCTTCAAATCGGATGTAGTCGCCTGGAATGTATTCTCGGTAAGCAAACTACTGGCACGATTACATTGACTTAATTTGCATTCCATTAACTGAACACACATTTAAACCTTCAGCATTTTAAATGCATCGAGATATAACCAGCCTTAGTTAATGCCTCCAATCCTTTTTGCCGGGCGCAGTGACAGTTAGTTTGCTCAGTTCTGTTAAGAAAATGGAGCAGGCTAATTGGTCATCGAGGCAGTAAGTCCTTGTAATCCTAACCATGAGCGCACGTACTGAAATAGATCCGGTCCATCAAATCATCTGTGTGTTCAACTTCCCTCGCTTTCCCTTATTTTAGAGACCAGCTACTCAGCCAGCATTCGTTGTTCCGTCTCGGTTACCGCAATTAAGTCAGGGAGCTCATTTGCATTAGCTGAGTAGTACTATTTTTGGAGTTTTCCTGTTAGGCCTTGAATAAGCCAATCGTATTTATTCTAGACTTGCATCCGCAGAACAGCTGCGACATTTGAGGCAACAGGACACCATGGTATAATTTAAGCGGAAACTCCTCAAACACTAGCTAAGGTTAGGAAGATAAACCTTCCCTAATAGCTTGTAAAAGGGTCGACAAGTTGACGTAATATAGCTATTTTAATGAATATTTTTCGACGGTAAATAAAAATAAATAGTCTTGCCCCATAACGTCAGCCCTGCTACATAACTCTAGTTAATCGTTGTGCTCACTCCCAGCGCAAAACTCCTCTGATTTAATTATGCTCATATACCTTTGGGGGGCTCAGTTTTGACGAAGTTGAAAAGTTGTGATTGGCATAATTGACGTTCCTGTGGCAGATGCTCATTGTCTACCAGATCGAAACATTCGGCGTGTGCAACTTGTGCATTACTGACGTTTTGGAGAATGAAGTTACTCTGAATATAGAATGCATGAGAAGAAACTTGGCATAATCAACTAGGGCTAATAGGCGATTCTTTCCATGGGGCAAACACCCCAAGAATGTGGCGTATATTGTATGTGTCTAATCGTCAAACTGTGCTTCGAAAATAAAATTGATTTTATTTTTCAGAGAATCTCTACAGATGTAACACCAGAATCACTCCGGTAATATTTTGGTGAGAAGTAAACGGTATCTTTACACTTGTGTTTATGTACCACCTATGCGGTGCAGTGCACACTGCAGTGCCTTATCTACTGCGGTGGACGATGGAGTTTGAAATTTATACACCCGGTGCGTTTGTCTCATTCATACAGAAGTTTTGTTGGATGTCTGCAACTGAAAAATTCATCCTCATTTATCTTATCGGAGGAGCAGATTTTAAACCTACCGTCACTCTATCTTATAAATGGACGATGGATATATGGATGGATATATAATCGATGAAGATAGTGAGATATATTGATTCACATCAAAATGTCACTTTATTACAACCTCCTCTATTCGGTTTAGCCAGCCGGTGAGAGCAACACTTCTCTGCGTGTTGGTTCCCAAAAATCCAGAAATGAAACACCTCCTCCCAGTTATTTCGATTTGGCTAAATCCGAAACTACGAAAATCCCCTCAGATCAAACTAAACCGCCGAAAAAAATCCAGAACAATGCAAAACCGCCAAATGCACCACCAGGCATTAACAACTTGCCAGTTCACTGTGATTCTTGTTGGAGAAATCAATCAGCATTATTGCGACTAAGTGCCCATTTGCACCAGTCAGCCACAACCATACTGCGGAACGATCTGGGTACGGGCCAGACAATTCCCACAATGCTCCCACCAAATTTATACCATTCACCTGAAATACGCCAAGTTGTTCTGCACCGCAATGGAACATGCCAACGATTTGGAATGAAACTCGAAAGAACTGATAGCCCAGAACAGGTTAGTTACTATTTTTCTACCGTGCGCGTATGAAAGTAATCGCATAATTTTTTTCTTGTCGTAAGTCAAAATATCGTGATAATTCAATTTAGGTTCTTCAAAAAAAAA
>NW_008751780.1:150982-378921 GCF_000715545.1 Opisthorchis viverrini
GAAGTTGAAAAGTTGTGATTGGCATAATTGACGTTCCTGTGGCAGATGCTCATTGTCTACCAGATCGAAACATTCGGCGTGTGCAACTTGTGCATTACTGACGTTTTGGAGAATGAAGTTACTCTGAATATAGAATGCATGAGAAGAAACTTGGCATAATCACCTAGGGCTAATAGGCGATTCTTTCCATGGGGCAAACACCCCAAGAATGTGGCGTATATTGTATGTGTCTAATCGTCAAACTGTGCTTCGAAAATAAAATTGATTTTATTTTTCAGAGAATCTCTACAGATGTAACACCAGAATCACTCCGGTAATATTTTGGTGAGAAGTAAACGGTATCTTTACACTTGTGTTTATGTACCACCTATGCGGTGCAGTGCACACTGCAGTGCCTTATCTACTGCGGTGGACGATGGAGTTTGAAATTTATACACCCGGTGCGTTTGTCTCATTCATACAGAAGTTTTGTTGGATGTCTGCAACTGAAAAATTCATCCTCATTTATCTTATCGGAGGAGCAGATTTTAAACCTACCGTCACTCTATCTTATAAATGGACGATGGATATATGGATGGATATATAATCGATGAAGATAGTGAGATATATTGATTCACATCAAAATGTCACTTTATTACAACCTCTTCTATTCGGTTTAGCCAGCCGGTGAGAGCAACACTTCTCTGCGTGTTGGTTCCCCAAAATCCAGAAATGAAACACCTCCTCCCAGTTATTTCGATTTGGCTAAATCCGAAACTACGAAAATCCCCTCAGATCAAACTAAACCGCCGAAAAAAATCCAGAACAATGCAAAACCGCCAAATGCACCACCAGGCATTAACAACTTGCCAGTTCACTGTGATTCTTGTTGGAGAAATCAATCAGCATTATTGCGACTAAGTGCCCATTTGCACCAGTCAGCCACAACCATACTGCGGAACGATCTGGGTACGGGCCAGACAATTCCCACAATGCTCCCACCAAATTTATACCATTCACCTGAAATACGCCAAGTTGTGCTGCACCGCAATGGAACATGCCAACGATTTGGAATGAAACTCGAAAGAACTGATAGCCCAGAACAGGTTAGCTACTATTTTTCTACCGTGCGCGTATGAAAGTAATCGCATAATTTTTTTCTTGTCGTAAGTCAAAATATCGTGATAATTCAATTTAGGTTTCTTTAAAAAAAAATAAAAAAAAGTGAAAGCCTCGCCAATAATAATTTTCCTCCTGACTAGTGGTGCAAACCTTTTACACGGGAGAAGTCAACAACTGTCGCCAAATAAATGACATAGTCAAAGCAGATTTTACCAAATGCACACGCAAGAGCGTGAAGACGTTACCCCGACCCGTAGACAAGACAGTAAAATGCATCCAGTAGGTATACAAACACTGATTTAAAATGCCACATAGAACCTGCATTTGTGTGAGTATCGGATGGGTGCTGTTTTTGTTATTTTGTGCGTGGTTGAATTCAGCGAGATCAGTGAATCAGTTCATAGATTGTTGGTTAGGGTGACAGTGTCTTTGGCTAGCGGTTAACACAGATCTGCATGTTCGGGACGACGGATCCAATGTCCGCACACAGTCGGTAAAACATAAGCCGATTGGATGGAGTCCTAGTGTCTTGTTGAAGCCTCTAGTGTCGATCTGGCCAGAAAATAAATGAAATATGCTTTTGTGGACTACTGCAAGCTAATAGCTGGCATACACAATAAAGGGCACCAACACGCACCACAACAAGCTTCGCTAAATCCAGAAATCTGAGTCAACATTTTCTCCTTCAGGTTTCATAAGAATACTGCGATTTACTCATGTACATTACTGTCAGAACTATCAACGTCAAACTCCAAGAGCACTCAGATAAAACACAACGGACAGGTGCTGTATGTACCAGTGTATCAAACAACTGTCGTTATGAAAGTGACTTGATGAGAAAGAGTAGTTAGTATCCAATTTATTCAAAACACACCTAAACTTAAGATGATATATACGAAGCAGGCGAAAAACCATTTGGGGACGTAAACATTCAGCGTGCGGGGCAGCTACGGAAAGTGGAGAGCAAATTGTGGATCAGAGTCCGGGACAAGGGTACATTCATATGCAGACTGATTTGGATCCCAAAAAATAAACGGAACGGCAATAAAGTTAGCAAGCCTTACCAACCCGGACAGCCTAAAAACACCAAAATACTTTTGGACACTTCCCAACCTAACAGATGTGAGGGTGAGCTAGCTCTGGTTATCAGCCTAAAAACACCAAAATACTTTTGGACACTTCCCAACCTAACAGATGTGAGGGTGAGCTAGAAA
The DNA here is from genome assembly GCF_000715545.1 of Opisthorchis viverrini. Lineage (NCBI taxonomy): Eukaryota > Metazoa > Platyhelminthes > Trematoda > Opisthorchiida > Opisthorchiidae > Opisthorchis > Opisthorchis viverrini. The sequence continues at coordinate 153,298 of NW_008751780.1, forward strand.
GCTCTGGTTATCTTACATACCACAATGAAAGTTCAACCGACCTTATGCCAGGCATAAAGGACAATCATTCACGATGGCTTGCTAGCAGCGCTGTTTAAGGGAAAGGACCGGCGCCCACGTAATTTTCCTATCCTAAAAGATGGAGAACCTCCCGCCAGATTTAAAAGATTCAAAGCCGATTCCTTTGTGCCAAAGAAGTATGAGATGATAGATAGCCACCGCATTCTCTGTCTGCTGTGAAAAACTGCCTTGTACGGTGCGTAGTCAACTAGCCGCTGGAATGATGGAGGAATGTTGTCTTTGAGACAGTGGAAAAACAGTCGCCCTAATCTTTGCGGCATCTTAAATACAAGCGTACGTTTTTAAACGAAGTCAAAGATCACTGGGTCACATTTAATCCTCGTTGAGTCCTGTGAATCGGTGGGTGGAGCATCGTGGGTTGTCCTACGGACAATTAGCTGTCTGTCAGTAGAGAATTTCACGCTGGCACGAGTAACCTTGTTGCGGACCTGCGCAGCCACCTGAACGCAGTATGATATTTATGCAAATGTTAGCTCAGCAATTAAAAAATCCCGATAGGCCATATATCAGCTTAACTTTTTTAGGGTGATATCTTGCTTCAAGACTTCTAATGGACAAGTAAACTGCCGCACTAGTAGAATGCTGCTGCTAATGGAGGGCTGCGTATTATTTTCACATTATAAATTTAAATTACAATAAACTCAAGCTAAGGCCTGTATATGAGTCTCTAAAAGGCTTGTCTTCTATCAGTTCGCAACGAGCACTCAGCATAAAACAAACATTTAGCATACAGATTGACAGCCGTCAGGATCTATGGAATTCAGATAGCTTACTGGCACACCATCAGTAGTCCTAATGCATGGATTTGAACCGGTGCACAAACTGCGCAATCAAGTACAACATTCGATGTCCTTGAGAAAAGAGTCTTAGGCAATCGTCAATTGTGTGAAGATACTATAAATGACGTAAGCTGCTCTGTCGTGCTGCTTTCAGTAGTGTAGAGCAAGAAACCGAAACACATTATTAGGGGAATATTTGGGTGCTTGGCTGACTCATCCCGAGATATCCTACTCAATAGTTGTCAAACCCGAATCCGAACCACACAGTCGATTGGAAGGAATACTTTGGGTTCGAATACGATTCGACGCGAACTCACCTCTCCTGGTAAACGAATTTCGTATCTCGAAACAACTTGTCTACGGTCACCCTAAGAGTTCAAACTCACATACGCGGTAAATCCCAGTATTTGTATGGAATTCTGTTAACGTTGAAAATCTGCACATTTAGATTTAGACCAGAATACTCTAAATAAGCGCCTGAGATACGATTTCGGGCCAAATTATGTGTCTCTCAGAGAGAGGACGCGTCCAAATACTTCCTAAGTTTCAAAAAGGGCGCAGTATCCACTGTCATGTAGACCAGCGTGATATCCAGAGTTAAGTACCACTGTGCTCACACCCGCACACGCTGAGTACGTCAGGCGTCACCGATGTACGTTCTTACGTGATATATTGCCATGCTAATTGGTAAGATGTCACTAGCCTATTTCGCAACAGGACACTACCAAGCGGGGTATTACTACCTTATTCATGCGTTACTGGGAGGCCGTCAAAAGTAAAGTAGTAGGGTGATGCAGTTTAGTATGTTAGAGCTCAACAGAAGGTAATACATGCTGTCGACAGAACAATGCTAAACATTAGGCTGACTGATAAATCCTGTCATCCTTCTAAGTTTTCGATCACCCTTGGATCTACACATGCCTCAAGAGCTTTTAAACATCTAGAGTACATCAAAGTGTTCATGGTTCTCCATCTACGCGCAAAGATCCAAGTTTATCATATTTGGCTGACAGAGGGAGGTTGTTTTGATACAAATAACGGAAGTATATTTATGTTCCTGATGAATCACGTCTTTTTTTTTTTTTTTCTTGTAGCTTGCCCCCATAAGCTCGGTTATAAATAGCGAGTATGCCTGACCCACATCAATCATTACATTCTCGGTTTCTGTTCTTTTAATTGTGAGTTAATTTTTCGAGGACTTTACCATTTGCTTTAGACTATTACTGTGATGACCGCTACTGACTTAAGACGAGAAAAACATATCTGTAATACTAAGACAAAAGCACTCATCATAAAATATTTTTTTACGTTCCTTGCATTAGATTACTTATATCGCAATGATTTTACCCCGCTCTCCTGCCTGCGACGCGGGCCTACAAGTTGGCGACCGAATTCTAACTATCAACGGAAGTAGTGTGGATTCGATGACTCTGGAATCAGCTATTGATTTAATTCGGACAACAAGCCGAATCCTACAGCTCACGTACGAGCCGAGGTGAGTACGCTACTGGCATTCGAAAACATTTCAGATGCTCGATTGAGAAAACATTGCGTAGAATATGATGACCCTTATGTCCAGTGTAACCTAGATGTGTATTTCTGCTCCCTTATTCGACAAATGACTCCACTGCCTGGATTAACTGGTGTGAGCCACATGCCATAGATAAGTAGCCTATCGGGTAGTGAGCGTCCATGATATGAATTTCACCACGCGGTTGTCAGTTGGCCTTCGTTGAGATACCGGAAAGTTATTTGTATTAAAATAAGGAAACAAACGAACGGCTTGGCCCAACGTCAATTTTTTTTATCGAGTCATTTACAGCTGGGTCGCTACAGGATGACTCAGGTTGATCTAATAAACAGGGAATTAAAGATTTCTCAGTAAGCATCAGTAGACACAAGACTCGCTAAAAAGATGCACATCCTCGGACCGGCTACAATCGCGCCTCTTGTAATAATTTTTTCTTGGATGTACATGGTCTCCGCTGTAGTGAAGTGTATCGAACTTGTTGGTGCCTCAATATGACTCCTATTAAATGCAGCGAAAGTTTCAGGAAACAAACGAATGGAAGCTGGAACAGAGTTTTGTTCGTAAATAAGTGGTTTATTGTAATTTTCCATTATCCCCTGCCCTTCGCGCGATTTTCTTAAGCGGGTAGAACATAATAGTTACAGTCAGCTGCTTTCCTTGTAAGTTTACCACACATACAAGGAGGTTTTAGGAAAAAGCACGATCCATTACAATCGTACAGCAACCCTGAATAAAGCCATCTTGAAAATTTTAGTACTTTATATTCCAGGATAAGATCTATATTAACCTAAAGTTAGGTGGACTGTGGTAGTTTTACCCGTTCCGTGAAAGTGTTACCTACTCATAGATCGATCTTCATCATCATTCGTCATCGACGGCACAACACCAGTGTGCAGCACCTCTCTTATCTAGCAAGTTCAATTACAGGATAACATAAGGATAACCACATTTTCTAAACTTGATGACGAGGATACTCTTCTCTGGCGAATCATTCATTTTAAAGTTAGTCCGGATTTCATGCAAATGGACGCTAGGACCTTCCTAACGTTTGCAGCTCTTGTGGAGGCATGGGACAAAGGTATATTTTGGTAAGAAGGTTCTGCCATCCCGAAACGTCACACGCATAGACCTTGGCCTGTAGGTGAAATTAGTGAAATGTCGTGACACACATAAACGGACAATGACACAAAAGCTCGCAGGACAACCGGTATTAACTTGAAAGTGCAGATCACTGCGACTTGGCGTTCGTCCCAACAAATCCAAGCAACCTGCTCTTTGGCAGTAATAAACCACCTGCTTAGCCAGCTTCGAGAGGCCTAAGTAACAGAAAATGTTTTACGTGTTCTCGTTCTATGGAGGCACCAGCGAGTATTGTGTCTACGTTTGGCGATGGAAATCCTATAAACAAGTCACCAAGTCAGGTAAAATATACTCGATCTCCACAAGCCGTTGTTCTGATAACTGTGTTACAACCGAATAGTCAGAATGTCCATCCTAACTCTTGAACTCATAGGCAACAAAGCCAACTTCTGAATTTGGACCGGAAGTGTTTTCTTTGAAAAACAGTGAACAAACATGCCTCATTTATTCCTGATAATTCCAGTCGCAAAATGCGGAATAAGTATGAAACTTAAAACAATATTTGAATGCCGGTTTTGGCGCATATGTTCCTGCGGCAGAGCTGAGATATGCACCGTTTTCTGGATCTCATCATTAACATAGAACAGCATTCCCAGATATACAAATAACCATTCATGTTTTGGCGCATATGTTCCTGCGGCAGAGCTTAGATATGCACCGCTTTTTGGATTTCATCATTACCATAGAACGTCATTCCCAGATATACAAATAACCATTCATTCTTGTTGAAAACGGACCATACCAGTAACCGATAAGATTCAACATGGTTTATGTTGTTTTGGTAGGTTGCGTTATTAGGAGCTTATTTATCACATTTTCAGTTTAACTCGCATTGATATCAATCCAAACCAAGCCAAATCACAAAGTGTTTAAGCCAAGTGTCAGTTGACCGTGATTTGCATGGGGTAGATATAAATGTCCTCATATACAGAACATACATTGCACGATTTTTTTATATCTCATCAAAATTTCAGGCCGTTCACCTCATATCTGCTTACAATGGTTGTTCGCAAGCAAGATGGCAAAGTTGGAATTCGGCTCAAAAGTCAGGAAGTAAGTGCACATTAGAACAATATTCACAACTCAAATAACCACAACTTAACGTTCCGGATTGATAAGAATCACTCAGATAGTATTGATGCACATTTTGGCTACTGACAATTTTCCAATAAGAAACTGAGTGCTCGCTAGTTTTATTTTTTCTCCATTCCACTACAAGAATGCTAATGGAGCAAGCGTTCAGAATGTAGTCCTCTTATTCACACAACTGGCTTTCGATCACTCCATATTCTGTTTCGAAGTATGTCGGTATCGATTACTACACTTTTAACATAAGTTTACCCAGCTTCTTGAATTCTGGGTCAGCTTATTGATCAACTCGCAAATGTCGGCGTCTCAAGAGGATGGAATAAAAAGGCCACGCTGGTCTTTATTTTGTCAGCCGCAATTTCAATTCCAGTCCATAAAATTCGCCTAATTTCCCGACTATTTTAGGACCTACAGATTGATGTGGTCCTTCCCCATTCTCCAGCTGCCCGTGTCGGTCTTCGAGCAGGCCAGAAAGTAATTGGACTTAATGGACAAAATGTGGTCTATTGGGATCATTCGGACGCTATGAAATGGCTTCGCGCCTATCCTGATGAGCAAGACCTTTTAATCACCGTTTCAGAGACTCCTATACAACCTGAAAAAGAGGAACAGCTTGACACGCCCGAACAGTTAACGGAGACATCACACCGCCTTTCGGAAGACGAAATAACTAATGAAACATACTTTAAGCACAATATTTATCTATCAAGATCAAACTGTTCAGAGTGCCCAGAAACAAGTTTCCATGACCATTGCGCTGAGGTCGTGGACCATCGGTGAGTTTCTTTTTCGACTTAAAATTTCTTTTGTTTTATTCCCTAGATTTTGTAATATTTTTGGGGATTGGCTTGAATCACCAAGCTACCGCTTGCCAGTCGGGTGCTCTGCCATCTAAATTATCAAGTCACTTCCTCTCCGACAGATTTATTCACATTCAAGTGTGATCCTACACAAAAGTGCCCGTTGGATTACTACGTGATTGTGAAATTCACGACAGCGCCAGTGGACTATTCTTTGTGTGACTTCCGTAATAACGTTGCAGGGTGCATAATTCTATCCGGATTATTCAATATAAGCTTAGTACAAGTGTATTATACACATATATACGGTACAAGCTTCATACTCCTTTGTTGACTTCCAAACTCTTACAAAGACACCTATATAGTAATATTAATCTTACCTTGAAATTAAAACTTAGGAAAAAAGTTTTCACTCTGGAATGCTGTTGTTTTTGGTGACCCATAACAGTGTACAGACGTTTATGATCGTGGCGAACCACAATATGAAAAGGGTATTTCTTTAAAAATAGTACCTGTTCGCCAACACACTCGCATCACTTTTTGAGTGAGCCCACCCAAGCTTAGTGAAGAACGTTTGGGATCGACTGGGTAGTCATCTTTTCAGAGAAATGGATTTATTGCCAAACATCGTTTTGCTTTAGACACAAAAGCTTCGTCAGGACAAGTAAGTAAGCAGGTGGATTGGGTTTTAAGGCAGCCAGGGAACCAACCCGTGAGATTTCTTATACCTAGCAGACTTGGTTAGTGCTGTTTCATGGTTGGTTAGGGGGGAGTTACCTTCCTGTTGAACCCGGGCATTTGCGACCTTGATTTTTCTGTCTAGGGCACATTAGTGGAATACTCTTCTTTGGGTTGGTCACAGATTTTGTTCGCCTGTATTCGTCGAGGGGTGGCGGGACAATTGGGTCGGAGTTGGGGGTGAGATGGTTGACCTTACTCCACTCCCTTTGGATTTTGTACTTTCAGATCCAGACCATTTTGCTGATCTAAAAAACCGCTCTTTAAACGCTTGCCAGCTCTATGTCCTCTACTCTATTCACGTGGGATGCTTGACGATATCCATAGCCTCGGACATCAACCGCTGTGGTACGCCCAATAATAGAATTAACATCCTCTCCTAAGATTCACACATATATATGTCGAATGCTCACGATATCTGGTAAAAACCAGGCATTTATATATATATTATGGTATATTAGTATACTGAATGGCTGGAATACTGATCGGATTTAATGGCCAAGCCGTGGTCTATTCAGTCAACACTGACTCATAGTAGGAAGTCTCTGACGGTTCGCACTCTGCAGAATGTTGTGCTGTGCCAAGGCCATGGTCTCCATGTACACCCGAGGGAAAAGATCGGCGGGCAAAGTGCAGAAGCCTGTCGATAATCAACAGCCCGTCAGTTAAGTGTTCGTCATCGGGGGACCAGATGTCAATTCCTTTGAGTTCAGCATAATACGGCATCTTCGCATAATAACTCCATGCACGTGTTAATAGAAATCACTCACCAACACATCGTTAAGATGCACTTGACAACCTACCGGTGTTCCATTAACCATTTGGTCTTTACGTTATACAAATTGTGCCATATATTTTTGGTGGGGAATATCCAAACAGATAATTTAATTTTTGCTCTTATATAGTGCGCCACCACGAGTTACGGATCATCAGAGTAGCTCAATGTGTTTAACAAGTGACAAAAAACAGTTGGTGCACATCATCATCATCATCGACAGCATGACATCAGTGTTCAACAACGATGCTTCACTGCCGTACCGATGTGGCACGAGTTTATTTGTGTATGTGCAATTCATGGTTTTACGTGGGCTGGAATACTGCCAGAGCGCCCACATCTAGACAGGAGGACGATTACAGTCCTCAAAAAAAACCTTTGGCTCAAAAGCCTAACCGCAAGGCAGCGGTGTTTGACGGGAAATGCAAATGCATTACCATTTCTACGGAACAAGTCCCCACATGTTCCAACCCCCAACCTGGAGGGCCAGGAGACTGTGTTCGTCAGACCTCTAACCATTGACCAACCTGGTATGAGAGGCTCTGTGAGTGTCGCGGAACACTCTCCAGTATAGCTCAATGGATCGCTGAAGTGCGCAAACCGTCACACTACGGTAATGTCCAGTCTCTTCGTGACGGTAGATGCACATAGCGGTTATTGAAAAACATCACCAATATACACATTTCATTCGACTCACTTGCCAACAGTTTTAATTTTGCTTCGTAGAAGGATGGGGAGTGAATTTTGAATAAGGGGCCCAGGTTCGCTTTCAGGGTATTCTGCTACTTCTATCTATACTTAGCTCACGATTCACTCAACTTTCATTTCATGGTATTTTTCAACCGGTAGTGCTGCTGCTAGAAAAATAAGTTGTTGGTTTACCCAACTTTTCCATTCAGTTTGTCTTTTCCGTCTCATTAAAGGTTATGCAACGCTGCAAGATCGCACTTGTTACAAAATGATATCGCACACTGTGAATGCTGTGCGGAGACATCGCCAAGTGTGCCCCACCCATCATCCCAAGGACAATCAAACAAAGTGCCCCCGCAAAGACAGCGCGGATCACTCGCATCACAACTACTGGAAGGTAACGAATCTAACGAGGATGCTCATCAAAACCGATATGTTGAGTGTGTTCCTTTGACAGGGACAAACCAGAAAGAAATGCAGAATGGGATACCGCTGCGGCTGTCCTTCACAGTTCCATCCCACCGCCAGTGCGAAGGACAAACATTAGATTTTGGCGACCCATCTGAACAGAAGAAAACTTCAGCCGGGACACAGAGCTGTTCTTCTAGTCTGTGCTCTAAATTTCTGATAACCACAGCAACGTCACCCATGTGTAATGAAAGTCAGCGACGGAATTATTATGTTTAAAGTTTCCGCTTATATCACAGAAAATAAAGATTTCATACTTTTTTGTGACAGTGCTTTGTTAATTGCTATGAAAACTCTCCCATAAGATTTACTGATTGGTACAAAGAATGTGGGCATCCAGAATGTTTACCATGGCTCTGAAAACTCATGCAGCAGAAGTAATCGGCAGACAATTATGTGTGCTGGCAAATACAAGATAAAGTGTTCCGTAATTGCTAGGCCACTTTAGCTAAATGGAGGTAGACAACTACTGGTGAGAGTTGCCCAAATGGCTCAATACCACATACACGGAACGAATGTTAAGCAGATTTCAGTGCCGGGCAGTTTCAAGGTGACAATGAAATCTTTATCTACAAGCTGCAGCTAAATTTTAAGAAAGTTTGTGGTGCGGTCTCTTAACAACGGGATGATAGCACTAATATTAGTCGGTCGTGCAGTTTACGTCAAATCACTTAGGATCAACTGGAATGTTCATTATTAAAGTCACTGATGAAAGACTCACAAGACTTATGAGACAGTTTATTTTCTGTGCATGTTACTCCACAAACGATGATTTAAACGAGATATTCATTTTTTCTGCTCTGATTTTCTACAGAAATTGTGTAAAAACGATAAAACCTATAGCACTTACGTGGGCAGACGTGAATGCTGATATGTTCGTAGTATGCGATTTTAAACCTATCTTTCTCACTGATACTATCAGCACGTTCTAACCAAAATCTCTCCCCCACTGGGGTTTTGGTAATTATCAGGATTTGTGGTGATGTATTTAGTGAGGTTATCACGAGAACTATGCCCAGCAAGCGTTGTGATAACATAAACAATTACTATGTAGAACAGGGATGAAGAGGTTCGTAAAGCGAAACACGTTTATTGTACTTAGTACCTAGGCGAGTGTATTCGCTCAAACCCATTGTAACAGAAGCAAACAGACTTAGGGCGTCCGCTAACGGAGCTGCTTATATGTATCCGTCCAGCGTATCCGAGAGAAGCCTGAGACCTGTGGTCAACAAAATTCCTGGGAGATTTTACTCAAGACCGTAAATATCAGCTACCTGTTTGACAATGCGTCTAATTTCATGGTAATGTGAAGAGGTTTGGTCATTTTCGGTGGAGACTCCATTCTGTCAGTGAAGCCAATATGTACTGAATAACCGAAAAGTACTCTACAGCTGTTTCATCCGTGATTACAGGGGCATAATACCTGCATCGTAAACTGGGTATTGTTTGTCACATTTGCGAAGTTACTTAGTATAAGCGAACAGAGTGTTGGGCACAACTAGCCAGCAGTGTTCTTATTTACCGTTCATATCATAATAACACACTACAGGTGGGTATACCCGTAGTGGTTGTCGACGTTATTGTTATCCTGACCTTAAAGTCTGCATCGAAATTTTCTCTAGCACGATAGATGAATAATTCAATCGAAACTGATAAGGCTACAAAAGTTTCACTAGAAATTACATCCTCAAGCATATATTGTAATCCGGTTTCATGGAAAAGATCATGTATTAGGCTACATCTAGCGCTTTATCATCTTAGACCGCAAAACAAGACCAGGTGCAGAATACAGTTTGTCTACTGCTACCAGACGTATATACTTTCGGCGTCCTGCTGACTCCATGGTTGCCCGCAGTTGGCTTGCCTTGTTTGCTGCATAAAGTGAGACAGATAAGCTACGACACCTTTCATCTTCATCCCTTACTTTTCCAACAATTCTTACGCGCCATCTACCCATCATTCTCTCGTACGTTAGAGTTTTCGGCACATCACTCTCGCAACAAAGGAATTAGCTGGTTGTAAGTCACTGGCCACAAAGGCCTGGTTTAAGTCAACTAATGGACCTACTTACTCTCCCTTTTCTTTGCAATCCCTAAGGGATAAACCCTTGAGCAGCACTTGAGGCCGATGTTCTATATATAGTACATTTCCGAGTCCAGTATACAGAGACTGTGTGCACTGTCATCTTAGATACTATCGGATACAAAATCCAGACCATTCGCAGCTGACAAATTGGGCTTTGCCGGTAATGGTATATTTCCCAGTTCGTTAGTAGAGGCTTCATCACTTGAGCGGATGATACCTCCCGGCACCGTTTCAGCGTCAGTGACCTGTCTCGATTGGAAGTACAATCGCGCTTGCCTGTTCCGCCTGATTCGGTACGTGAGTGTCACCAGGCAATCTGAAATCAGTTGCTGGTTTGGTGGGAGCAAGTTAAATTCTGACTGCATATAGCACGTGAAACCGGAGTGATAACTGGAGGATTGGTTCTGGTCTATGTATTTTTGTACTGCAATTTAGCGCATAGTAATGTTGGCCGCAATTTTGTTTTCCGCACTTTTCCTTACGGGACCTGAACTGTCATGACAAACTTCAAATGTATTTTGTTCATATTCGCACACTCTCGTTCGAAGGGCCGTCCTTCTGTTCTGGTGTAATTTTTCTGGCGAATCCACACCAAATGGAAGCATTGGCCTCGAGTTTCGCTTTTATTAGAGCTCATCAGCGGCGCATATCCAGTGACCGTGCCGGGATTTTAATCCCGGACATCTGATGCGCGAGGCGAGCTCATTACCATCACCCAACAACGCACGTTGGACGTATCTGAGTTTTAAACAGGCGAACGTTTTCACGCTTGAGCGATGTGATTGGTGTGCCCCACCCATCGAACGACGACCAAGTAACCGTCCTGGTTGTGACGATCGATTGACCTGCTAGCCAGGACATCCCAGCCAGGTAGCGTCACAGACGCTTGAAATTCACCGAACCAATTTTGGCTTCAGTTGGGGTTTTTCGAGATATGCATTTTGTTCATATTCACACCACAGGTGAACGACCGTTCAAACGAACGTTCGATACGGTCGAAATGCCTTTAAACTCAAAGAGTCTGGTGCTGTTCGACAGGCACCTGCTGCGCGCAGCAGTATGAGGAATGAGACAGTAACACCCTGTTCCCTTCACTATCGTGTTAGGCCATACCCCTTCAGCTTAACAGGTCCCACTATAGAGTCATCAACTCCGGCCAGGCTCCCCAAAGAAAACCCTACCTTCCACTGGCTCATGGGTCGGACTGCTAAATCAAAGGCTCAAAACAGGATACCTCAACCAACCTCCATAAGTTTGGGAAACCATACATTTATGTTCCATCGATGTCCCTCCCCAATCTATTTCCACCACACAGGCAAACGTTGCTAGTTCATTTGACTGTCAGTTATCCTACCAAAGGACTATATTCACCCCAGTGCCCATTAATAATAAGAAAATTAACACTTAAATCCAGGATATCCTTTTAACTTTCGTACTCTGTGTCAAATTGGCAGACAGGATATGCTCGGTGAAACCTTATACTCCCTTGATGTCTCCAAAACACGCATACAAAACTCAAGCGTGGGTATACATCTCAAAACATCAAGGACAAACAGCTGTTTCACATTTCTCCCTCCGTGTGTCCGGTGATCCAGAAGCAACCACTCGTGGTATATGTGCTGCGCGAGTTGCGCTGGACCCCACAGCTGAATGCGCTTTGTTGGATTGGATCTCAGTGAACAATAGTATTTGCGGCGTGCGGTTTTCCAGCTCAATCATGCTCAGTCCCTCCCGGCATAAAAAGCAGTGCCTGTTTGTAGTGTCAGCTTATGTTCCAACGGACTGCAGTTTTGATTCTGAGAAAGATGTTTTCTATCGAGAATTAACCGGGCTCATTCGCCAAGCAAGAAGCGCCAATAATGGGACCATCACAGACTATACAAATTCTGAAGCTGGTCGTCCGAGCATCTCGAAGTCACATTTGAGCGGTCGATTAGGAGTCAATGCTCATTGCAAAGACAATGGAGATCGACTCCTCCAGTTATGTGCTGATCACGAACTGTTTTGGCCGGTACAAACTTTCTCTATAAACGTTCGCATCGCGTAACCTTGTGGTAACCGACTGCAAATCACCGTGTTCCCAGTTCGATCACGTGGCCGCTAGCCACCAGTGAAGAGCTACAATTCAGGACTACCGTTCTTTCTTGATTCTAATCATGTCCTGATGAGCGCACGCCCGGTAGTTTGCTTCCCTTCAAACTCTCGCAAATCCGTAAGGAGAATGCCAGTCCACTGTCTTCGAAGAACCACCATTGCTTAACAGTTCCGATCTGGACTGTCCCAACAACCCATCACAGTAAACCAATACTGTACTGCACCTGAATGAAGCATAGCAAAATGTGAAAGGAGTTATTTTAGCGGCTTTCTGTGTTGTCTGTTCGACTTCTCTAATTCGACCGCAAGACCAGTGAATGTCGTGGGGATTACTCATAATGATGGTGCCATACAACCCATACCAGCAGGCAATGAGCACGGCGGAGCGCTCAAATCCTTCAAATGCCACTTAGCGAAGGGTTTAAGGAAAGATTAAGAAATTTGGTGGACAACTGGACCCCAAAAAATGGAGGCGTTTGCTACGAGACACAGCTTGGTCATATAGTAACTGATACAATCGACCGGCCCTTGGCGAACAGTAGTCAGTGGAACAATAATTGGAAAGCCGACTCAGTAATTTACTCGCAATAACGTCGAGTGGAAATGTGGGCCTCTTGAAGCAGCCTGTAGAAGTAATGCATACCGACAAGCGGAATGTTAGCATTAACTGCCCGTCGGAAGACGAAACAAAGCAAGAAATATCCATACTAAAACGTGAAAAGGAACCTGAACCGGAGCGTATATATATAAAGAAGGCGAAGAATCCCAATGGTTTGATAGATTGTCAGATATGGCCCAGTCGCGCCTTCATTGGCGTCGTGGATCCAAGCTATTGCTCTCAATCCAAAGCTCCCAATTCCTTAACAAAAAATTTCACTGTCAGTCGTATATTTACGCACTAATTTATCAGCTTCCGCCTTCAGTGAGCAGCAACCTACATCACTTCTCCAAATTATTGGTGGCTAAAACTGTAGCAGCTGTAACCACTGGATGACAAGCACGTGGTTCTTACAACTGATAATGATTAGGATGATTAGGACATGCAGCATTTGATTACACAGATGACTACACTTGAGAATAGATACGTAATGGATGTATTAAACGCAGTCACCATTGAAAGCTATACATCGTTAGTGGTTTGATATAGTTTAGTTAGCAGTTCAATATGAAAGCAGACCACTGATATACAGAATACACTTGCCATTCCTGTTATTTCAGATCATTTTATTCTGATTGGTTATCAAAATGTTAAAAAAATATCGAAAACCGATAAAACGTCATTTAAGGAGGCATGTTTTGGCTTCGTAAGAGTAATGAATAGCATAAATGGGAATCAGCCTCTGGCGTGCACGAATAAACCGGGATGGCTGTTAGTAAATTTAAAATGAAGCCCCGCACTACCCAAACATTCTCACTGATCAGTTAATTTCTGTTTGCGCAATGCTATCTAGCTCGATTGTTGTCTAGCTCCATTGGTTTTGTGAACTCAGACTTGTGCGATGTGAAATAAGCCACCAAGAAATAGTTATAATATTTTTTATTTACTACTTCAGGCAACATTGTTTTTGTGCTGTCGGGCAAACCATAATTTAAAACACACATGGGACAGCAACTAACAGCGCACATGTTTTCCAAAACAGAGCACCATCTGTTCCTTCCAGTGTGAGCTTGGCACGTTCATAAATTCAATTTCGTTTGTGTATCTGGGAAAATGTGATGGGGAACAAACAGACCTGTCCGTTCTTCACCTACTATTCCGTGCTAAATCTTACCAAATTATATTTAAAGGCAAAAAATAAATTTAGCAATCGAAATAAAGCAGCCTTGAGAAAAAGCGTTCAAAATTCGTCTTCCAAATATTATCTTAACTCTTGTTTAAGCACTTCATTTGCGGTGGCTTGTTTATTTACAATGTTAAGTTTATCGTAAGAGAGAGCTGTACTATTGTAATAGGACATACATTGCATACAAACAAACAGGGAATGCCGGTGCTCTGTACTTCTGTGGAACAAATATCCGCTTACCGTTTAGAAACATTTGTTAGAAGAAATTCAGTTTATTTGGCGTCAAATGTTTTTTCATCCTACAGTGCCAACCAGTGAACTAAATGATCCCCGAATTCGTCAGCTACCTCAACCGATTAGTGAAGAAGGAGATGGAGAGGTGAAAACAACAGTGTTCTCAGCGAACTCCTCTAACTTAATGAGATATTACAGTATACTGATCCCAATCAAACTATTTGACTTTGCTGGTATAATCTGACGAAACTTTACAGATAACGTCGGAGGGTTCTTATGCTCTTATTCAGAGTGCACTTGGTTATTCGCAGTTATATTTGCCCTGCAGAGAAATGCGCAGTGTCGATTCAGTGGCAACACATATGTGGCTTTTCCAGTGAGTGCCCTCACATTTGGGTGAAAAACAAATAGAGGCAAATTAATAGTGAGAATTAAGGAAATTGAAGAAGGCGATAAACACATGCGTCCGAATTCTACCTATCATCTGTGTCTAAGATCGATGTCAAATGTGCTCGATAGACTCTGCTTGAGTGCGTTCTGATAAATTGCCAACGGAAGCATGACGCACTCAGGTATCTTCTAAACATAAATCTAGTTTAATACTCCAATAGAGCACAGAATGTAATGCATGATTAACGGAAAGGCTGGTGTTAGGATCGATCCTCAGGGAAATATGGGGAAGAATAATTCCACAAGATAAAAGGAACCTTTCCCTGGGAAGCACATCACTCGAGGAGTCAGGCCGTACTTGACCACGTGGAGTGGTTTACGAAAGGGAAGTATAAGTGAAGCTATATCCAGCAATTCAGCCGCTCAAGGGTAAACGTGAGATGCCCACTGCTTATGACTTCCAACTGGGACGATACGGGTGAACTTTGCTTTTCGGCATTTCAGCATAAATTGCTTTTCCTTACAGCACGAAATCTCAGTTGGAGCGTACGAAATTTCTTCGCGGTAAAATCATTCCACACCGAATAAGCTGAGTGGTACAAACAAATACAGACCATTCGTTGACAGCTGCACCCCAAACCTCATCAGTTGAATAATAAAGACATTTAGAAAGATACAGGCAGCTCAAAATACAACTTACCGGGAACTAAACAAGCTGTGAGCCAGTGATGTTACAAATGCATCATTCTATAAACTAATAAAAGCATGTGAAATGTAAACTGCTGAAAATTAATGGAATAACATCCTTCTTATTGAACAAAACTAGGTAGGTCAGCTTCAACACAATCGCTTTGAAACCCTGTTTAACTTCTGATACTAGAACTCTGGGAGTGGACCAAACGTAGGGCGTTTTATTTGGACTAAACCGTTTCCTAAAACATCCAATGGGCATAAATCGATTGTGTCTACAGCTATTCAAACATTGGAATTAAAGCGCCGGATAAAAGTCTGGATTTATGAGTACCACTTCAAATTTTGAGAACGCTATCATTTTTCAAATGTATTGTTAGTTCCTTATGCATGCCGTCAAAACTAGAATCTCTTGGGAGACAAACTATCTCCATTCTCACTTGAGCCAACTTGAAAAGATAGAAAACTAAGCAAATCGGCTGTGGGTTGACTGGTTTTGTAGGTCTTTCATAAAAGTCACGACAAAAATCAGCTGTCTGCCCTGACAGATCTAGCACATTTGCAATCCAACTGTGCAGACGCAAAATAGCTGCTGATATAGTGAGATTGCTGAATTTTCAGTGAAGGTTCAAGAGTTTAGGTGCACAGAAATTGTGATGAGTTGTTGACAGTAATTGACAAGCTTTTTATCCTTGTATAGTCGACTCAACGATTGTCAGTCATCAGCAACGTTCAGCTTAAAGCTAGCCAATGAGGCCACAAAGGTTTTCATAGTCTGTTCAGCAGAACATACTAACGAGACATGAAAGAAATCATCATTGTTGCCAAAAATTTAAAACGTGTGCCCATGGAGCTGTAAGGAACGCTGGAACTATGGAAATGCAACCAATAATAATTTTGGTATAATTCTTTGAAGCCCCGAGAACAGAGATTTCGTGATAGATTTTACCAAGTTTAACCAAAGTCCCGTACTTCCAAGAACACCTTGGGAATTGTGGTGTTAATTAAGACAGAATTTCATTAAGTTGTTCATTAGGTATACGTCAAAGCATCGTCTACCTTGAGCAACTAGAGCTTAGTCAAAGCAAAGATGGGATTTTTTCAAAAACGTCAGGAACGACTTCAAAGGGATCTTTGCGAGGTTATAAATTCCGCTTTGGTGCGTGCATAAACTTTGATAAACAGCCGTATCAGAAAATTTAGCGCAACATCTAATATCGGGATTTGCCGCTGCAGTGAGACCAGTCGATCAAAAAACGGAAGATATCTTCATAATCAAGAGGAACTGCGTATAATTTACCAAGAGATTTCGTTGAAGCTCTTAGAATTACAGTTTCGCTAAAGAGGATAAATTGATGAAAACTCTTTCAAGTGCAAACGAACGGGGGTTTACATGTGTTTTGTGAGACCAATGCTTCTCAGATGACAGAGTCACATCAAACAGTTGGCTGCAAAACAACCATCCAGCGAGCAACTCCAAAAAGTTGCATTCAACTTCACTTAAGAGCGCAGACATTTCATCTCCACGGAAATACCAATTAAGATGGAAATTGATACATGTCGAGCACTACAAAATAATGGGTAAACTTGCTATTCCAGCAAAGAGTGAAAATAACCGAGGGTAACAGCACTCTAAAAGACCAATCGATCGAATAATCCCCTAAGTACACATGGATTCAGTACACACAAGGGCTGACAAAATAATGAGTAATTAAATACGAAATGGTAGTACAACATGCACTGCTATCCATATTATGGAAACTGATTTCAAAACTGAAGGACAGACTAACAATCTGGTCGATCATCTTTCAAGATACTACTAGTTGAACCAAACCATGCATTGTTGATAAATTTACAAGAGTCATTCTTTAATCTCCATGTACCTGGAAGTTTACACAGTTTACACTGTTTGGAATAATCGGCCCTCAAATATGTTGACCGAAGTTGAGTAAAATGAATTCTAGGGACGTATTAGGCAAGATTACTGTAATAAAGTTTGCTGAAAAAAGAACGTGAAGACTCTCCTGGTTTCAATGTTTCAATAATAATTTGCTTTCTGTCAGTCTCCTCACAGGCTTTTTTAGTCAGTAGACTGGGAATGTTGCGGATAAATGGATAGATAGATAGATAGACAGACAGAAAAACTCAACTGTTCACGAGAACTTCACTTTATCAGAACACGTTCAAAAAGACCATAGTTTTACATCGCTCTTTGTCCGCACTATCAATACAAAAATTTGAGGCCAATATTCAACGAGCAATCGAATCGTGAACACCAACAAAATAAAAACGATTGGCTAAGGATATCGGGTCTAGTATTTTTATCGCTGAATTCTGCAGATTGATCAGTTATTGAGTGGACCACATGGTGACAGCTGTAGCTGTAAGGCACGATATCACCACTCCTTCTCCTCTTCTTTGAATCACTGTGAGGACGACGGCGCACTTGAGATTGCACATTTGGTCCAGATACGTGCTTCAAATATAGCCCAATGCTACTAACAAATTCTTTATTGCCATCAAATTTGTCGGTTGTAAAATATGGACTCTGAACTCAATACTTTTGGAATATAGGATTGTATATCCGAAATCCAGCCGAAATAATTACGAAATTTTGGTCGTGCTTACTGAGCCAATGGTACCCGTTTGGCTACCAGAATAACGTCATATACTTCTGATGAAGCACGCGATTAAGCTGTGGTCGTGTCGAAGCTGAAGTTTATTGCGGATCTTGTGGAACTGCTTTGCAGCGCTCGTTCATAATTGTGTAAAACTCTGTATATCCATGAAGGTTCAGGAAGGCGCGAGTGAATATTCGGTTGTTAAAAACCATGTTCATAATGGACGTTTACCTTCCTGTCCAACAGCTTGTAACTGCTAAGTTGGTGTTTGGTAATAAACGACTTCACAGCAAAGGGTTTCCCTCCCTTCACAAGTAAATAATAAGCTCAGTGAATGACTCGTCGACAAACAGATTGGTGAAAATCGGAGACGCATATGGACGACGGATGTTTTTACGCAGAGACCTAAAAGCTCTGCGTATTCCGTAGTTAGCATGTGGAAAAAGTGAAGTCGCAACTGAAATGTCAGGTCTTGTGTGTGGTGAAACTGATAAACATAATTGCCAAATAAACGAACATGATACACTTACATATCATACGACAGCTAACTTCACAAGTAAATAATAAGCTCAGTGAATGACTCGTCGACAAACAGATTGGTGAAAATCGGAGACGCATATGGACGACGGATGTTTTTACGCAGAGACCTAAAAGCTCTGCGTATTCCGTAGTTAGCATGTGGAAAAAGTGAAGTCGCAACTGAAATGTCAGGTCTTGTGTGTGGTGAAACTGATAAACATAATTGCCAAATAAACGAACATGATACACTTACATATCTTACGACAGCTAATGTCAAAAGTAGACATTTTGATAAAAAAACAGCTCTATTAGAACCAAAGAGAATTAGGCTATTTTAATTCGTTCGCACACACCCAATAATCAGGGAGAGATTTGTGCACTTACGGCAATGTGGAGACTTTCTTTTCAAGGACTTTAGAATGAACCGCATTCAACTTAAGAGTGTTTTATAAAACATTAGTTTGCTTGCGTGGAACACCAGAAGAACAAGAGCTAGACTCAAGCTATTCGGTTCATTAATTGTTTCTAATGAAAACTATTTCTCATACAACAATAAGCTAATCTACCAATGTCGAACTTCATCGCATCGCTACTTACATATGAAGATCAATTAGTAAAAACGTAGGTCGAGATCTCAGTTTTAAAAAAACAAAAGCGGTAATGCTATTTCTACCAATGTTCTAGTCGCTGGCTCCAAATTGAGGATCTACCTCCGAGTTTTTAAGCGATACTATTATATATTCAGAAATACTTAGGAGTGAAATTTGTTTTAACCGGTCATGATGGGTGCTTCCGTGAATCTTCGGGGGACCGCTTCATAGACAGAATAATGTACCTATGAATACATGGGCACTATTTACGTTTCTCATTTTCATAGAACATTCCAATGAAATTTTTGGAACTGGTTAAATATTCTTGCATCGACAACCAAAAGTATCAGTTCACTCGGCATATGTCGTCTACAAGCCACATGACACTTCGCTTGAATCCGCGACTCTGTTCAGTGTGGGTACAATCAAACAAATGGATCCGAGCAACAATAGGCCGAAGTCTTTACTGAGGTTTGAAATATGCACAGAATCGGGTTTTTAACTTTAATCAGTGGATCATTCTCTTCTAGGAAACATCTGTATTTAGGTTGGCCTCTCTTGCAAGCAAGAGGTTTTGGTGCTGAGCAGTCTTGTGCCCTGATTACAAGCACTTACCAGTGTAACAATGTATAATACTGATGAAGCATGCTAGTAGCCTATGATTTTGTATCCAAGATCCACCCTCGCATATGATGGAAGGTGAATTCTGTCATGGAAATTACGGAATCGTTTCGCAATTTTCGTTTACCATTGTTTATTCATCAATGAGCGTTCGTGAAAGCCCAAAATGGTGTGAGAATGTTCAGTTTTTAAGAACTCCGTGCAGATGATATGCCTACTTTCGGGTCCAGTGGCTGGTCAATGCTTAACTGGTGGTTACCAACAAATAATAACCAAGGCCCTTCCTCTCTTCATCAGTAACGGGCTTGATAAAGTCTACGTAGGCGTATCTTGGCTCACCCGAGTAAAACGAGCAGCGAGGCATTCAAGTCAGGGTATTGCCAAACTGCATACCAGTTGAGGTTCAGACACATCAGATCACCCACATTTCCCTACCGTGGGCCAGTGTTGTTCGGTGAACGAGTACATGTTACTGTCTAATTTTGACAACCAAAGAATATGTTAATCGACAGTATTGCCGTTTTAGTCAGATCCGTACTGTATTCAACATTAAATCTCCAGATGGCCAGGGGTGCACGAATGATTCCGGCAAATCAGAAGCCTTCGATCCTCAGTTAAATGTGCACCAAAATGTAGAATTATAGGCAGTGATCATTTAGCCGAGTATGGACAATTGATGTTCAAGAAGATGGCATATTTAGGTGTTTTGTATCACGCTGTTTTAATATACTTTCATTAGTGCACTAAAGTGCTGATCGTCCTTGGAATTTTTCACCGAACATCAGTGGTCACCTTGGCTTCGTATTGCAGACGGCCAACTGAAATGCTTTTCGTCAACTCCGATTACTCTGGATGGAAGACAGAAGCCCACCATATACATATCATAAGTCCGGGCATTTCAGAGGGCTAACCTAGAATTGAACCAAAATTAGAGATTTTATTCACTGTAAAAGTGTCCTAATGCACAACTCAAACTTGATTTTCCTGTTTTAGAAAATCTGAGTTACAAGGAAAAAATGGGCAGTGTGTCGAGCCATCGGACATGTTTTGACGGTTAAGATTCTTTCAGTAATATAATCTTTGAGTTACGCGGTATCTCAATGAAAACGCAAACACATTATACTATGTTTATCTACTTAATTCAGCTCTTTCAACTGCGGAGCATGACCGAAGGTCAGGAGAATTTTAACACTTATGGATTGTATACGTGCGAAAATTTTTCTGACCTAATTACTGGGTAGCCTTGAGGTTTTTCCAAAAACACTAGCGTTCTGTTTGTGCATAGATGGCAACATCTGACATCTCTGCTTGTTTCTAGTTTCCCGTGCTAGTAAAATTTGTTTCCGAGGCAAACTGCCACGGATTGAAAAAATCAAATTCCTACACCAAGGTGATGGATGGTTGACAGCTCAACTTCGACTTTATCTAAATGTGCAGAAAAAGCGCATTGTATCACAAGATGTGTGATTTACTGCTAATGCATTCTTGTGAACCCAGGTAAAACTCAGAGAAAATTCACGTGCATCTGGAAACCCTGATTAGGATGGATGCTGCTCTAGCTATCAGACAAAAGATTGAAAATGTTCCATGAAATCGCCTTCTGTACTCTATAACACTACGCTGTCCTGTTAAAGCAGTAGAGAAGACCATTTAACTTAAAACCCTTCAAACTGAGGTGAATTTATTCTACTTGAACTTTATTTAGAAAGTGCATTTGCAGCTTCTTTGTATTATGGAGATCTTTATGAATTTTGTTTGTGGTTGCGTTTTTCCAGTGTATTAATCCATAGTGAATAACCAACAATCACCGAACAGCTCTCCCATCTTTATTGAGAGTAATCAGCAGTTTGCGCCTTACAATCCTGTATGAAGATTTGAACCGGTGACCTTTCCTGCAGTATTTGAACACTGTATAGCTTGGACATGAACAGCCGGTCAAGTATAACCGACTCGTTCATTGAGCCGTCAGTGTTTTTCTCACTGACATCACATCACGTTCCCGCTTGTGGACTGTCTTTTACAGCTTGTGATGTGTTTTTTATACAGCTTACGCTTTGCTGGTGGTATGGGAATGCTACGAATTTACGTGAAGGTAGCACTCTATCCTTAGTGCGAGGCAAGCAAACTGCTGATCAGTTGCTTGTGGCCTGGTGGCAAGCAAAATTTAACCACTGCCTCATAAGTTTGCGGGGTCAGACCGCCATAGAGACTCATAAGACTAGCACTACAGACGATTTTCAACAAGAATGATCGAGTCCTTTGCTACTTGTGGCTTTCCAGTATAGCTGAATCTCACCAGCAGGATACAATTCTGATTGGAACTGGTGCTTGCATCGAGATGTGTGCTGAAAGGATGACAAAACATTTGTCAGTATGAATTTTCCAAAGAAACACCAGCCCAATTTCGGTGGGCAAAACAACTTCCGGCCATTTACAATAGATAGTGAAAACAGACAGATAGACCAAGCAAAAATACGCTCACAAAATGTTGGTAGCTATTTTAACAGACGGTATACCTCTAAGGAGCATTTATTTCCGAAAGCCTAAATAGGTTTACCCCAGTCAGTTTTTCTGTTAGCAAGCCGTGACAGTTTTGAATAAAGAATCATGCTTGCAGTAGAAATTACAGTTGTAGGGGTGTGCAGAACGGACGAATTTATGACTTTAGAGTCGACGACCACCTTTATTTTCTAAGTACACAGGAAAATTTTCAAAATGTTTCGGCTAGACCTTAACCAAGGGTTTGAAGCGTCCTTTGGATGGGTGCGTTTATACCTCTATTTACTGTGTGGACAATTTCGATATAAATGCTGTCTGCGAACAGTTTTGTGGTCACCTTCTGGCCGGGATGTCGTGCCTACAAAACTGTGACCTTTGTGATATGCCCGCCACTGTTGGTTACCAATGGGAATAAAACATGTACACTGTTTCATCCACTTTCAACATACATCGGCTTCGCTTACAAGACAAAATGTTAGTTAATATTTGGGTCGAATCAAATTACTTGCAAAATTTACTCCGAAAATATGCAAGATTGTTCCGTGATAACATCCTGCATGATAATCTGAAGTTCCTGTCTCATGGTCGTCATATAGAAGAAAAGCTGCTGTTACAAAATGCATACGGTCATGTTTTATCGATTGCGTCTGAAACCAGGTCAGCATGAGTCTACTCCCATGAAGCGTCCTATTTCTTATCCTACTTCAGGTTGTTAGACATGACAGGACAGTGGGATACTTGAATTTCATGATAGTGTGGGTAGACAGAATATGGTAGATCGAAAGTCAGCAGAACCCTAAAAAAATAAGTAAATTCTGGAACAATAAAACGACCGAAATATCAATACATATCGAGTGCTAATAATCTGGAACATCGGACGTCGAAAGAAGGTGCGATGATGTTTCATATTTGTATCACCGTACAACAGGACGAAGCTGACCAGGTTCCGTCTACCAGAGAAGTATGGTCACTTGAAGTCGGTGGCTGGTTATCCAAGCATCGACGGAGGGTTAAGTATTTTTGGGAGTTACCCAACTTCCAGGTTCTAACCAAAGAGGTTTGCCAACACAAGATCCTGACTGGACACGCTGAGCAGGCACTGTATTCAAGTTATATCGAATTCGTGTTTTACCTGTGTTCCAAAACTGCCTCTAGCGAATGCTTAGTTCCATATACCATTCAGTTGAGCTATAAATACTTTCCTTTTATGACCTTTTTGAGATAATGTATAGCTAGATTCCAGGGCATTTAAAGTGCTTGTCTGATAAGTGCATTACGTCTTCTTTGCGCGTTAACTCCAACGACACACGGATTGACTAAAGTAGATATTTGCGGTCCAGTTTAATCCACGCGCTCAGAACAAAGGCTTACTTTTCCACACATATGAGACATCATCAACACGGTATGTTCCAAATGTATTTCACATCTTAGCGGTAGTGTCTTTTTTGTGCCAACTCGGAGCTACTGTGACGTCAGATGAATAAAATAGGAATCGAGCTTGTACGACCAGCTGCTGAGCCTCGTTGGTGACTGTTGCTCCCTGGCAGTTCAGTCTGCTTTCCACATTCCGGTGAGAACCTTTCTTACTCATCACCCGTGGGATTGTGGAGCATGCTGTACTTGGATATTCTTGTCAATAATCCCGTTCGCAGAGATGAAGCTTATAAGGTTTGGTTCATTTTCTGACATTTTGGTGCTACCGAAACCTAGTCAGATTTAACTGAGATGGTGCGCATTGTTACTCGAACACAGAGTATCAGTGTTTTCAGTGATTTTTGTAGCCAAGAATGCGGAAATGTTTCAATTGGTTCATTTAAAGTGGATCAACTCTGTTTCTGCAGTATTATCTCTATGGTGTATTATTAAAAAAAAATCTGACACCCGTGGTCGGCTTCTGACAAATAACAACACCTTTTTCATAGTGTAACATGAATTTTTAGGGGATTGGCAAATGACAAATGGCACCATCTTAGACCAAACCTCTGCATTCGAATCAGTCATTTGATGGTACCATCTCATGCTAACCAATCAGAACCTCCTCTATGCCCTTAGTGGCCTTGTGTAACCTGGCATTTCCCCAATAAACAGATCTTGTCTTTTATGAAACCAAAATAGTGCTTACTACTATTTCTTCCCGTCCACTAAGTGTGGAGCGGCTTCCAGTTGTTATTACATCTGTTGGCCTATCTTTGAGCGTAGTGGTCCCTTGACACTTACGTTGCTACTACACGAAGAGACTTTAATTTCTCGTGGAGCAGCAGCTATCACAGCTGGATGAAACAGTTGTAAAAAGCTCTGCATCTGTCTTTGTCAGTCGAGTTTTAGATGTCCTACTCTATTTAAAACGAATGCGGTGGCCTTGTTGAATCAGTTGGTGGAATGCTGTCGACCACCTTCCGGTACGATGACCCCAGAGTCCGCTGTACCTCGATATCTTAGCTCAGGTTGTATAGATTCGAGTGATTTGAGCAGTTTGTTTCGTTATCATGTCACTCTGGAATGAAATGTGAACTAATCATTTTCCGGTCACTGGAACATATTCATCGATAATTATTACTTGCAGAAAGCCCTAAAGCTTTCTAAACAAACTCCGCGTTGTTCTTTTTGGCCCAATTAATGATGTTGCCATTTTGATTTTGATTGAATCCATCGTGACGTAAGCAGTGATGACACACCCTATGAATCCAGGACAAGTACATGATCTTAACGTCTTTTGACGGATCATCTATAATCAAAGTGCGGAGATATCATTCCGTTCACGTACACGCCTTTCAGCTCAGAGTCTTTCTATATTCGTAAATATTGTTTCTTCTTGAAGTTCTTGGAGGTCTAAGAAAAGTTGGAGACATCATACTTATCTAAGTTCTGCCACGGTGGTCTCTTAAGTAGAGACATCTCTGGAAACCTGCTCAGAGTGATCGCGGAAGGACCTCCTGTTTTGAGGAGTGGAAATGACTATAAGTAACTTATTGGTGACTGAATGAGCTGGAGCGCACAGAGAAAACAAATAGCGCGAAATATCAACAAAACATGGAGGAACATTGTGTAGGGTAACTCTCACTCAAATGAGCGAAAATCAATCATGTAATTTACAACTACGTCTTCCTGGTGTTAAGACCTATAATTTCCCATTCGTCAATGTTCCATCACTTAACGGAGACCAGGCCTACAGATAACACAACTGATAGGCAACTCACGCAACACGAAGAGCTGAAGCAGCAATTAACGGCAGGGTGAAAAAATTTCCTGCGATTTTTACTGCATTCAAGTATTTTGATTCCACCATTTTACTTGACGGGGAAGCTAAAGGAATGATAGATATTCCCATCCAAAAAGCAAAGTAGGACCATGTAAAATTTGTGATAATCTTATATAGTGAAATGGCTTTGGCACAAACTTACTCAAAGGGACAGTGTATCAAGTCATTGTTTACAGTTGTGAAACTTGACTGCAAGGAGCACAGGATATTCTCGTACTCGGATATTTTTGCCGGTGGAGTTATAGGCGACTTCTGAAGATTTGACAGCTCGTGGCTCAGCCAATTTAATAGTTAGTCGACGCTGCTTTAGTACCCCACAAATCAGGCAACAAATTCTACGGTCAGACCGCAATTTAAAAAACCGGGAGGCAAAATTTGCAAACCTGCTCTGGCTTCTTGGTCCAGTAGCTCCTTCCTCATCTGATGAGTCGTCACTTTCCTGGTGGGCAGCTGAGGGTTGCCATTTACGTCCTGAACTTGAATTTGGAGGGATGCGGTCTTTACCCAACATAAATTATCATTTGCAGGGGTTTAAATTAAAAACCAATCTATGTTGACCAATTCATTGAAGGCCGTTTGCACGCAGCTGCGGCACCGAGTGTCTACGGAGCCGACTTGTTCTTGAACAAGAGCGAGTCACATCAAAGCAGATCAAAGTAATGGCGCAGAAAGGTGCCGAAATATACCAAAATATGGAATCAGTAATCCCAGTAAGCTGGAACTCACAGAAGATATTTGTCACGTTTTGGTTGACCCTCAGTATCACTGAATTCCTTGACGCTAGATCACACTGTGAACGATTCGATCCATTGACTCATACACTCGCTTTATCTTTAATCTCAGGACAACAATGAGAAGGCGTGTCCACCGCTGGCAATCTTGATATCATCAAAGTTGTGATTGTACAGAATGGACCAAAAACGATAAACTGTATTTTCCCGCATATTCTCCTGTAGAAAAAATGGGATTTCTGAGATGCTCTATTATTTACCCTCTGGATTGCGGACAGCAGTTAAAAAAATAATGAAAACCAATGGATGTTTATCCGTCGGGTAGTACGTTACAATTATACATGTATCGCGATATTTCAAATATCGTAGCGACTGAAACATGAGGCGGCCTGGTGCAGCACATTCAGTTGCCTGAGAACATCATAAACGAGAGATTCAGCTGGGTTCCAGGTGAGTCTCTCGAAAAAATTAATTTAATTTGCAGATGAGTGTATATTCGCCAATGGATGTTTACTTTGGTTTTAGGCGCTCTGTCTTCCGCTAAGTTCACATATCTTCTGTCATCCCTGTAAATCACGGCCACGAACATCTATCAAAACAGCTGGCTAAATTTGTTGTTTATTTTGACTGCAAAAATACCTAAATGAGATCAGCTAAACTTCGTTTTGTGATTCCTCGGGCTAACCACCACAATCTTTTGGCATGTTTTAATGCACATCAGCATCTTAGTTTAGCTTTGAGATTCTTCAAATTATTCGTTTTGGAAATATTGTTTCTCATGCCTGAACTAATCTAATACCCAACCAAGAACAAGTTCTCAGCCTTCCCTAGGATTGAATTGTTTTCGGGTGCTCTATTTAAATTAGCGGAAAGCCATAATTTTTGGGAATATTCTCTAGTTAGATGGCTTCTTCCCTTTGTTTCAAAGGTCCAAGTGACCGATAGGAAACTGCAGGGGGCTAGAGAATATATGATCCCAAATGTCCCGAGTCAAAATGTTCATGGGCTGAAATATGTGTTTGGTTGGCGCCTTCGGAAGGTCAATCACGTAGGCCTGTGCGTGTGCCTTCGAAGCCAGTAAAATTGCGAGACGCTGTAAAAACGGTCAAAAGTGGACAGTATCCCCGGAGAAAAACGGTGAAAAAATAGGAAATGCTAGAGAGTGAACGACACAGTAAATGACCAGCTACATTTGGTCAGCCAAATAGTTTACGTTCTCCTGATCACCTGTATATGCCCTACTGAGAGGATAAGGAGCTTCAAGTTTACTGTCTTCTGACTTCTTGCGATTCACCGGAACATTCTTTCACAACTGCAGTTGTTGGTCATCTAGAAGAACCACACCACTCATAAGATTGCTGACAAGTCTTCCGCAGTCCACGACCAGTTTTGCCTTTCTTCGGGCTCATCAGGTTGGTACGATCCTCCAAGTTTTAATCAACCATTTGTTTTACTTGAACCCAAACTGCACAAAATAAAGCTAATATACTCATCCGCACATCAATTTGGTTTTTCAAGAAAACTCACTGGAACCCAGCTGAATCCCTTGTTTATGATGGTCGGCTTCAGCAAGTCTATGAGTAGTTTGTTTCGTCCAGGCATTACCCTATTGCGATATCTCAAATATAGTACCAACTTCGAAATGAGACGTCAAATTCAGCTGAAGCAAACCATCGCAAACGGCCAATTTAGCTGGATTCAGTTGGTTCTCTTGTAATCGCTAAACTGATGTGGAACTGAAAGTGCTTTTTAAAAAGCTGTGTGTTTTTTTAAGTTCAGCAGACGGTCTAGATGCACTTTGGAAAAACCATCTCTACTAGGAGGCCAGCCAGCCGTTTTCATGACCGAAAAAGCCTTATTGTACTGGTATCCGGTATGTCCGATTCTGTCAATGCGGTCACTTCTCCAAGCCGAACAGTTCTGGAAAAATGTCGGTCCTGATACTATCGTCGTTAACTCTTGAATCCGTTTATGTTCCAGCATCTGGGCATAGGGAACGTCATGATTGAATGTGTGGTCTCTCCTTGCGGACTTCTTTCTATGACCAGGTATTCGAATGATCTGAAATACAACTTTTTCACCGTTACCCTGAAGTGCATTTTTTTCTTACCAGGTCCTGATAATCATGCCCAAAATCGATCACGTGGCAATGTTTTGAGGAGACGATATTGTTTCGCATGGCCTACGTGAACAGATGCTTGAGGACGAAAGTGCATACAAAGACCTCGTACATTGAAGATTTTGTTACTATCTATAGTCACTACCAACGAGATGGGCTGAGAAGTCGAATGTGATATCTGTATACAACTTGGATTCCTTCGGCGTATGAAAGCGTGTATAGTACGGTGGAACCATAGTGACCCTTGTGCCTACCACGGAAGTCAGTTTTTCCAAGCGTTGTCGGTCTTGAATAGTCATGCGGTTAGATCAAATACTTTTGAACTAGCAGAAATCTGACAAACATTCTGTCCATTCATTCTTATCCTTGTTCGCCGATGGTTTTGGTTTGGCAGAAAGCCACCGCTTTAGGTCAATGATTCTGCAGAAGTTTTTCCAATAATAAAATGGTTCGATCGGAAAATTTGGATTACCATAGACAGTTAGCCGACCAGTAAGTTTTTTCAAGATAGGCCTAGCTCCGTAGCTTTGGTAGAAACCTTTTTGTTACCCCATGCCAATATCTTAGCGTTCTTGAAACCAGGTAATGGGCAAGCAGGTGGACGTACCAGTTCCCTGCTTATATTTTAGAAGCACACTAATACTATTGAGTACGTGCATTACATCAGCTTCCGTTTATCAGCGTAATTCATTTCCAGCTGATGACGATGATAACTTCATCCCCGTAAGAGTCTGTCGGTGAATTTGTGGGAACTTTTTGCGAAACAGTCGACTGGCCTGAATAAGCAGACCATTGAAGAATAAAAGCGCGGATGAGTTCTTCTGAGCGAAGAGATCGGGTTTGTTTCAGTGAATCACGATTGGCTCAGCATTGGCTAGACACTGATTTTGAACAGATCTTCGTAGGTATATGGGCGTTTGGTGTGCTAGTAATAAATCTCCACGGCCCCGTTGTCATTCAGAATACTTTTCACTCCTTTATTTACCTGCCCTATTCTGCCCTCCAATCATCCCATTCATTCTGCTGTATAACTGCACGTAAAGGAGTAGACTACAGGGCTTTAAACATTTTAAATTTACAAAAGAATAATCACATTAGTAAATAGTAGACATAACTGACAAGTGGCACTATTGTGAGCAAAGCAGTGATTGTCATTAACTTGGTGGAATAATACAAATTTCAGCAAAAAAAATCTAGGAATTTCTTGCACCAGAAATCACCTAGTCTAAGAAGTGCAGTTAAGCCGCTATTAAAGCCAGCATTATATCATGCACAAGCCTTCACCGAATACAGGAGACAGCTGTAATCTTTACATTTTCAGGATACACAACGTATACGGCTTGTATCATCAAGCCCAAGCGATTTAGGCAAGAGCCTGATTGGACCCACCGTTCCATTGTACTCAACGTCGGACTTAATTTTAGGAAAACTAAAACCGTTTTTAGTTTCATTTTGGCTTTGAGTGAGATTTCGTGGATATGAGATAAAGTGTCCAATACAACAATATGAGACTCGCAAATTCAGTGCACAGTTTTCTCGGCCCAAACTGTGCATATATATATATATATGATAAGTTGTATCTTATATTCCACTTGAGGCGAGACACCACTGTTCTCTTGCAAAATGCTTCATAAAGGCAAGCTGTCCGCGCACAGCGATTCCAGATTCGACCTTCCTCCCAGAGGTAAAACCCTCGAAACGTGGTCCACAGTGCTTCTAGTTGATCACGTCAATCGACTTTGTGAATACTGCATCCTGCTTTGATTGCATTTGTCGCCTTCCTTTTGTATTTATCTCACTGGAAAACACCAATACTTCGGCCGATCTGGGACTCACATTGTCCATGCTCAATGACTTCCTAATAATCGGCCGTGTTCATTCCATTCAGCGTTGTTCTTCCAGCGCCACAGAATGAGTTGAATTTCCAGCAATATTCTCTTTTTCTTAGATCCCTTCCTTTTGTCGAAATTGTCGCTCACGAATTTTTTTGTTAACGCCTAAAGTCTCCTCACATTTGCTAAACAATGCAGTATTTTTATCTTATACCATTCATTCTATTTTCAGAAATAAGGCCATGCGAGGGAACCTCAGAATAGAATCGGAAGCGAAGGATATCCGACCCATACTGGTGACCTAAACCAAGAGACGTCAAGTACTGGGAAGTCAAATTTGAATTTGGACGCAAACTGAAAACAAAAAACCAAAGCTCATAACCGTCTGAAGGAATCCGATAGCGATTGGGTACAGCAACTGGTCAAAAGAGAAGTTCTTCACTAAACCTTAGGCGAAAGCGCTAAGTCTGCATGAAGCAAAGGTACGGTAGGCTGTAATTCATTTGCGACGTGTTAGGATTTTTCATAACAGAATACAATCCATATCGAATTGAGCGGCCGAATGTACCCGTTGTAGTCATGAGAACGAAGAAGGTAGCGAACAAAGCTTGTTTTCTGTGATTGTTCATCTTGGCTAATACATCACAAATTTATATGGTAGCAGAAATCACGTGGAAAAGATTACGATCGGGGCTACATACACAATAGAGAAATAGAAGTCAAAGGAAGGGGGTTTGTTGAGGGGTAGGTCAATGGGTCACGGAGTCAAGTAAGTGACGTCAATGTCAGACAGACTTGTGGGACCAGATGTTTCGTACGCCAGTTCAAGTTCAGAGGTCGCACAAGTTTCTTTTGGATGCAAAGTTGTGGATCCAGCAGTCGGATTCCTATCGCCTCTGCGATCGATGGTAGTCTGGATCGTACCAGTCGTGAATCGAATTCATTGACGTGCACCACTTTCTTTGAAAGATATTCTTCAAAGTTTTTCCCTCCTCTTTTATTATATCCCATTAGCATCACTTGTTGCAGACATTAACATGTCCGATCTCAAGAAGTTTCACCAAGTAATTCCACCTTCTGGAATCAAACATAAGTATTTCTTGCTTGAAAAGAATTCCATTACGAGTATGATTTGATTGACGTTTGATAAATCACCGTAAAGCTTCCTGCTCCAAACTATCGGAAAAAGTTGTGCGTGCACAAGAATCGACAAAGCAACCAAAGGACGTTTTTGATAGATAAAATGGTTGGCCTTCAGACCTGAGATGACTCAACTTGGTGTGTAACAGAATTGCAACCACATCACGTGAGACCGAAAATCTGACCCCAGTATCTTGCAGACTGATTTCTGGCAATACCGAGAAAAGGAAGTTTTATCCATCTCGGCCGCGTATGACTTTTCTGATACTTTCAGTTTTGTTATTCTCCAAATATTTGTGTTGATGCCAACAAATTTGAGTTGTTTAGTGAGAACCACAATCCAGTCTTCATGTGCGTCACAATTTTCCCTGTCCAAGAGGGTTGTCATGTTGCACATTTCGAGTAACGCTCTGCACTATCAGTCTTACATCAATTATTTGACTATTGGTTTCTTTTCTGATATCCAGATGGTAAATCTTGATTTGCCTGGAAAAACATTCTGAGTCCTCTATGGAGTCTGATAGACCTGGAAAGAGTTGGTTATACAGGTTGCAGTACTGAACCCACGTGACTGAAATATTTGCCTGAAGACGTGCAGCTATAGGCACAGATATCTCGAATCTGCATCGCTCTGCACAGCAAGCGCGTTCTGGACTACACCTAGCACCAATTCTCTGGAATAATTAGAATGAATGATAAGTTGACGATCAAGGCAACCCGTTGAACAGTGAGATCTTAGAATTGCTATTCTTTTGACGCGTCTCACTGTAGAAGAAGTATGGGGTCACGCCCCCCCCCCTAGATATGGAAATGCCGGTCTTCACATCCTCACCGCAGCGGATAGGATGACTGATAGCACGGCTAAACATATGATGAGGGCTTGCTGTCTTTCCTTGGTCTTTTCACTACCGACCTCATAAAGATAGCGATTGAGCCAAAGAGAAAGGGGGTTGCGGCTCCAGTCTATATGGTTCTCAGAGTCACTGCAACAAATAATCGCCATCATCCTTAAAACATGGTTAACTAGACTGGCGACAATGTCGTTGACCAGTAAAATTTGGGTTGTCTTATGGACGCAGGGACTTTTACCAGTGAGCACCAAGCCATTACCACCTTAGAGAAAAAACATGAGCGTACGTACAGACTGTGTGTTACAAACCAGCATTCTGAGCCTTCACTTGGAAAGAAAATCCCCTTATTTGTAGAATGAAGCCTCTTGCGGTGGTCAGTTCGCTTCAAAAGTAAGCACAAAGATAACTGTTTCTCAGCGAATATACACTCATTTGCAAACTAAGTTGGTTCTTTCGAGCGACCCACCTGGAACCCAGCTGAATCTTTCGTTTAAGGTTGACGGAAACCCGGTGACCGCGCCTACCTGATGAGCCCCAAGAAGGGCGAAACCGGTAGTGGGCTGTCGATGGATTTTCAGCAACCTTATGAGTAGTACATTAAAAAGATAGCTGTTTCTTGTTTTACTGCAACAGTGTTTTAATCGAATCATCATCATTTTCATGTTAGGGATTCATTTTGGTATAGTTTCCGCCTTTCAGAGGGAATATTGTTTACATTTAATATAATCGGCCAACATTTCCTTAGCGGTTGGTTTGTTCGTTTTCGTGGTTTCTACCATCCCTATTAATATTCATTTGAAAACCTCAGTCACAGAACTGCCTCACTTCTATTTCACCGGATATCAAAAAATTGTGTTACTGTGTGAAGAGAATATCTCTGTCTGGTAATTGTAAACTGATCAGCCCTTGCTGACAGCGATGTCCACCAGGGAATTTCCAGACATTTTGCGGGTGCGCAGTCTGGTTGGTCTGGTTGATCGAAAGAGTGAAAAACCATTAAAGAATTTAGGACATCTGTCTTTCTCATTTCTCAACTATGACTGGGGAGCTATCTTCAGATGCCAAGGATGGTAGATTTTAAAGGAACGTTACGGGAAAATCAGTAATTACATTACCACCTATCAGGAAATCGTGGTCTTTGTGGAAACTTGACAGCTGTAATAAAGAACAAAGTCGTCCTTCATGAATTCAAAATTTATCCGGGATGAAGATAGTTAAGAGATAGTCGTCCTGTTTCATGGAAAATATCCAACACTTTCTTCTCTCTTAAGGAGACTTTGGGTTTTCACCAGATCACATGAGATTTTTTTGTATGTAGTAATTTTGATGAGCGTGAATATTCGTTAGCCTTGTATTTTTAGCCTCGCATAGTTAAACCAATGGTTCCGAACCACTTAAATTCCCTGTTTCTCCCACCTAAACTCCATATATCTAGAATCGTAGTGAACTTACCTAAGTTGCACCGCATGAACAGTAATGTTTAATAGGTAAAAAACTAGTGCAAAACTAACTGATGGTTGTGGAAACTACATACTGATGTAAAATTAAACAGCACAACTCCCAACAGAATCTATTTTAAAGGCCGCTATACAGAAGAGTATGCGGCAGCGCTCTTCATTAAATGTGGTTGCACATGCGTGTGTCTTCAAAAGACGGACAATTTCTTAGGATTCCACTTGTACATTTTGAATAGCCATTCCTTGCGCCATATTACTGGCTGGCACCTCTGGAAACAATCTGATAATGCTAAAATTCCAGTTTAATTTAAATTATTAATGATTAAAATAGATTGGAGAACAATGCAGAGGAAACCATCATCTGGTCTCAGACACATCTTTGTTTTAAATTCAGTCCGCTTCTGATCCATAAAAACGAATGTGGCGTCCTCCATTTTGGTGGCTCGTATACGCTAAACTAGCAGTCGAAAAGTATGCATTGCTTTAGTTCTTGCATCCTTAACACGGTGCCTTTTGGTAGTCCTGAAGCCAAATAAAAAGCGGAGCATTTCCGAACGGACTTGTGCTTATTGTAGTGAGTACTTCCAAGAACTAGAATTCTCGTAAAACATTTTCAATATGACTACCTCGTAATTTGTGGCCAAGCACTGTTTTTGTCACATCTCATAGGATAAGTTAACTCACAGATAGATAAAAACATCGACGTAGATAAACATCGACGCCCGTTTGGATTGATCATAGTCAACCTTTCCTACAGGCCAGTGAGCACCCAGCTATTAACTGAAAGGTATTCTTGCGAGTAACATGATAAGAAACCATGCAATCTCTATGAGTAGTAGACATAAACGCCCTCTGTAGAGGAAAGACGGACCTAACATAGTTCCGCTTTCGAACGCGGTTCACTTGATATTTTGATTACCAGAGGCCTAAGGAATATAATAATTCACATACGAAATTGCTGGCCTATGCTTCAGCTCCTCTTGCACGCAGACTGTCGGGTTCAGACTGAAAGCACAAAATCCAAAGTCCACCTTGTACTCAGTCATGCGCTAGTTCTGAGCATCTTGTGTTACTTCTCTGATGAAGCGTTTGTCAGACAGAATACGGCAACACAACTCCCATTAATTGGGGCGTAAAACAATCAACACAGGATTAAGGGTCATCGCAGTACACCAAGTTGATCGATTCTCCTAATGAAATAAAGCATAATTCCATGTTATCTATGGGGTGCACACAAGTCTATCAAGGAGGGTTAGATTTTTGGAAATGCTGATTGCTTTGGTTGACAACGACTTGACCAATTCCTGGATGGGCCTTGTGTCTCTTATCATCCCCCTTTATTCAAAACCATTAAAAATAAAACATACGTGAGTTCTGAAGTTTTCTTCTCAATTCCCGATGGTTTGATTTGGTGTCAATAACAGAAGCCAGATTCTGTTCAATATTCTGTTTTGTTGAGGTCCACAGGTCTCCGCATCACCTGCACATAGTTTGACGCATTTGTGAGGATAGGTCGATGGGATATCAAAAGTCCATCTGAATCACTCGATTAACGGGGGCTAAGTATATGACTTCTTCCTTGGGAACCAAACTGCTCTTTATATATATATACATATATATATATATATAACCTTATCTCTTCATATATATAACCTTATCCCTTCTCCTCATCACAAGGCAGAGACTTTCTTATTTGAACGCCTCACATGGTTCTCGGTCTAAACATGTTTTACACGTTAACGTTGTCACACCAATATTAGTTTTAGGAGCACTTAATTCTCTTCGTTTAAATCCACATGAAGTTTTCCAATCGCACGGGGCCATTACGTTTATTCAGGAAATTGTGTATGCATCCGTTTGAGTGCATACAGTGGTTGAAATTGCAAAATTAACTGGTTAATTAATGAAAGTGCACGAAATGTCTCGTTTGTTCACGTCTTGTGTACGATTAAAACATTCAAGTGTCTATGGGAAAATGTTCACCGAAATGTGTCATGCTGCGTCCTTGCGATTCCTCGGGATTGGTTGAGGTGCACAGGGCAAAAAGTGTCAAGTGTACCAAAAAATCCGTCGCTCTATGTCAATCTGTGAAACCGCTGCCTCAAAGAAAGGGTTATTTCTAAAGCGATGGTAGTTTGTGCACTCTCGATTGCCGCTTCTGCCTAGTGACAGCTACATTTCACATTGCCACACCACATTAAAGCACCTCTTAAATGCTAACAAGAAAATGGCAATAACGTACATTATTAATGTCAGATTACCAACACCTTAAAATTCACTATTCCCAGGCGAAATTCGGAAACGACTACAGTGTCAGTGGGTCACTAAGGAAGAACATTTGGGTGCCCAGTCAGCTGGTTGAAATTATTCTCACGTGGAATTCTACATCGTGTTAGAAGCAGACATTAGAAAATTATCAACCTAGCGTGGTGGCAACTCACCAAGAAAGGATTGAATGGTCTAGCCTTACAATTAGATCGTCTCAAGATTACTGAGATGAAGAGGAGCGTATCGGCAATTTCAGGTATACATACTTGGGTCTAAGCGACTTTGTTGGAATCAAAATAAAAAGGATGAATTTGGCCGTTTTACCCTACTAAATTGCTGTCATTGCAACATCTATAAACTCATGTTAAGTATCTAAAATACTGTCTCTCTAACAAACTTCCGCCAGCCATACTCTAAATGCCTATTCAGTGCTGGTGCTTTTTGTTGGAGAAGAGATTCATAGTAACCATATCACAGGTTTATGCATGAACTAAGTAATCTGGAGAAACATATAGTAGCTCCAAGCTGGTTTCAGAATGTGCAACTGACAAATTTGCATTTTCGGTTGTAAGCACACTCAACTGTAACATCCGTGAGTTAGTCAAATTCAAGAACTCGTACAACATTTATCAGCTTCAACTACCTGGTTTGATATGAGCCAGCTAAACTTAAATAAGTGTCACATAACAAATGTATATCATCGTGATGGATTCCGAAGAAGGAATCACAGCAGATCAAGCACTGCGCTGTTATAATGGTTTTCTTTGTGTACCCGTATTTTTTTCTCTTTGTTGGCCGCAATAAAAGGATTATTTTGTAATGAGTTCCGTTTATCTTGAAGCTGGGACAAATTACGGGATCTGGACACCATTAAGTGGGCTGCCTCATCAAATTCCCAACGGCAATTCCGGCTAAAATGGTGAGGCTTGTCTCGTACACGAGTGTCAAAAAAGATGCCCAAACATAAACTACTGCAGTTAGTTGAAGTTTAACAGAAAAAACTGGCCCTGACAGGACTGATTTTGAGGAATTATGCATTTTCCGATGTTGAAAGTCTTGTCTTTAGGTTCGGGGTGCTTTGTGCGGAGAGGGAGCTTTTGAACATCACTTCTAATTCTGTAGAAATAACTTATGCTTACAAAACAGAATAACCGTTCTGTTAATTCTGGCACCGCATACATTTGGTGTTAGGGTCCTTGATGTTTTTCGTTTACTTTTAGGAGACCCCGATTATCGGATATGTGTCATTGACACTGGCGAAAAACATCATTAACCATGAATACAAAATACGGTTCATTACTATTTTCTCAAAAGCTTGGTTTCGGGTGATATTCGCTTCCATCTTGTGGTCCCCCAGACTAGACAATATACGGCTGCACTTCATCGTTGCTCGTAGTTGGCGAAAGAAATTTCTACCCCTTGCCTGCCTTAAAAGAGTTCTGTTGGATTTTCTCTGTTAGCTAGTTAGTATATTTCTGATGACTTAAACAACCAAAGGTATCCGCAGACAAAATCTTATTGCACGGTTTCGTATAAAAACGCAGCTGCACTTGAATTATTTCCAAGGTAACATTTTGGAGCTCATGCATGATTTTGTTACTCAGCAGAAAAAGAACTAAATGAAATATCTAGCTCAAAAAGTTCAGACGCTTTGAATTTAATGTCTATTATCGACATCAACAGCCGCTTATGTTTTGGCTGCACGGTCAAGTCTACACCATGTTTTACGGCAAAAAATAGCCTTCAACATTCTTTTTGTTTGGCAATTGAAAAAGCTGTTTTGTTTTTTTGGGCAATATTTAGACCTCTACTAATAAAAGTCAATTGACAGTAAGCCAACACTCTAACGTGCATGCCTTCCTAGCTCTGAAAGTTCCTTGATGCGAAAAAATGTTAGGTTGGTTACTCTTGAATAGGAAAGAACATCCTTTATTACAGGTTAAATGACAGGAACTGGCGACGCAAAGCCAACTACCAATTCTTTTCCACGTGGACATGATTGCACTAGCACTTTATTGGGGCAAAAACTCTGGAGATCATTTCCAGCTTTACATAGAAAAGTGGCGTTCGCAGCTGCTTATCCAATATAAAATATCCGGTAGGCAACAGTCCGTCGTTTTACAACTCGCTGCTATCGTCTACTTTTCTGTCCGCTATGAACATAGTGTACCACTTTTCACATTCTGCCTAGTTCAGCTCAACATAAATATTTTGAAACACAAGTTGAACTTTAACGTCTTTATCGTTTCATTATAGCTGGAATAAACACTTCGAATAATACCCACTCCACTTGCAGTCAGTCTAAAACTTGTTCCTGGCAAATGTCGGCTGCTGTGTCGCTCAAGCTGACTATGTTTTCCTGTATTTCAGTGCACTAAAAGAGTCAGACAAGTGCACTAATTGGTAGACCAAAATTCTAATAATAGAAATTCTCTCGCGACAGTGAATTTTCTATGCTTCTCTCGTTGTGCGTTTTTCGACAAAGAATCTCAATGGCAGGATAGAAAAGCAGATGTATTTTGTTTCGAATTGGTCCAATTTCGTGCGGGTTTCTCAAATGGGAACGCCCCTACATATTTTCAAAAAACCACAGATGCAGTCAACCGTGAGCAACGAGGATATATTGACATATCATTACCGTCCCAAACTTTTATGCTCCACACACCGAATTCTCAAATGTTTCCCACTCCAATTAATCTCGAAGGTTACCAGTGACCAATGTATGTATATTTTAGGTGTGCACATTTTCTTTGACGGACTTCCTTGGAGTCAATGGAATATTTGCTACTGATATGTAACGGACAAAACATGTAGACAGAGTTCCATAGTTTGCGTACATTATCAGAAGTTATACTTGTCACTTTACGTCAATTTCAACTTCGAACAACCAGTTGTCGAACCAACCAAGGACCGAACAATCAAGGTAACAATGCCCCATACCTTTTACATCTCAATTAATGAAATTAGACGAAGACATGTCTGGCAGTCTAGACAAGTATACCTTGAACAAACTATTTAAACTCACTGCCTACCTGAATGTAGCATAAAAAAACAGCCTTGAGGTATTTTTTCATACGACATTGGCTGTTTCATAATTTTTCTAAGGCTGCATATGGACATTAAGGTAAAGCAACTATCACTGCAACCATGGAACCGAAGTCGAAATACCATCTTAAGCTCTACTTTAACACCTATTTTCGTCCTTATGGGTTTCAAACACATACACACACAATGGTTTCAAAGCATTTAAAAATGCACTACCGCAAAAATTACTGTGGTTAACTCTGACCTCATTAGACAGGTTGTAAATTCGCTGTGCATTCGGTGTCATTTTCATTCACGATCTGTTAGAGTCTGTAAGCTTTTCCGGGTATAATAGAACAGTTTCCTAACTTCAGAAAACGTGTCTGCAGCTCGAAGAGTCTCACCAAAATATGACAGGTTATTGCTTTATTGCATCAAATATATTCGATGTTCAACAACAAGACGGGCTATGAGCAAGTAGTGAACGGGGAGAGACGCCGAAAGCCCATCAAAACCAGGAGCGACATCACATTTATTCGCGGTTAGCCTGTAGTCAGAATCAAAAAGTTTAGAATTGTTACAATATATTTGAGACACTCCGTTGGCTCGGTTGTATTGACTCAGTTTTTTTAGCGGACATAGCCAGCCAAACCTTTCAGATATCAGTGGGGCGCCGGAACAGGTCTCCGAAAATGTGCTCTTTTCTCACACCCAGGTTTGTGCGGCCCATGAAGATGGGAACCAGGAGGAAACTATGGTTGTATATTTTGAAGTAGGCCTGCGGCAATAATTTTATCGTTCGACAAATTTAAAAGGTGTGCTTGTGACACATGCGGCCTACAGCAGATGTATGCGGACAGCACAACGGACGGCGTAGTGCAATACAGAGAGCTGAGATTTACGGTCAACACTAGTTTCACAAATGAATTCCCCGCAAGTGTATGGCTTAAAATGTGTAGTATTCTATGTACACTCTTCCACTTGAGAACAACGAGTTGTGCAACTTGGACTCGAGTTGTCCCCAGGTAACTCTTATGTTCGTTTCCCTTCGGTTGACTATTTGAGTCGAAGCGTATCCACAAAACGGTTGGTTCCAGCAATGCAGTAGTTTTCACCTCCCATGTTAAATTCGTACACATTTTTGGATCCAGACTTAGTTCGCACTGTAACATTCGCAACGTACTGAAACGAATATCACCAAAGCCGATTCATAGGACAATACTGTTTGCATCATGCGTATCGTCTATTTTTCACAACTGAGCTAACGGATTGGCTATTTTTATAGAATGATGATGCCCGAGAAACTCAGCTACCTTTTAC
The DNA here is from genome assembly GCF_000715545.1 of Opisthorchis viverrini. Classification (NCBI taxonomy): domain Eukaryota; kingdom Metazoa; phylum Platyhelminthes; class Trematoda; order Opisthorchiida; family Opisthorchiidae; genus Opisthorchis; species Opisthorchis viverrini. The sequence goes on from NW_008751780.1 coordinate 193,517, forward strand.
CGCAGAAAAATTTAGAAACGGCTTCCATTTTATTTTCGCTCCACAAATGGATTCAAACAATATTGTCTAAACGTTTCGGAAAATAAATCACAAACGTGAATTCCTTCCTACAAAATCTAGTGTACCAGCCCATTTCAAAGAGACTGTCACATTTGTGTACGATTTTTTCGGGGTGCCCCAAACCGGCCTTCAGTTTCTCACCTAGTGAGGCGTAATTCCGATATCGTCTATTGATTGATTATCTGGGTTGGAGTTGGGAACAACCATAATTAGTCCTACTAAGCTAGTTCCCTTCTTCCGTTTATGCAGTGCCAAACAGTCGATTATCGAATTTTTTCGTGATTCTGTCATCACGAATTTGTGGGGATTAGCCTTTTCGTTTGTTTTCTTGGTTAATCAGAAAATTCATTGGATGCTTCGGTAACTGGGTACCCACCGGGTGACCGACTGAGATTGATGAAGTGATGGACACTATCCCGATAAATTTGCCACCAATCAAAGTGAAACTTAGAGCTTTATATGTGTAGCTTATTGAACTTGCTTTGCTCTAATGGGAACTTGATATTACCTAGCAAATTGAACGTCGGGCACTTCGGAGCACTGGTGTCTTGCGCATACAGCCAGTGTTTATCGCGTTAATCGGTTGCTGTTGCCCACCAAAGTGGTCGCACACTCTCATTTACCATAAAATCCTAAAGGTACACCATAGCAACACTAAAATTCGATAAGCCATGAAGCGTAAATTAGCTGCCCAACCTAATGAGCGTGATAGTCGCATTGCTTGTTCCGTAGCAAAACAGCGCCAAGTGAGCAATGCTCACTAGCTTTGCGGGTGAACAAGAGAAGTTGAAGTCAAGTCGAAGCACGCTTGACTGCACTACTGTTTGAGACCCTCGTTTCAACAGGTTGACGGTTAGCTTGTGATATCACATAGTGCTGCAGAGGTGAAACTAAAACTGTCAGGACATTCTGTCACCAAACGGGAAACAGAAAAAAGTCAAAGTATGGAGATATCGTAGTGGAACGTGAGAAGATGGTTATTTGGGTTTCGATAAAACTAAGTTGGTATGGACCTGATTCTCCCGTTTATAGTATTGATCAACCAGACTAGCCGAGAATCTTTTGACACATTTCCGCTGGAACTTTATTCGAGATATCGACGTGATTTCCAATGCCATCAGTAAGATAGATAAAATCTCTTATGTCTCTTGTCGTCCTCTTGCGTAGCATTGAAATGCAGGAGCCTGTCGTTAGCAAAAGAATGGTTTAAGCATGAGTTGCTCGTAAGGACGATATTAAAGGTGAAAAATATGTAACTATATCATCCGAAACATAGCAGGACAGTGGTGCAGACCAGAACGTCTGTGTATCAACACTCAATCCGCAATGATGACTGAAGCAGCAGACATATTCCCAGACAAACACGCTACTGCCGAAGGTTACAACCCACTTATAAATCATCAGTCTGTTATCTCACAACTTTGAATAGAAATGCGGTAAGATGGCGTGGCAAAAAACGGTATGGCGTGTGGATTCAAACAATCAACTGAGGTAAATTACTCATCTAAAGCCCGCGGTTCTAACATCTGATCACTAGGGAAAACTCCACCGACAGTGGTCGTATCTAGCAGAATAAGAATTTGACGATAACCTGGCAATATACACCGAGTTGTACAGAATTTGATGGAGCAATTTTATTGTGTTTTACAGTACATCAAAGGGGCCTGTATACAACCAAGTGCTGCTGATATTTGCAGGCATAAACTAACATATATTTACGCCAAAAATTGATGAATTTTTTAATATTTTGTGTAATCCGTTCTGAGTGTCTTTGTGCCTACATATGAAACTATAGATGTGCCCGGCATCTGCATTAAACTTTGTGGATTTGATGATATTTTGTAGTCCTATCGTGTTAATAATTACCACAGCTCTGAAATCCGTTAAGCAAGGTACGTTTTTACTCACGATAATGTGTCAAAAACACACGAACGATTGAGTCACACGTCCAACTAACAGCAGCTATGGAAAACGACAAACAACAATTAGATTCGTTAACGAGCAGCGCTTTACTTTACAAACTGCAATGACTACCAAGGCGATTTTTGAGGCAGTGATTTGAGATAGTTTCTGTACTCGAGATGAGAGTTCAATGACTTAAGCGCGAACTTTCTGACCGTGAGGTTCGTAGGTCGAATACAACCGCAGCATCTCGACTCCTCCTTGAGAAACCTGGCACTATTTCAGCTCTCATGCGCTCTTCTGGTGACATTGCAGCTATCCACTGAAAAGGTGTTAACGTCGAACAAATGTGTTCTCAATCTCTCGCTGCTGTGCAAAGGAGTACATTGGACGCACCGCTAAGCAACTTGGCTAGAGAAGTAAGGAACACAACCCACGCTGGGTAGCTTCTGGAATCGGAACGGTGATGACCAGCTCAGTTTCAAAACATCCAGCAATTCCGGCGCACAACGTGATATCCAGCCAAAGCTTCCGTATTTTTTACAAGTTGCCTGCTGGTCAACCCAGATCAGTACAGGAACGCCCAATCGGAGCGGCTGAAGCCGTCGCCATACAACGTTGCGACCCGATCCTTTGTCGAAAAAACGCTTTTTCCGCGTGTTTTACTTGCAGTGGTTTGGCTCACCTCCAACCACACAAACATCCTGTGCTGAAGCCACATAACCACAACATTGTCTTCACTGATAAATTCAGTTCATCCTACTGGTGACTTGAACCAGTTGTTCCTTGACAGATAGCCAATGTCGTGTCTCACTCGACTTCCCGCTCGTGTACACTATGCTCATTAAATTATCTTAGCCTCTCTTAGCCTTTGTAAGTGTATGAGTTGAAATGATCTTGCCGAAAACTTATTGGTCAGCCCATATTTGTTCCTAATCTGAATGGGAATTTTCAGAATATTATCAAAACAACCGGTTGTCTGTGTTGTATATCAGCCGGTTTGAAGGGCATCGCTTGAGATGTCTACTGGTGCCACAATGTTCTGAAAATCTTTGATATTTTAGTGCTGGTAGTCCTCTTGATCCGAATGAAGAATTACTGTAATATTGCGTAACAGGTTTTGGCCTATTTCCATCCTGATATTAATAGAAGACCTGGCTTCAGCTGCTGATAACCGAAGATTACAAGAATCTAAATATTACTGAATTCTCCACATCTTCTGCTTGTTTTCTGTTATTATGAAACTCACATAAATATTCTGTGAAAATATGATTCCGGCTCTCATCGATTTTCAACTATAGTAGCCTGATTATTTTTTAAGACTCCCATCTGCCCAAGGGTTCGGGATGAGTGGAAGATCCTCTCATCCAAGAATGTAGAAACCTCATGTTTCCTAAATGATTTTATAGGTTACGTTCAGAAAGGCGTTTGATTAGAGATGGTCAGATGGGTACACTCGTAACCACAGACAGCCACATGTATCAGTAAAATCTCGTGCACTAGGACAAAAAATTTCAGAATGAAATGTCACCTGGTTTCAAAATATCAGCATCAAAGTGGAATCGAAACGTTCTGAAATTGCACGGTTTTAGTGACACTCGTGCTTTTGCGCGCGCGACAGGTTTTCCTAACTTTTCCTGCTTGACCGTCCATCTGAACGATATAACCGTTTTTCCAACAGGACAGGACGTAATAAAAAGCGCTTTATGACATGCATCTGTTTTAATATGGTCTGACCACACCACCCACCCGGCGTATCCCATGATGCTGGGATGACCGTGATAGAAAACAAGACATCTTACCTCTTAATTTAGTTTTCACCTCTCTTACTTAACTGAACACTTAGAGCAAAACCGTGTTTACCATTTAACTCTTGCATTCGGAGAAAATTTAATCAGTCATATGATGCTAGATGTTGTTCCCACCTGTAAACAGTAAGTCATGGCGGCACACAATTTTCAGTGGTAGCCTGTTGCAATCCCAGATTCTAATTCGGGAGACTAGGTGGAAACCAAGAAATTGCCATTACATATAATTAGGTCACACTGGTATCTAAGCTGTCATGCAATGGCCGATAGTAATCCAGGAAGTGCAGTAGCATTCAGCTTGGGTTAACTTGTTTAAGGACATCTCCAGACCACCAAGTTTTAGGGTTTATAGATTTCGATCTAGGAAATCGGACAAAATATTAAATCAGGTCCCATCCATCCTGAACGATGGAACCGAAGTATCACAAGCATCGATAAGCACAGTGAGCCTCAAAAACATCACGGCCGATTATCATATACGTTTCTTACCTCATATGTTTCTGCACCCCTTTTGCTGGAAGGCTTTTACGAACATTGAGCCCCGTTACGCTTTAGTGAGCGTACAATTAGATTTGGCCAACACCATAGATTCTGGAGGACCATTTCGAGTGGGCGGGTTTTAATTCGCACCATAAAACCCGGCGATTAGCTTAATCCAGCGCGAAATGTGATGCATTCCCAGTGGTCATAACTCACAACCTTGAACTGTTTCACGTACCCACACACACATACACATCCATCACTCACTTGTGAGAATGTCCAAAACAGCCTGAGCGAGAGAAACCAACAAGCGTCGCGTTGTCCACTCCAGTTGTGTTGACGTGAATGAATGCGTCCGTCCTTCTGAATAAATCACCCAGAGTTCACAGTCACATTTAGCCCAATTTGCGGAACTCTATAAGTCATAACACTAATGGTGTTATGACTACCCAAATGGAAGCAAGGACAAACATTGCTTTCGGGTTTATTTAACCGTGTAGCTAATCCACCATAGCTCATTCTTTTTGGCCCATTGTCGCGCAAGTTGTCGTAATTTTACCAAGCGGAGACAGGAAAGCATTGAATACAATCTACCAGTGGTTATAAATACTCAACATCCTTGGTGATACACAAGCTAGAAACCTGGTTGTTAGTTAAGTATAGTATTTGCGCTGTTGTCACTTTAATAATTGTGTCGAGTTTGGTCAGCTGGTAACGTATTTATCCATCATATGTATCTACCGTATATCTATATCATATACATCATATATATCATATATATTGTTGGTAAAATGACGATATTCGGTTTTTTGTGTGGGTAAAGATTTCGTCTTCTAACTGAAGACAATCTATGCTGGAAAAGCCAAAAAGCTCTTTACAGCCGTTCCGTCCTTATCGAGAGTCAGTAGCAATGTCCATCGCACGAAACTCCGGAGAGTCTCGAACGCGCGACCTCCTGGCCAGTAGCTTGAACACTTAAAAGTTCGGCCACGAGCGACTGATCATCAGTGTGGTTCGAGACTCGCCGGGGTTTCGTGAGATGGGCACTGCTGATGATGCCCGATAAGGATGAAGCAGCTGTACACTGCTTCTCGGGTTTTCAGAATAGATTGGCTTCACATAGAAGACGAAAGCTCCACGAAAACACCCGAATCTCATCACACTACCAACATTTCATAAGTAGCTCAGTGGAAAAATAAACCACCCGATGAGTGAAACTTCCATCTGAGAAACCGTTGTTCGAGGAGCCATTCAATACGTGTAACCGCGCGATGTGGACCCCGTCAGTGAAGGATGAGCAACGCTTCATCTTGTCGGAGTTCGAATTAATCAAACTGCTAGTCAGCCGCTTGGCCGAACGGTTGAGTGTTTGAACCACTAGCGAGGAGGTCGTGCGTTCGAGATTCCTCGAAGTTTTGTGAAATTCGCACTCCTGATGATTCACAAAACGGATGAAACAGCTGTACAGCATAGGTTAGCTTCACTCGGAGAGCTAAATCTTTACACTTATTATATATATATTATATCATGTAGACTATATATGCCATTCCTATGTCGTATCTATGTCAAATATCTATCTGTCTACCCCTTTCGTAATATTCCGGATAGGTTGGAGAATTCACGAACAACCAAGCCGCGCAAAAAGCATTACAATGCTTAAACTCAAAGAGGTCAAGCTAATTATTTATTTCTTGGGTTCCTCTGCTACCAATAAAACTAATCCTATGTAAGTCATCCTGTAATCAAACTGAACACACGTGAAATACCATAGGGTAATCTTCCGTAACGTCAGCCACCAAAATGAGTAAAGAAAGCCAGGCGATAAGTTTCTTGTGAATTTCAGGGCTTCACAAACCCCGTAAAGCGTTGACAGCTGTCTTACCGTCAAACCTTTGAAGCAGTTTGTAATTTGACAAGTATCAATAATCCATTAGCTTTTCATTGAGACTTCTTCTTGTTACTGAATTCAATCTAGGCTGAAATACCTAGAAACTTTGTAAAGCGGTTTCATCAGTGTTTGAAAAAATCAACAATGCGCAGCTCAGGAAACCCGAAGGCCCGAACACGCAATTTTCCGGCCATTGATTGATGAAACTAACCATCTTAAAACAACGTCCCTTATAGTGACGATCGCTGTGTAATGACCACTTTTGATCGTTTAGTTTTAATGCTGTGCTAAACACCGCAAAAAGCTTCCACCGGAAGAGCTAGTTTCTTTCACAAAGTACTCTGTGAAACAGACGTTGTTCCAAGAAATTTCTTCTGATGGCGGACAGGTTATGGGACACAACAAATCAGCTTTCATCTGATATTGTTCCGACTGGCCCTATTAGCTAACGATGTTTCAGCAATCACTACATCCATTTTACCCTACGGATACCTTCTATTCAAAAATAAACGGCTTTTATGGGATTCAAATTAAGTGATATATTTGTACACATTTTCTCCTAAGAAGATTTTAGATGTCTACTAACTTTAACTCAAATGGTCGCCCGGTCGCCTCCACCTAATCTGACTGGTCAGCTTGGAATTTGAGTTGTGTTCCTGACCCATTCCCACGCATCTAGTTGATTCCTTGTATGCGTGCAATTCATCAGCTCCGGTTATCCAATGTGACTGCTCCGTTTATGATCTGGATTTCCTCAAACTAATCGGCCAAATGGATAAACTCCTATTGTTGGTTGTTTAATTTCTTCAGTCTGACCGGTCCGTTGCCATTTTTTGATTTCCACGCAGTTCAGAGCTCTGTAATTATGTAATCATTCTATTCGTGAAGGATGGGAGGGTGATCTGAAATTTATGTGTTTATTGATTGTTGGCTACCATGGCTCAGCAAACCCCGGCTCCCGTCATTTACTTTACTGACAGGACAGTATTTGCCTTCTGGTGCATGATTTCTTTAACCGTTGTTTTTTATCACAGTCGTTACAACAAAGTTTGTAAACTGCACTTTTTATTGCATCCAGTCTTCTTAGTTTTAAAAGGCATTTGCTCACACACCTGAATAAGCCTAATATTTCCTGTTGTGATGATTACCTCATAGTCATTTCAGCAATGTTTTTAACGGAAGTTTAATTTTTATTTGCCCTGGTTGTGCTGACAGTGTAGCCTAGCTTCGATTCCGTGAAGATCTCCATGTGGAGTTCCTCCGGTAGACGCTGTTTGGAAAAATTTAATAAAACTCTTCCTCCCCGTCATCCTTCGACTCCGTTTTACTGCACTGCGTCTTGATCCACTTAAATGGGATTCCAGCGAAACCTTACTTGTGACAAGTTTAATGATAGCCAAAGTAGATCACACTCTAATACATGAGCATTTCTTTCCGGCACACTTCTCTCTGCAGCTGAACGTCTGTTATCCTTGCAACATGCACGCCTAGAAACATCAATTTGTTGTTCTACTCTGTTTTCTCGTGAGTCGGATGTGTGGAAACCGTTCAGCATTTGGTTTTCTGATGGGAAATAGCAACCCTATCACCCGCATTTTACAATCCTGTTCTTGGTTTGATATCTGGTGACACAGTCTGTACCTCCTCTTGCACTGTAGTTTACACAATCAATAGAGCCCCTTTGAGTTGTCCGTGATATTCACCGCCGAACACAATGGTAAACTTTCAAGCGCACATCCAGTATTTTGCAAGTGTCTTTACTCCGGTCTTTGGAATTTTAAATGCCATCATTCACCTCGCATTTAAGTCAGCCGCTATGTGCAATCAGTCGAACTTGGAGATCTTCCTTTGTTCTTTCTTTTGATTTTTAGGTTTCCCACGCGTCCGGAAATTACCCTACGTTGTTCATTGCTTGTTCATTTACATGTGAGAATCTTTCACTGGCCTCTTCAGAAGTGCCATATGCGGGTGTTCTTGATAGCAAATCCATTAGGGTTAGTGGCGCCGTCTGTTTATAAAACTTGAAAGTCCGTAGAATTGAGCAAAACTCGGATCCCGATTGATTTCGTGAGTACCTCCGGGATTTTCTGGGTTTTATTTGCAGGTTTCACAGCTTGGCCATTCTTGTGATGGTAACAGGTCAAGTAGAGCTTTGACTTTGTCGATGCATCCTGCTTTGTCCAAAATGAACCAGACTTCCTTTATTATCCGAAAAAAGTGATTTCTCTCTCGATAAGTGTGTTTTCCTCCTTTGTTGTAAGCTGCTTTGTCCCAGTGTTTTCCAAAACATTTAAAAGTTCAGCCTGCACGGCTCTCAAGTATGCTTCTCTTTGCTTGTTGATGATCCACTATTATTTCCTTAGTGGGTGGTGAGTATCAAATTTCACTATATATTGAAGGTGTTTGAAGAAATCTCATCACAAAGCGAAAGAAAATTGCTTTTTTAGCTGACAACTGTGTGAATAACAAGACCCAAAAATCAAGAACTGTCTGCTTTATCTCAGAGACTTGGAATTTTCTGGCATCAGGAATGATGTGGAATAAACATCCTTCACGAGTTACAACTGACCCGATTTTCCGCTTATGCCAGCTGCATTTGGCGTTCTTCGTTTGTTCACCGACCATCCCACATGTAATTAATGCACCCACGACGCTTGTCGTGGCTGACGGCACATAAATGTTTGGTACAGAAAATCTCCCAACGCAATTGCCCTCATATCTTACTTGCAAGAGAAATGTCAAATTTAATCTGACCTTCCACTCATCTACACCCGTTGGAGATGTAGTGAAGTATTTCGTTATTACAAGTTTACGAGCTCTTAGGGCTGATAATGATGATGATGAGGTTACAAGGTTGTTCTTACAGGATAGTTGATCTTCAATATGGGTACTGTTTGTGCCAGTCCCAAAAGTGTGTATTCTCCACAAGGGGCACTCTATACGTTACGGTAGCAATCGCCCTATTCAACAATACTGGCAGGTAAAAACAAACTTATAGATTCTATGCCCACACTCATACATTAAGTAGTGTTGAGTTTTGTTCGAGCACATCCTCTCATATGCGACTATGCATAAGTCACTTCATCTCCATGTTATTTGTAACCACCTCATATGGAAATTTAATACGGACTATTTTCAGCAACTTTAGAGGGTATCCATTTCTTCCTGAAGGTTAAAGATTCCATCTGTACGTAATGGATCGCAGAACACAAAGTCGGTTTGGTAATGTTTTGAAATGTTGGTAGCTCGGGTGAGTTTATTGGTTGTTGATCAGGTGGCTGTTGATCTGTTCGCCGAGCCTGGCAATTGGCTTGCAAACGTTTCGTCACCATACGAGGAGACATCACCATTGCGCAGTTGAGCGGGTACTTCTTCTCTGCCTACGTGCGTCTGTTTGGCATTTGGAAGACTATCTGCTATCTTCAGACCTGGATGACTATTTGAAGTGTGACGCAGTTTGTGAATCTATTGGTCCGTTTGTGATCTTGGTTGCGTTTTGGTTTGCGTTCCTTTGTGTTGATTGGTTATCCCAACGCCTTCTATTTTTAGTAGCTTGTTCTATCTGGCCGTGGTTTGCATTGCGTTGTGCTCTGATGTTCTCGGGTTTGCTTTGTTGCTTGTGTCGCCCTATTTTCTCCACCGTGTTGGTTAGTATCCCTGCGTCCACCGGTTGATTTGGTGCTTTATTTGGGGGCCTCCTGCAATCCAATTGATGTGTCCGTTTGAGTGGTGTTTTTTTTCTTCTCTTATGAGTTCCTCGTCTGGTTAATTTTGTTGATCTAAGATCGGCGGTTCTGGAGTTCTGTCGCTGTTAGTGGCTGGTAAATGGGATCGATTTCGATATGTTTTCTGATGGCTTTTGCTATGGAGTCTCCTCGTATGGTGACGAAACTTTTGCGAGCCTATTGCCAAGCTCGGCGAACAGATCAACAGCCACCTGATCAACAACCAACAAAGTTGGTTTGTCTAGAGCTTTGGTGTGTCAAATACTATCCAAATGCCCCGTAGAACTGATCCCATGCCAATGAGTCTCTGGTCTCTAGCGTCTGCTGATGTACACCGTAGGAAGTTCAATCGTTCTGAATTACCGTTTTGTGAGCATAAATATTCATAAAACTTTTCTTCATTTCCATTAGTTGAAAACGGTTTGTTTCAAATATCTGGAGCAAACTTTGATTGGTTCATTCATAAACTAAGAAAATCGCTTTCAGACGGTGTCGGCTCATTTCAAAACTTTTAGTGTGGATCATAGTTCATGATAGAAAGACATGTTACAAACATCTGCCATAAGTTCTTTAGCCGCTGTAATTTTTGCAATTGGTGTTGACAATAATGATGTTTGCACCACATACTCTGAAGTAAAATTTTTGAGTAGAATTTGAGTAAAGTTTTTGCTTTTGTAACAGCATGAGAACGGCATTAGAGAAACGCTTATTTCCTGCTGATGAGATACTGCTTTTTAAGTCCACTGTTTTATGACTATGACTCTAGAAATTGACCACGCCCGTCGTAAATCATCAGTTGTTACAATTATTGTAGATAGACAAATTCTATTGGCTATTTCTGAGCTCACTTTGTTTTTATCAATTATGCCTCAACATTTAAAACGAGAAACCTTGTCTCCTCCCCTGTGCAAGATGGTTGGTCTTTACCTTCGCCTGCTGAGCGATTGAAATATGTGTTTTTTCTGCGTAGCTTCCTGAATTCTGGTCACGCTTGCTTTTATGAGTCCCACCCAAATCTTCCGTATAAATTGTGCATCAGTGGCGTTTTCAAGATGAATGCCAGGGAGACAGTGACACCTCATCGATGTGTGGACTGTTGACGTGAGATGGTTTTGCACAGGTAACGCAAAGTGAAATGTGTGTTCACATATGCGTGTTATTTTCTCCTCCGGTGCTGTGGCGCTGTTGCGTGTTCTTGGATGGAAAAATGGATGATCTAGTAGGGGGCGTAAAAAGATTAATTATAAGGATCCATAAAACACAAAAACAATAACAAAAAACATCACATGGACTGTTGATTATGTGCTGTTTTCATATCGTCACTGCGCTGAATTTTACCTCATGCAAATGTGGAGGTCTCGTTACTGTTAAAGAGAACTGGTGTGCATTCTCAGCTACTCTACGTTGTTAACACAGAGATATGAGCAAGCTTTGTTGTAGATCGCTGCACAATAATTAAAGACTAGATGAGATCAGTCAACAACCCATTCTTATTCTTTGCTTATTTCAACCTACTTACAAATAACACGCGGCACCTCAATAAATGGTTTCACTGAAAAATTCAAGGATTTTTTGAGATAAAGTTGCATGCTTAACTTGACAGCTTTATTCTATCTCAGGGCAGCCATAAAATGCATGAACCAGCTGAAGTTGATTACAGAGTTATAAGTACCAAGTATTGCAGTTGAAGCAACTTGACTCCTGGTACTCTCTGCCCGACATCAGTAGATTTATTACGCCCTGAAATATCAAAATATCAGTTGGCAGTTGCTGTTACTAAGTGTACATGATAATGCTGACAAGTCCGGTTTAAAAGTTCAGAAGGCATCATACGCTTACCTGCCTTTAGTTTGTCGGACTATTGGTGATTGTAAAGAAGACGATGGGTGGTGGGATCTCTGCCGGGTAAGCAAGATTTATTGGCTAATAAACCGAGTGCAGTTGACAGATTTCACTCGCCTCGGGGCAGCCTAAAAAAACACTAACATCCTCAAAATCAATAGTACAACCTAACAAAAATAGCTCATACTCTCAGGCGACTGGAAAAATTATAGAACCAAAAAACGTCATTATATCTGAAGAAGTGTCAAAATTTTCCTGCGAATGCTATGGCGTTGTGATTCCATCCTGTCAACTTTATTGTTGCTTCGGAGGGAACTAAGTGAACGGTCTGCAGGGCTTAGATTCTGTTTCACAAATCCGATGAGGCCACATCAAAAACACTAACTTGCATTGACTTCAGCAAGCAATATTTTTCTTAAACAAAACGCGTATGCCATAACTGGAATCTTATATTCCGTTCCGACAGAATCAAAATCACTCCTCCCGAGCATGTCAACTCGCTAAAACGCTTCGTTGCTACTTCACTGGGAGAATCAGTGTCTTCCTGGAAAACATCGGAAAACTAGTCATCGCAGTCGATCTTCGGACTGGTTACCTATTGACGAGCAACGAAAAAGCGGATAGCTGTCCGTGTCATTGTGCCACATGTGATAATCCCCTTCAAGTAGAGACCGCATTAAACGCCTGTTTATAGTATTTTTATATACGTATCTCTGGTCCTTATGTTTTTAAATCCCCTATTCCAACATGTTCTTGTTTTTCTGCACATATCTGAGTATCGTTTACGGGTATCGTCTTTGTAAATGATTCTTCACCAACGAAAAAATGTCAAATTCATTTTACTGTGACGAGGGTTAGATAATATGGCTTCCAACACAAAACCTGATGTTGAGGTCATATCTATTAATAACGAATCTTATAAATATAATCAGCAAACGGAACGAAAGGAAATTCAAATATATTTTTACGTCTCAATTAATTAAATCAAAGGGACTATTACTTCACTTAAGGAAGCAGTTTTGAGGACCAGTTGCGGGTCGAGGAAGTGGAAATCTTCCACCTTCTGTGATCGGTAACCTAGTTCAAATGATAAAAATGATGTATTAAAGTAAGCATTCAATCAGAAGAAGTAATTGTGATTCATGTGTAAAATTTCTGAGAGGAATGCTTTCGTTTGTAAGCGTCCCGGAACGATGATGCATTGGGAACCGATGTTTTCTTCCCATTACCACTGTAGCCGTTTCTTAATAAATATAAGTTAACCCCTTGAGGATAGTTTCTGTTTTACATATGTGCCAATCCCAAACAGTTCACCCAAATTGTCTGAAGGAAAAGATAAGTGACAGTTTATCACACCAGTGAAGATTTTCGTGTAATCTAATAACCTCAGTGTTTTTTTATTTGGTCTAGAAAAAAAAGCTTTGCCGCCTCTAAAATTTCGCGGTAAGATGCTGTTAGAACTTATCATCTGTCGAAAACCTCTGATCCATTCACAAACATCCGATAAATAGAGCACTTTTTGATGTTTAGATTGCCTAGAGTACACCTGTAATCTGAGTTTTTCAAGCAACTGGATAATAAAATGTATGTCTAACTGCAGTGGTTCGGTACTGGGCCATCACATGCCAGTTGGTTTAACCCTCCGTCGTATACTTTGTCTTAAATCGTTATTTACACAACTATACTATGTAGTGTGCTGCTCAGGTGACCTGAGCTGAGCTGAAAGATGCATACCTACCGCTTTTTGTTAGATAATGTAAAACACCTAATCTGCGGGTAGTTGGTCATCTTATATGCTGCTTTCACGCACACAATCGTCGTTGTATTACCATTTAATTCGGGCACACATTTCTAGGAGAGTCTGACATGCTGGGTCTAAGCTGCTGAAGGGTTTAACAGTATTTTAGCTTTGGGTAGTTATAAACCCGAGTGTGCTTCGCTTTTTTACTGTTAGGTATCGGTGGGGTGGAGCGCCATTTTGTTAAAAGACGGTTGATGACTTCTTCTGCTGCTTGAGTTGCGAGAAAACATGCGTCTGCAGCATATGGAGGTACCTGTCGCCGGAAACCGTATCATCGAAGAAAAAGGGACACAAGAACACTTTGAGGAGAATCCCATCCACACACAGAGATGGGGGGAATGGAGATTATGAATGAGGTACTCGTGAGGAGCTTCACAGGACCATATCACGTAATTGTGCCTGTTGATTATGCCATGCACGGAAAAAGTTGCTTCATTGCTCCATAAAATGTTGGGAACGATTTCTTCATTGTCCAGCAGCCAGCTAGCGAACGTGACACGTTGCTCCTTGTATTCTCTGTGATGTTTTGTAATAAAGTGAAATGATACGGCTAGACATGAAGGTGGAGTCTCATAATACTATTCACGCTGGCGCAGGGAATACCGGTCAACTGAGAAACCTGAGTTAATAACGAAGATGCCATGGTGGTCTGGGACTGAAGTTTCTGGACGGCATTCTGTACATTGAACGCTCTTTCATTACTTACAGACTTTCTCCGTTTGCCAGAAAGATCTATTACAAATCCAGTGGACTCAAATTTTGCAATCAAGCGTGTAATGGTCGACAAGGCGGAAGGATCTTTGATGAGATCATGTTTGGTTTTGTAACCACGAGGTGCGGCAGTGTCGCTTTCACTAAGGTAATAATAGAGTTTTACAATTTCAATGCGCGTACATACGCCCATCGTAAACAGAAAAAATGTCAACAATTGCATACAAAACCTCCTTTATGTAGCTACTGATAATAAAAAAATTCTTATCTTTCCTTTGATTAAGTACATTTAATTACTCAAGTAAATTTTGCGTTTGTTATGGGACACTTTGTAGTAGAGTATGGTGAAAGAAAAACTAAAATTAAGCGAGATTACAACAGCCTTGCAGCTGTTTCTGCACATTACCTATTACCTATACCGGATGGGATGGGCAAAACAGTTCAATTATTCTGCTGCTTGAGGCTTACCTGACAGAACTCAATAACTTAAATTGTATCAAACCGTTAATGTGCGTCAGACTAAGAAGCCAAAGTACGATAGCACAAATACGAGGCACAAGTGTTTAGCAAACCGCCATGATAATTGAATAATTGTGAAAGAACATGGTAAGGATCAGTCAAAATAGGTGTACCGCGAGTGCAAATGTGGCCCTACAGATTGCAAACTCTTAAATCAATAACAATACAGACAGGATATAAGGATCTCAAAATATTGCGTTCCCTATTTGGGGACATGTTAAAATTGGTTAAGAGGATGGCCGAACATTCACCAGCAGACGTTTTCTCAACTGTATATGATCTCCGGAATAGCTTGATAATAGCCTGATCCAGAACACGTTCACAAAATCCGTGGTTCAACTTAGTGGTAATTATCAATTTCCCCTTCAGAATCGTAAGATCTACAGGAAATTCCATTTTTCAAATAGCTGAGAAGCCTCTTCGCACCGTTTACACCAAGCAAAACTGCCCCTGATTACATGTGCCGTTGCAGTCGATAGCCACTAAGTATTACGCTTTCAGAGTGAGGATGTGGGATTGAAGCCCGCGACATATATTTGATGAGTTTCAGGTGTGTGAAATGCCCCACTGTGTGTTCATTCAGACCATATGCCTTAAAACTGACGGACAAGTAACGAGACCTGATCGGTTCTATTGTTAATTTACATTTTAGTTCGTTTATTGAGGTCAGTTTGTTTCTTCAATCACACCACCAGAATTCCGGTAGATACTCTGCGTTCTTCGGACAGTACAGATAAATTTATTGACGATACGTAATTAACACTCACTTTCATGCATTACTATAAATCTGCAAGTTAAATGTTCTTGCCTTTAGCCAAGAAAAGTTTGTAAAGTTTGACACTTATGCATACAAAACTTCTTTGTAAAATAACTTCATTCTTCTTGCTACAGAATTTACCGGCAAAATGTTTGCAAGATAAATTGAATAGTTTGATTACTTCAACTTTGCGTTTTTTCTATAGACGGTTTCACTACGCTTGGCAGTGATGGGATGTAAATCCGATCAACTGTTCCGACAGCACCGCAGAACAAATCACCGGATGTGGAATAAAAGTGGTTCAGCGATATTATCAACAAATGCAACCAGATGAAAGCCCGACTCTAAACGTCCACTTTGGTTTTGGTTGCCAACCTCAATGAATCTAGCAACGGCCTCACAATCAATTGGCAAAATCTCTCTCTGGTTTTATTAAACAGTGAAACAGAAGCCTTCTCAAGAAATTTCTTGGTTTCACAGGGATAGCAGCAAGTTTCATATATCTGTCAGTTCGACACTAGTGTGTCAGTTATCATCAAGGATAAATACCAAGGAATATTCAGAAATTTAAAAGTAGTATCGACAGTGAGTAGCCTAAGGGATATTCAACAGCATGAGATGAAGATTTTCTGTTCTAACTGCAAAACGAACGTTCCGTATGCAACTGTCCCGTTGCATCGCAATAGCGTTATTTAAAATTGCGTTTTTCCACAAGTTTGGATTTTATATTGAACAACTTTAAGCCATTTTTATGAATTATTGAGCAAATAGTCCACAGTAAATTGGAAAGGAGCGCTGGATTCCTTCTTTTCTATTTTTAAGGGTGCATCAGTAACGAACCAGGGAGAGGCAAGCGAAAATTTGCCGTAAGGAATTAAGTGCTATTGAAAACATCTTCCTCTTCGTGCAATGACCACTCTCTGGAGCCGGGTGCCAAGCTATCCGCACAAGCTGTCTGCACAAGCTATCCGCTTGTTCAGAACGCCAGATGGGGAATGGGCACATTACTTTAGCCATTTATTCATATAACTAAGATTGGCATTCATTGTCAAATCGTTGGGCATATTTTCCCAGGTATGCCATCGCAGGTCAGGGTAATATGCTGAATACTACATGAATTCTTTTAAACTGACTGATAGGAACTTTTCAAACAAAGATATATATATGTATATGACTTCTCTGAAGAGCCGTTAACAGTTTTATTTGAAACCATACAAAAGTATTTGTTATCCATTCCTCTACACGGATGATTCAAAGCCGCCCAGCAGTCACAATGAACTTCACATTATGCATTTTCCTCCGCTTTGTTGAATCATTTTTGTCCAAACGACTTGCAAAGTATACTTCAAAACGTGGAGCAGTGCTGCCGAAGAATGTCTGGGTAAGGTCCATGAAAACGAAACATGGTGGACTCACGTGTGAGCAAGCTGGCGGCAAAACGACCAGCTGCCACCGGTTTAATGATGAAATGGGTTCAAAATTTACACCTGTTTGACTCGCTTATCTGCAGTTTCCTGATGAAACGCGCAGTTGACAGGGGGCAGTAAAGATAATCACTGCCAACAGTTCCGTAGAAAACGCGATTTATCCCTCAATGATGCGTGTTTGATAATGCCCAAGCACCACGTAGTGAACATAGTCATCTACAGAGAAGCCAACTGAAGGGTAGCACCTCACGGGTCTCCGTACAATCCTATAGTACAATCCTATTTAATAGCTTATTTTACCATAAAGGACAATCATACATATCTTCAAGCTCATGCAAAAATTCAAAACAACAATTGAGACCCATTAGAATGTATTTGATCTGCATGCCGGTGAATTCCTAGGAGTACATTTACAATAATACAGTTGGCGAAGACAGTACTACTTATGTTTGAGTAGCTCCAACAAACAAAAGGGCAGACCAAAGCGATCAAAACTGAGAAATTTTCAGTCAAGCTGAAGTCAGTAGTAAGGGAGATTATACCATTCATCAAAAGTAAGTTGAAGTTGAATCGTTTATAGCAACTTCGGTTTCAGGCAAATGGTTACATTTCTTCCCCCTCCCTCTGAAACTCTAAGCTTCCTTTATCGAGTCTGCTCCAAACGTCGCGACTTATATTATTGCGACTGTCTAGTGAAATGGAATTTTTTGAGTTCTCAAGATTCCGGAAACAGCGCAAAGCGGATGTCAAATTTCTTTATCAATTCTGCCCCTTGGTTTAGCTTTGTATTACTTACTGCTCTCAGTCTATTCAGAAGAGACCATAAAAAATGATTTTCTTTAAATTTTTCTCCAAACGCATTCGCTTTCTCCAGTTTTCGTGCTGCTGATTTGAAGTAGAATTTCAGTTTTAGATAGCTAAAGTCCCATCAATTCACGCTCTGCTAGAGTTTCTAGTCAATATGATATTATCATGAGTGGGGCTCTCCCACTACTATACATTAGTAGTAGTTGGATAACTTAACGGCCAGCATACTGTTAACTTATACAGACTTGTGCAACAGACTGAGATAACTTTCTCTTCTTAAGAAAGGGTATGAAAATTAACCTTATTTTGTCCGGACAGTCGAAAACAGTCCAACTAAGGCAAAGATTAGTTGTGGAATTACCCGCCAAACGAATAACGACGATAATTTCAGGCGAGTGCAATTTTACTCAGAAATTTGAGTCCAACTAGAGTAATGTAGATGCGGTTTTTAGTCCTGCACTGATACACATCGAAATTATACACCGTCTGCTCAAATTCCAAACGTCCTGATTTCTCTTCTTCGTGTGTTTTTCTCGGAACAGATGCGGGTATCGAGATCGCCCGTGAATAAACAGCCCTCCGTTGACCAATAACAATGGTAGTGAATGGCAACTGCTCGTAAATTTCTTTCTTCTCGGCTTCTAAGTCAGACATGTTAAAGCCCTTTACAGTGATATAATTGGTGGGAATTTATCTTGTCAGATAAAGCTGAATAACCTGTGTCCTTCCCTTAATGGAGTTCAATTCATCCAGCCATGTGACGGAAGTGAAATTTATGCGAACAGTATTTCGCAATGTAACTTCTCGCTCCAGCTTTAAGAAACAACAGGAAAACAGTCGCTAGGTTCAATATAATCTAGGATTGTATATTCTCCAAGATCTTTGTAACAATCGATATTTGAGACTTTTTGGCCGCTGCTACGAGGGTGCTTGACCAAGATCCTCAGATTGACGGCAACCGAATTTTCTTGAAAAATTTCGTTTTTCCGTGTTTCCAAAATAGTCGTTTTGACTAAGTTGCTCCCAAAATCGCAGTAATTTTCAATGTGCTTTTGTAGGCCAAAATGTGGCCAATAAATCGCGTCAGACGGAAGTAAACACGGTAGAAAACAAAGTGTATGAGGCTACTTTCGTAAGCCAGATACAATGTGCGGCTTTTACACACAATTACTTTAAAATACACGAAAAAACAACTGTCTAGCCTTGTAACATGAAAATTTAATTTGCGTCCAAGTAAGATACGTTCTGTAGAACGGTGCAATGTAAACATCCGTTGCTTGTGCTGATGCCCAACTAAAAATAAATTGTGGTCAGTGGGGCCAAAAGTTGAAGTGTACAAAATGGGGATTGCCAGAATTTTCTCATACACACTTTTTCATGATATTGCAGTTCATGTACGGACAAAGTTGCAGAGTATGCCTCAGAGTGCGACAGGTTCATGTGGTTTTCGTCTAAACTTCGGCAGTGCGTTGATCCACAGACACTAATCCGAAATTGTGTTATGAAGTACGAACGAGTGACTCCAAGACGAAGTTCATCATTCTGTGGATTTATGCTTTACAAAGCAAGAAACGGGTCTGAATGTGCTGGATGCTGTGCGCACCTCATGACTTTGCCGTAGTATCAAGCTGACGTCGAATCACTGTTAGGAAAGAAAATCAAGATCTAAGCCGAGAAAGTGGATCATTCGATTGATAGTTGCAAAACCTATTGCATTTTTGCCACTAACTCTCTTTCGCTGATGGTAACGTCGTGTTACTCTAGTTTTCGCAATTAATGTTGCGTCATTTGAAAAAACGTTTCGAAATATTGTTGTCTGAACTGTCCTAGGAATGGGAAGGAAAGAATGGGTAAAGCTGCCATCATACTTCTTCTAACAGAAGATGCAACCAACACAGTATGTTGATAGTGTCAAATGGAAATGGCTCCGTTCCACTACGAAACTGTTTAAGAAAGTGAGAAACTGGCAAAATAAGCAGTAAAAACTGAAAGTGGAAATCCACGGCCACACTAGTAGCCTACTTACTTTCACAGAAAAAAAACATTAAAACGAACTCATTTTATCACTGGCCCAGATTTTTGGTTCACCCGTCAAGCTCAACGGATGATATCATAAGCACCGCGTCGGAATTTCCTGCGAAGTCATGAAGTCCTTCCTTACTTGACTCGGGTTAGCTTAGGCGATAATTCAGCCTAGGGTACGGCAATGCAACCACCATTCAAGTAGCACTATTTTTGTTCTGAGTTGCAGGTAATACAGCAGAATCACAAGATAAGGCGGCACAATACGTCAAAATACCTTACGTTTAGCGGTTGGGCACGTGCTCGTTTGACAGTGTCATCCTTAGCAAAACGCTACCACCGTTTATATGGCTGAGAAAATGGCGTCAGATTCTCCACTATATTTAGAGCACACTAATGGTAGAGGAACTAAAGTAGGGTGACTTGAGAAGACGGTCAGAAGACGTTAGTGCACTAGTAATGAAAAATAAACAACTAATGTCAGCGCTCATTGTTGTGCCAACACATTCAAAGTCAGCCGATCGGCTTCAGACTGCGTTTACAACCTTACCTACTGACTTTTCCTGCTGGTCTACATTGACGTCAAGAGATTGCTTAAATCAGCACGCCTGGCTTCGAAGAAAACGCCTATGACTGTCCGAAAACGAGCGGAGGATCAGAAGTCTGAATATCCTACAAGCCGCACTTAAGATATTCTCACCTGTATCAGATGACTCCGAAGCCCGAAATAATAGATATCCCAATGCTATTAAATCTGTGATTACTAGCAACTGCACTTTCCGTTTTTCTATAGTCTTTCATTTATCCTTTCCGAAGGATGTGAAATATAATCCGCGGCTGAGACTCAAAGTCATTGGTTGATGCTTTATTACTAGCCGACAAATGCTGTCCTAATTCAAACTTGCATATCCTGGAGGTCCAGAGGTATGATACTGGGTGGTGGTCCTAGGTTCAAATCCGGACCAGGGGTGGGCATTTTCATTTGCTTTTGGTCGTCTTCAGTCATTTTAACTTCCCAAACAGGAGGGCGACTGTTCAAACAAAAGTTATGTGAAGGTGAATTCTACAAACCTCGCAAAAGCACACACTTGTTCCAGTTACTGAAAAAAGAACGTGGAGCTTACGTGCGAGAATCATTGCCAGTGTCCGACTACAAGTGGTACTCGATATTCAAGGGGAATAAAATATGATAGTTACACGAGACAGGCACAGACTATTTGAAAACTGAACACCCTTGAGCGTCTTTTTGACCTTTTCCAAAGCTCTCTGAATTGTATAGAATGAAAAACCAGCACTGCAAGGCGGTTTTACACTTTCCGTACCGATCTTTTATCTGATACGTGGGTGGCGGTTTGAGCCCTGATTAGACGCTACTCACATTTAACTTCACTGGTATACACCGTTACACTAGTAGCTAGAATTAACCGAACGTTCCAAGAACTGAAAGTTTTGCTCTAAATAAGACTCTTGACGTGCAGTATGCACCGTGTTTATTCTATACTGTCCTTATGATCTTTTACGACTAAGGAGTTACGTGAGGAAAGCCGCTAATAGCGTGTTCGAGGTAGCCCAGTCGTTAAGGCGCGAACTTACTCACCGAATAGACCGTGGTCCACCCCCGACCCCCACATCTCCTCAGCTTCAAAGCTAGTCATCTCACCACTCAAAGTGAATCGCATGCAACATTTATGAAACTGCGATTAATCAGGGTGAAAAATTGGCCTAGAAATAAAGTTCTTCAGTAGTTTTGGCCTCACTGATCACAAGTTTCAAGATTGCGCCGTTCCGTATTTTCAAATTAAAGGCAGGGTTTGTGCTTCCACCAATTCTTCCCTTTCTCTTTTCTTATTGATTTTAATTGGTCCATTTGATCAGATTTACAACCTATGTGAAACCTAGCAACTATTTCTGCTGCGTACTTGGGCTCTCATGGGTAATGATTCCTCTTAGAACTTCTTGTTTGATCAGATGCTAACTGGGAAACCATCTTGCATTCAGAGTACATGCTGAACTCCGCAATTTTTGTGATTTCAAATGTTTTATGCGCTTAGTCAGAGCGCCTCAACCCATCAAATTTATGAGGCAGACTATGTTTGAAATCACCGATCCCCTATCCCTGATGGTTCGTCCCAGATCAAATTCTGGGACCTGAAGTCAAACGTTGATAGGCCCTTCATCTGTAGCATCGATTCCGACTCACAATGTCCTCATACGCTCCAAAATGTCTTTTCGACCAATATCTGGCTACCTGCTTCCATTCCTCCCGTTTATCCCACCCACTCATTCGTCTCGACGTGGCTTCTGAAGTTAATCATCCACCGACTGGGCTGGTATGTGTAAGTTCATATCTTGTTATATCTGGTAAGTTTGTTTTTCAAAACATGCCTTAAAATTTTAATAATGCTCCTTTCAATGACATTTCCAAATCCGGTGAACATCCTTTGTTTGTCTCTACGTTGTGCACAAAAACATCGACTATACATATGCAGACCAATGTATCTCCTCTCAAGTTGCGTGCTCTGACTGTGTGGCGTGGCACAGTGAAACTGCGGTACATGGGTGAGAGGTTTCTTAAATATACGTTCATCCTCTTTCTATCCGGAGGAAACCGCCTGAATCACATAAACAAAAGCAAGTGATTGACATCTTGTTGAATATTAGTAGCATTTGAGGGGTTCCAGTTGAACGACAGCAAAACCTTTAAATACCAAAGATGTTCAAAAACCAACTTTCATCTGAAAATATTTTTTAATGCAATACTAAATTTTTACCCTTCGAAAATCAGATTAGTGATGGCTCTAAGAAAGCTTACCAAAATGTGCCAAAGTTGATCTTGTCATCCAAGGTAAACGTTAGGGTCGAAGAAACAGTCAAAACGGGAGTCAGACTTGCACGTAGTTGAAAAAGCATAGGTAACCCTATGTCATATTTTATGAGAATAAAGGGCCATATGGGACTCCAAGGCGAAAAGCATCATTGTCTGCCAGATAAAGGACAAAAACATGACTTTGGAACTAACTGAGTAGAGAATGAAAGAGGCCCATTCCTCAAGAACTACTTTTAAGCCTGAAGACAACCGTTTGCATTCAGGCCTGTTTGAACCGGTGAGAAACATTTACCTGATGATTCATCCACTGTTGTGGTTCGAAGCTTGGGCCCATCTTATTGTTCATTCGATGCTGGTTACTGGCCGTATGATTGAAGCTACTAACTAAATGTAATCAACCGTAAACAGGTTGCCAATCACTTCAGCAACCCTAAATCAAAGTCCCAAAACTTTGCGGAGGCACATTTTCCTGCTAACTTTTTACATTTTCATGGAAAATTCTGCAGCAAACAGCAGATCTTATTGATGAATTGTCACAAATTTGCGCTCTGATTGAATGAAATTTATTCAGATTTTCAACATTAAACTGGCATATTTGTTTCGCATTTTTTGAGACCGGATGGACGATTTGCTGCAGAGTTTGAGGAGTTTTGGGTTATGGTACTGCTAAGTACTACCGGAATATTTGGGGTACTTTCGTTTATCGGAGTGTAAAAAATCATTATCTTAGCTTCCAAAAAACGACTTTAAGGCCGTGAACGACTGTCTTTGGTTTTGGAGATCTTTCCTAGAAAATACTTGCTGTGCAATTTCCACAGCCAGGCACTTACAACAAAATGAGAAACCAGGTGTTGTGAGCAACACATTCCTGATTGAGAACGTTGCCCTAAAAATTGGTTGCGTTCTGAGAACAGCCTGAGAATCACATTCCGCATTCCACGCAAACAAAACTGTTGAACGTCAAGCGAGTTTTAATTAGCGTTTACAGAAGTAATCCTGGACAAATCTTCCGTTCAAAGCTTATATTCTCGGAAAGAAAGTGGACCAGTTTGCATGGAATATTTCTACGTTTAGTCGACATGGTTCCTACTGGTGCAACGGCGAAAGATGATATTTTTTCTCGCATTACAAAAGTGCCCTTGATTTAATTTGATGACACCGGCTGCGTGCTGTATACGGGATTTTGTACTATAAATTGGCTCAACCAGTTCTTTTTACCTGATCGTTCGCTAGCCTGCCGTATTTCAGCTTTACCTTAAGGACCCTAGTGCAACTGGGCCGCATCTTTCGGAAGCACTTTTTCCGATTTTGGGAGGGCCATCTTCTCTCCCAAGACTAATTTTTCTATTCAGGTATATCACCCTATGAGTGGCCAGGTTTACTGCATGACTCGGTAAACCTTGTATGAAAAGATCCAGATATTTAAAATTTGGTAGGCTCAAAATAACGTCGTTGTATTAACTATCCGGTATACACGTAGACCTGTTATTGTCTGTTTTAAAAGTTCGCAATTTTCAAGCAAAAGTTTTTGGCACGATGAATCCACAGCAGCTATACACCGATGAAGACTGCAGAGCTTTTTTTTTCAAAGAAGTTTTGGGAACATCCAGATGATTTTGCCATCTGCCAGCATTCTCTTCATGCTTTCTCTTCTTCTCTTTGTGCTCACAGTTAGTTTCGTCAGTTTTCAATCAAGCACAGATTCCACTGCACAGGTCACGTTATGCGATTAAAAATTTTCACTGGTTCTGTGTGACAGAAAACGTGAGCGCTATCACCAGTCAGCACCAGTTAAATATCCTCATAAGTGAACATCAAAAGTAGGTCGATTAAAATATTTTCGTGCTTGAAGCCAAAAATATTACAGCATCTAATACCTAATAGCTAATAGCGTTTCGATGGATAATACTCGAACGTAGTCACAATGCCGGTTGAACACACGAAGGATTCCACGAGCGCTGAGATATTGGGCTCTCGGGGTACAAATGTTGTAAACGAGTATGTTGTCCTTCAACATCGTAGAACATGCTGATACGCCGATATGTATCGCAGACAATTCAGCGTTGAAAAAGTGCAGGTGGAATTGGTTTGATCAGTTATGTGAATCTACATGCTGTGCACAAATTCTCGCAAAACTGTGAAGTCACTTAAAAGATTAACAATGATCCATTAGTAACTTGAGAGTTCCTGTCTAGACGGCACACGCTAAACAAATTTCCGTGAACTTTAGGTTTCCGCCGAAAAAAATTAGGCGGAATTTTTCAAAACAGTTTAGTTTTAACAGGCAAATTAACCAAATCCACCTGGACCTCTAGTTTGTGATAAACACCTAAATGCGCTGAAAAGTTCACTTCATATTTTCCTTTCTGCTTTTGAATTCGTGGTTGAACAGCATAAAATAAAGCAATATGGCCCGGATATAAAGTGAGGACGGATGAATATTCAAGGCTAAATTGACACAAAATCCTGTTTCAATAAATGCAGTTGCACCTATCTGATACGTACCCAAAGGTTATGCCAACATATTCAATAGAAGAATCCAATTGTAATAGATCCATGACCACTAGGGAATGACTAGTGAAAGGTGTCATTTTAGAAAAAGTTTGACCTTATTATACCGAAGAGTTTGATAAAAGGGAATGGAGTGTGGGCAAGTCAGCAACCCAACAAGGCATTCATCTGACACTGCAAATCAGGCTGGGCAGAAAGAACAGCATCCTTCTGGGCAAACTTTTGAGGAACGTTATAATTGCCCTTCAGAAATTACTAACAGAAAGCCGTGACTGAGTAGTTGCTTGAAAACTTCATCTATCTGCAGCAAATAATGACATTTGTCTACTGCTACTGTGAACTATTCATGCATAAATATTAGAACCTTTTGCTTAGTATCACACCGGAAATGTAGTTACATGCTGTAGTTCTTTAGGCCAACACTCAGGACACTCGCAAATTTCCATCTGAGCTTTGCAAGCATAATCTTTTAGCCCTGCTGATGTGCTGGCACAGCTTTAGACAAACATGTGTGTGAAGTTTGAAGCAGAATGATCGGTTGAAGCTTGTGCTGTTTATCGAAAACGAAGGATGAATCACAATTTCTCATGTTGTGTGTGTGCGAATTGTTGGTTCAGTTTACAATCCTAGACATGCAACAGGGGATATACGAGTAATCCTGACAATTGGTTTTATTTGTAAAGTGGTCACTCTGATAAACTTATCACAGGGAAATATTTATTCAAACGTTTCCGTGACAGCTTTGTCATTGTCCTTTAAGCTCTCTTTAGCAAAGACTAGCCAGACACAGAGAAACTGTTCCAGTTTAACACTTTTGTTGGCATTCGTTGAGGAACTTGACAGTCTGACGTCTCGTGATAGTTCTGTTTACTTGACAAGGCTTCTGTAAGCAGCTGTTTGATCCCTGTTATTCTACTGCAATATTTAGTTGCATCAAGCACTAAGTCTTTATGTGTCGTTTTATTGTCTCTCTTATGTTTGGAGATGCGAACCACTCGTTCTGATCCTAATTGGTTTCTAGTGGGCAAACGAGGTGGAAGGGGAATTCCAGCTAATCGATCGGACCGTCACAAAAACGGGTTGCATTCCTTTAAGATTAGAATGCTATTCGTCTGGATTAACTTTTCTATTTGGCGTTTTTTTTAGGTTGTCGTTATTGCACTTGCTGCTGTGTGAGGTTTGCCTGCCTGTTTGAGCAGAACAAGGGTGAACCTGTCACATGTACATACCGGTGAACGGTTTTGAGAAGTGAATACGTATTTTGAGAAAACAAAATACAAAATAAAGGGGCAATCGAGATGCACATTAAAAATAAGCAGATCAGTGGAATCTGGTATACGGAAGGACGACAAACCTAGCCAAATGAATTCATTGACAAAAAACAAAGTGAAAGTGGAGAAAAAACTAACTTGATGAGGTGACGCGATTACATTTTCACCAATGAGTTGTCCACTTAGATATCATGGTCTACGAAGCTTCATGTCATTGGATAGAATTTGATGTAAAACGTGGTCTGCTGTAGCCTAATTTGATGGGGGATATCGAGGAGTGTGCCGCGTATGTGAATGAGCAGTACCGAAGCGGCCCTTCAGAAAATCGCAGTCATTCTCTTGGAGTCCATCACCGTCATCAGTAAAATGGACCAAACCGCCAAAAATGCGATTTTCCAAGTAGCTCTTTGTTTTTTTTCGGAATTTAAAATGATACTCAAAAGGTACAAAATTTTTGGTTGCTATCCAACGGCAAGTTATGAATGAATTTTACAAATGACTGTATCCTCACAATTCTAGGAATTTCACTGAGTCATGAAACATTGCCTGCTTCGTCATTTAGGTGCGACACAACACCGTCCGTTCTACATTTCCTGTTCTTGTTGGGAGTATCTGTTTGCTCCATCCATGTTTTGAATCTTCTATCATTATTTGATGTGTTTTATTGAACGGTGTGCCGGGCCAAACTACTACCAATATCATTCATGTGCGTCTAATCAGTAAAGTCGAGACAACCTTAGAGAAATCCTCAGGTCATTCAGAGCGATGAGAACAGGCTGAAAACTGTTAACCTGTATTATCACAGGGAGCACTGCCTTCTTCATAGGCTCAAAAAACAAACAGATTTCATTACTGCGTACTGTGTAGTTTGAAGGTCCGTTGATTGATGATCCGGACGTGATTTTGGACCAAAGGCTGTTGTCTGTATTTTTTGCGACAAAAATGCCCAAAAAATTGCCCGGTCTTCTTTAAACTCCACACAAAATAGCTGTCAGTTATAAAAGAGTAGTTGTATATTAGCCTCTCAACCATGACCATAAGGCTTCCCAACACAGCTGGTTCCAAATACTCCCCATCAACTTGCTCATAACGGGTACCTCCTCAAGATAAATCCTGACATTCTTGGCACCTGGTAAGAAGAGATTTTCTAGAATAGGGACTGGGTGTTTGAAAGTTCCAGATAACCGTCTCTGATTGTTTGTGAGACTCCTTTGATTTGGTTTGATTAGTCACGTCGATCTACTTAATTGTTTTGTATCATGTTTCGCATAAATATTATCATTTCTGTGAAGGAAAGAAGCTCACACAGTTGACTCATTTTGAAGATCTGGTGTTCCTTCTGTCACATTAAACAATTGATTGCCACTTGACGTCCCTTAGCTTATTGGATAGCCTTCAGGCCCGACAATTTAGGGTATTTTCATGGAAATGATTACACAAAGTCTTGTTTTTGGGCAATTTTATGATAGCTTTTTGTTCTAGATTAATGAAACTTATATCGTTTTTCCTAACAGGTGAAATCGCATCAAACTCTAAGTAAACTGTCAAGCATAAAAATAACGGTTATTTTGTTTAGAGAAATACATTCATTTGCAAACAAATTTGGTTTCGTGTGAGACGCATTTGGAACCCAGCTAAATCTGTCGTTCGTTTCCAGGCAAGTGAATGTGTTGCACACAGAACGCCTCATGTTTCAGTTGCTACGATATTTGGGATATCGTGATGCATTTATATTCGTAATGCACTCATAATGCTACTCATAAGGTTGCTAAAAAGTCTTCGACAGCTCACGACCGGTTTCGCCCATCTTGGGGCTCATCAGGTAAGCGCAGCAAACTCATTTTCTGCTTGATACCAAACTGCATGAAAATAGCGAAATACGTTCATTTGCAGATAAATTTGGTTTTGCGAGAGGCTCAACTGGAACCTAGGTGAATCTCTCGTTTGTGATGTTTCCAGGTTATTTTGTTTTTGTTTTGTAGAAGCCAACCATCTCGCTATAAACTACTGGAGAATGCTATTGGTAAAACGGATTTACAAAACAGAACAAAGCCCAGTTCTAAACTTACTTCATTTATAGTGTCCTTGAAGCAGAGTTTTCTAGTAAATGTAGAACATTTTTTCCAGGGTGAAAGGTTGGAAATTTTTAGCAGCCTTTTGGAGGTGTTTTATACAGGTGGGGAATCAGTCAACACTGCTAGTGGAATAATACACACAACTGAGATAGTAGTGAGACGTTATTTTTCNTCGGCGCATTCCTGCCTGATAGCCAGCAACCTTCCGGACAGCTCAGTGTTTTTTAAAATCCCTTTGCGTTTGGAGTCCAAGTTGTGGACCGGATTTCCTACAAGCTCACTGAATTTATTAAGATTGACACTCCGTGCAATAAACACTGGCAGTAAATTAGCAGCAAACTGGCATTAAGAGTGGCATTCTGTGCAATGTGGTTAAACAATGGGGCAAGCTCAGGAACCTGAATGCAACACACATTGTTGGAACTGAAAATAATGAGGCCGAATTTTACGGCTTTCTGATTACACCGTTCATCAAGGCCAAATAACGTTTTGAAATTCGGCGCCAAAATTAGAGGGACCATGGTGAGGTCGTGACGAATTTCGGTAACAGCTCCTGTATCACCTGCACATAATTACTGTTTTCGACAGTCTTCTAGCTGCGGCGCCTGCCGTTTTATAACCATCATCTTTCCTCCACCTACCAGCACAAAATCAATCAACCATTTACGGTAAATCCTACTGCATCTGGATGGAATAGAACGAAATGGCTTGTGAACCTTATTTCTTGCACTTGTCAATTAATCGTTTTTTATTGTTCCTTTTAGCCGGAGCGCCGTAGGTTACGTGTGTTCTGGTGGTTCCAATTGACGAACCAGGACGATGTTGCGTGGAATAAATGTTGCATTTTTAAGTGTAGCCCAGACCTCTACCGAATGACAGGTGTCGTCTCCAAACAAGAACATCCGTTGCCTTAGAAATACAAGCGAAGTATATTTACTTATTCTGCCCGCAGTTGTGTTATTGCAAATGTTATTATGACTAAATATTTGAATCTACATAAAGTGGATTCCTCTACTAAATTTTAGAACAAAACAAGCCCGCCCTTTCCAAAAATCAATACTCTAACGTTTTGCGGTCCAGAAAGCAGATCCGTCGAAATCTATTGGAATTGAAACAGTTTGCGTAATTGCACACCTGTCTGAGTAAGTCCTACTCAATAAACTTGCTTGTCTCTCCAGTTTTTTTTGCCTGATGGTTGCTAGTAATTTTATGGCTATATCAAGCTCACTCTTGAGGATGAATTATTTCTTCTTTAGAGATGAGAATGCTCACAGCTGAAAAAAACTTTTTACATTAATTGACAGAATTCACCTATCACATTTAATGTCAAGCAGAAAATTCTTCATTGATCGTCTGTCCTCTCAAACTTCTTTCAGCAGAAGGGATTCGCAACCTCAACACTACTTAACTTCAGATTTAAGAGCAACAAAATATGATGACCTCACGTGATTTGGTGAGTCTGAACAGAACAAGTTCACTGATAGCCAACGAGTGATTGGAGTATAACACACTGAGAAAAGCTGCTGATAAGATTAAGAAACCAATAAAAACTCCATAATTTATTGTGAGTCACAAAGTACGGATTGCTGTTGCAAAATACTTGGATGATTTAAATTGACCAAAAGTCTCGCATATATAAGTAATAATTCCATGAAACGAAACAAAACCCGAAGCCTCATAATTGCTGCTGTACTAGACACCAACCACCAAAAATCATTCACGATAATTCCTGACATTTGGTTAGTCCAGTTGATGCTTTCAAATTATAAACATTCTTATCAATTTAATTAATTTAATTAATTTAATTAACTTAATAATGGGAAAATCCGCCGCTCAATATGAGAAAGTTCATCTTATGGCACATTTTCACTAAGCAAAATTGTTGGAACCACCGATCAGTAGCACTGTCATCCACAGATGACATCAATATTCAACATTCATGCCGTACAACCATGTTTTATATGAAAGCCTTATTGTGGAGAAAAGAGTTAATTTGGATGCGGAAGAGACTTATGCTAGCTTACTTTAGGCGTTTTGAGGTACCTAAACCCCCAGCTGCTCATTCAGGTAATCTGGATGGAAAGTGACAACAAGCACGCCACTGACATCGATTAGCATCCATATCTTGCAATGTCCCCAACCAGGCACAGCGGGTCTCCATCCTGGAAAACGAGTGGTACGACAGCATCCTGACGTTTCGCAATTTCTTTCAAATCTTGCTTCGGGCACTCTGAGTTGGGTACGGAAAACAGGATCTCCTTCGAAAAACGATCTTATGGCATGCGCATGGCCTAAGCAACGGAGCTGATACTGCTAGATACACATTTCAATAGAAGTTCAACCGAGAACCCGCTTTCTAGCTGCTTAGTGGCGGATTCTCCGTGGAACCACTGAAGACCTTGATATGTAGTTCCTGTGCCGCAGTCGGTTCCCGTTGGGCTGAATATGTTGCTACCTGCTTAGGTCCTTATTTTATGTAAAACTAAAGATATACGACCAGGAAACCAATACACAGAAGGTTTATTGCCAACCGTCACTCAGCCCGAAGGTGGATTTAAAAACAATCCCTGGGAATGGTTGTTTGTTTGTCACAGAATAAACGGTAGCGTTCGTCGATTCCTCTAGGTTGTTGTGTAACACCATCCTTTCTTCTAAAGACGGTGCGGCACTAGCATTCTTACGAAAGCTCAGTCGGGGACAGTTTAGGAACAAACATATAAACAACTACTATACACTATATGTCATCCGGATATGACAGAGACTTAACTCCCAACACCACATTTTGTGCGCCAATACGAACTGAAGCGTTTGCCCAGTTCAAACACCAACCGTCGGCATTCTCTAATGTCTGTGCCTTCCTACGCCTCTGCGATTGACACACGCATCATTGCATGCAGAACCTTTGATGCTGCGCTCTCCATGAGCAAATGGGTTGGACAAACAGGTGAAAATCAGAAGTTCAAGCTATCAGCTTGGTAAAACAAGTTACTAGTTTAGCTGATTCAGACAAACCCAAATGCACCTAGAATCGGCCTGCCTTAGGGGTTTCATACATAAAAAGCTCATAAGCTGGAACAAGCTGAATGGTCATTTGGCAGCGAGCGCAGGCAAAACAGACAAAAGCAACTCAAGCTCAAAAGCCAGACCGCCAGTGGTCTCCGGTGAACTGCATGCACAATGCAAATGAGATATATATGGCTACCCGCAGACCGGTTGATTATCATGCATGTGGAAAGTAAGTGTCAAGTATGTGGCGAAGCGCCATTCCTAACGAATTCAGGTGCATGGGATTGTCCAGAAAATTTTGTTTCATTTCAGTACTTACAAAATCTTTGGCTAGCCCAACAGTGGTCTCAACCCTGTTGAGCCTTACGAGAATGACCCGGTCTTCAAATATCCACTCCTAACTGAACACTAATTGTTGCATACGTTGCAACGAATAGTCCCGTGCAAATCTGTCTGGCTTTGGTAGCAGACTCAGCCGTTACTAACTTTGATCTCTTGTTCTTAATATTATATGTCGTGCATTATATTTAAGCTAAATTATCCTATGTAAGGCTCAAGGTTTGAGACCCGTTATGGATTGCTAACATGGTTGGTACCTGGATCTTTTTCCCACGCCCAAAAATTTATACAAAACTTAGGACTCCGTCTACAATCTGCCAGTTGCAATTTTGCATTCATTCTCACTTAAAAAAGCTAGTTTGTACGTATGACCGTTTTCCGGAACATTTGGAAGAACTGTTTAGGTCTTTTTGTGAATTCGAGATGTCTGCGGAATTTCTGTGGCTAATCCTCCACATTCGAATAAGTTTCCCAGGTTACCATCGACTTTCTCTCATCTATGGACACAATTCATGTTCAGGCTTTTGTCACAACGTCATTTATCATCACATTTGCCATTTACCGAATTGTCCTACATGGTGACACAGCGCGGCAAAATTGTTCCCTGCTAATTACCAATGTGGCGCCTCATTTTGCTGTCAGTACTAGATTACCGATGCGTTCAGTGTGATTTAGAGCAAATATAGGTTTGACTAGTCGCCCAGATATCCTATCGGGGCCGGGTCCAAGCATCTATCAATGCCTGGCAAGTACTACTGTATATTGATCTGTGTGTATTTAAGAAACTTGGCTTACTTTATGTTGGCAATAAAATTCTTCAATTGAATCTATACTCGCTCATTCTCCTCCATATTTGAGCAAGTTTTTTCGTGATCACAGGAGAAAAGTTAGACACCAAGTAGTCGGCCAAACCATTAAGAATATAAAGCGATGTTTTAATACAAGAATTGCAGCCCGGATGGAATGCGGGAAGCACAAATCGATGAATCGTTGGATCAGAAACCCTATATGGCATGGAGCATCTAAGAGGGACAACCGAAGGATCGAGTCTACCTGTTTCGCAAAAAACAGTAGTGTTCCACCGAAGGACGCTAATAGCACAGCCTTCCTACAAAAGTCAAAAGTCGCCGAAAAGTCGCGCTTGACTGTTACATTTTTTCACCACTAAGAAAGCAGACTGCCGACATCTACTCGTGACGCTTGCTCTTCATTCCTGCTGTTAGAATCCAAGCTTCAAAAATCTGTATACTCAACCTTTGGAGTACACTGCTCATGCAAGTATAATTCTTCATTAGGGAACGTTTCCGCTGAACTTTGAAATAAGTTTTCCTAAGTTTAAAGTTTTCAACACATCCCATGGGAAATCGGACTCTGGCTTTCCGCAACGCTAATTTCAATTTCTTTGCTGCAGCGTATATAAAGTTGGATCGATAGCTGTGCCAAGGCATCGCCGTCTCCTTGCGGCTGCATTTTTCATTCCGTCTGTTTTTTCATCCCAATATTTAAGTCAAATTTCAGGCCAGTGTATTTATATCTCAATAAATTGCAAACATTGAGTGAACTTGATATCTTACCAAAAACGTTCATGCCACGGTCATGAACGATACTTTTCTGCTTGCTATCTGTCCCAAAACTTGTCTAAATCCGACTACATCACTCAGGATTTGGTATTCAAAAGGAACTTGTTCGACCCTCTGTGAAGCATTTGCTTTTCACTAGTATTCAGACGCCACCTCCCTGTACATTAAAATTCGTCCCTCTAATAAAAACATTACAATCATCCATTTATTTCTAGTCGTCCGTTTGTTTCTGCTTGCTAACGCAACCCACTAATCCTTCAAATTGCAAATGTTTTTTTTTCGACGAAACACGAGACTTGTTTATTTGCATGTTGAATTATTCATGTGGAAGAGGTAGCACACTCCCCTTGGCAGACTGAATCGTTTCAACCGAATTGTACAGAAGAATCAACATGGTTTTACAACATAATAATACCAGAAATCGAACTTCACTAAACTTGTTCCACAAAGACAAGAGAGTTTTGATGGAAAACCAAGCATTGGCTATTCGACAAGCGAATAATGTCTTCTGAAGATTCTGTACGTACCTTTGACTTGGCGGCAAAACACGAAGTGCTAGTAGGTTTGAAGTTTGCGGAGAAAGTTCATAGGTGAATGATGCGAGCTTTAACATTTTATGCGTGGTCACACGTGCGAAGCAAATCTACTTAATGTTGTTTCGATGAAAAATGGAAGTAGTTAGAATGAGACTGTGCGAAATCCTAGACGCTCACAAAGAGACCCGCAGGCTAATGTCCATTCCCCAGAGACTTGCAAAGCAGTGAATATAATGGGAGCTCACTAAGCTGAAAATCGTTTGCGGACTTTCAGTTATGCGCAACAGAACAAGTGAGGATAGATACAGTAGGGTCCTTTCTACCGGAATGTGCTCCTCAATGATATTGTTGTACCCGTAATTTGGCAAGGACCCATGGCGCTGTTGCGTTGGTGACAGGTTATTCTCATTTCCAAAATTATGCATTAATGGCTCTTTTGGGTCAATTCATGTACGTATTCAAACACATCGGAACAGAGTAATCTACATACGGCAGGTGACCTTTTTGGGTTCGTTTAGGGTCAGTGATGGCGACGCAGCTTAAGCGAAAACCTGCTACTCTGATGGATAAGCAAATAATTCGGGTTATGGTTTTCTTAGAAGAATCCCCAAGAGAAATTGTCATCCTTTTCTGTTATCCCACAAAGTGTTTGATGACTTCTTGTTCCATATTATTCCCAACTCGCAAATGAAGCCAATACGTAAACTAATTTTATATCCCATCTTATAACAGAGGGACAATAGAGAGTCTGGACTGGTCCTGTCATTATTTATTTGTAAATAGGATTGTCTTGGATGGCGAATAAACCCGAAGGTCTGGCCCACTTCATTTACACAATCCCACCAGTCGCAGTTTAAATATGAACCTGTAGAACACTAACCCCAATCCATCCCGTTGTGTTATTAGTGGATTTGTAGTACGTGTGCAGATGAAACTATGATGACCATCTACTGGTGCGGCTGCCTCGAAATTTATGCACTGAGAAACCCTAATCAGTGTGTTTTGCAACCTGGAGGAGAAAGAAACGACCAGCAAGACCTGATATACTAAAAGCTCCTAATTTGTTTGAGATTATATCGACTGGCCGGTAAGCGAGGGAAATCTCCCGGTCACAAGTATTAGAACTGAACGAATTACGTATTGTCAGCATAACAGGATCGGATTGGGGGCTGACTAAACATTCCATGGACTTGCTCATATGTGAACCCGATGAAATGGAGCTAAATTCAAGTGCATTTAATTTCGTTCATCACTTTTCCTTCCTAGTTCTAGTCTTCTCTATTCAGTCTGGCTAGTAAATCCACAGGTCCTTTATTGGACACTTATTGAGACTTGTCAAACATCACAATACGTAGCTCGCAAGGCGACACACAACAATAATGACCGTTACCACTGAAGGAAATCGACGTTGGTTTGTTCGCTGATCTGAGCAAAACTACGAATTGTTCGCTACGCTCCAGTCCGCTTCGATGAAGTCAATTCAACCGGTGATGTAGCGTTGACGATCGAATCGCCTAGCCCAGAGAAGATAACAAACTACCAGCAAAGACCGCTTGAAAACCTTGAGGTGCCACAACATTGGTATGCAATACAGGCTAGTGGCCTTTTCAAACAGCCTTATCTACGGATTACTTAATGCTTCGTTTACCACTGTGTCTGGCCATTAAGCTTTTCAGCTGACGTTATCTTGATTGACTGCGTGTTCCGTGATCATCTTCCATGAACTTGATGACAAAAACAGAACTGATAGAGAGAACAAGTACACGTGGAAACTCTTACCTGAGTTTTGCATCTCCTGATGGACATTTAGGTCAACACAAAACTCAGCTCTACGCCTCGATACACAGCCTCACGGGGTGATCGTTTTCGATAGGCTCACCATTGCGAATTGCACACTGGCGGGGCAAGAAGTGATAGGTCCGACCAAAGAATTCGATAAAACGGATGAGTTACTGAAACCCGCTTAGGTAACTTTTTGTTCCTAAAAGGTTATTTTATCGGAATGCTAAAGTCGTACTCCCAATATTTCTACCAGTTAGGTCTGCTTCATTCACGTGGAAATATCCTGGAGAGTTTGAGTGAGCTTGACGATCAGATTATAGAGGGATCTCAGGCAGTCAAAAACATAGTTGTGCTGCGCAGAAAAGCGAATTCCTTGATATGCTGACTTCGTTTTCTCCATCGTTTGTTCATGATGCGGCCGAGTTGCCGAGACAAACCACTTTTGTCTGACCTTGTTGTTGTGGACAAGCGCTTCGAACTTCTAATCACCGGTTGCCTCCAGCCAGTCACGACATCTCGTTTGTAGCCCCTTGGCCCTACTGCCTCCGTTGTCACCATGTAGTGTTTCATGTATTCATGCTCTTATCAATTGTCTGGATACATTGAAGACTGTCGGTGCCCGTTTAGATTGCTACACCAATTTAATTTTTGAATTTTCGCTATGTTTTGCAGTAACTTTCATGCGACTACGAATGTATACGTTATGGTGTGGCTTGCAAAGCCTGATTCTGAACTTTGCTCAGACAACCTGTTGTTCCGTTCCACAGTCGACTCCACGTATCCCCAGGTGATGCGCACCTCTCGTGCCTCTCACTCGCAGACCATGACGTAACCGAGCAGCCAAGAGTGGCCGCTTGGTGGGTGCGTCCATGTGGCGGTTTGTTACTGTTTGAAAGAAATTTCTATGTTGATTCTAGCGAGTGCGCAAAATCTGAGGAGTTGAACAGTCCATGCATCCTGGCTGCAGCGAGTAATCCTGACCAACAATTGCATTGAAATATCCTATCAAGAGAATCTTATTGTTTTTCGGACCTGATAAAGGTAGGCTACCAGCTTTGATATATAAATTGTCTTTGCTATCATTTGGAGAACATAGCGCTAAGGCTTATGAAGTGATCCCTGCCACCTTGGTTTGGCCTGTCCATCTCACACACAGGGAGCAAGACGTGGATTGGTGCCATGGGGTTCTGTATCGGACATTTTCTGGGTGCCCTCAAACCGACCCCACTATTTCTTTTCTCTCCTATCGGTTAGCCAATCCAGCAGAATGTGTATCTATGACCAGCTTCAAGAAAACTTTCTTGGCTATCCAGCAGTCCTTTTATGAAGCACCCAAAATCGATTCCTTGTCACCACAGTTCTGTTGCAACTGAGGCAAAACGGTCAACCTGGTGAGCAGCTTGAGCCAGCACAGTCTGGACGTTCAGTTAGTCGACAATTACTGGTTTTCCAGAAGAAACTTGATCACATCTTGTATATCCCCAAGAGAAAGAATTCAGCATTGACTGTCATATCACCCTCTCTGGAGTGACTGCCCGACCTAAAGAGATCGTCCTTCATACTGGCCACACACAACATTAGAGTTCTAATTAACCGTAGCTGGTAAGCCCAGCTTTGGTCACAGTCAGCCATGCATCGAGACGAGGCCGAACCTTAGGACTATCTTTAATTAGCTATCACCCAGTGACATCCGATGAAAATATCAGAAATCATGTAGCTTATTACTGCCAGCACATGCTGATGTGGAGCATTCAAAAGTAGATTTTAGGTAATAAAGAACACAAACTCACCAACCACGCCGGAGAGATTTCAGTGACGAACCACATTAAGCTTCTGTTGGTTTGGGAGGTATCTGTTAACCACCCAAATATAAACACACATTAGATTTGCACGTATTCACACAGGCCCAATCTAGCTGCAGAGTTCCGTGTGCCATATAAGATGTAGGATATTAATAGTACATAACAGAAGTTGGGCCATCAGGATGGTGATTGATTTTATCACAGAAAGCCGATAATTATTACAGTAAAAAAGCACAGAATATTCTGTATTGGTCTCGGTTGTTTGGCATTTCCAAAATCATTTTCAATCAAGTACAGTTTTTGGCTTTGGGTCCTCATCTTGGAAGTTATATAGGTACAACCGAACCGATTGGAGCAATGGTTGTCTTCATGAGTTTTCTTCAAGTATCGAGTTGACCATCCACTGCCTGTACCCAGCTCATTTCGGGGCATACCACGAGGTTTCGTTGGAGTGGGCGGCCAGGGGACACTCTCAGAAAATGATTCTCCTCCAAGATATTACTTGGATGGTAGTACTAGTCACCCGTCAGGAACAAAGACTTTATCAGTGTTGTTAGGTTACTTTCACCGGGCGTGATCAACGCCTCACATAATTTGGCCACCAAATATCCTTGATTGAGACATTTAGGTTTTGTTTCCGCACAGTAGCACAGTTATATTAGGGCATTTTAAATAGTACATTTCCGGAAAATGAGGATGTCACCGTCACTACAGGTGGAAAAAGTTGCATGGTCTCAACTACTCGACCTGAAATTCCATTATTTGGACTATTAACAATGAAGCCAATTCCCAAACAGAGGTTCTGCAGCACTGCAAAAGCGGTGGTACGGAAGGAGGCCTGCCAAACGTGACTATTCCTTTGTGGAGAGTGCCACTTTCGAGACGACAAGTAGGAGTAATGATCTTTTCTGGGTTGTTCCGTGCTCTTAGCTCAAAATCGCATGCGATTGCTGTTTTTCATTTATTTCAAGTCCGTCGGCAGTTCCATCAAATTGTTCCCTCCAGCTCTTCTGATGTCCCAGAATACCTTGCATGGCATTTAAAATGTGTCATCTTGGCTTGGTACTTGAGTTTGGGTGCTGCAATGACCCTGAAGGCAACATCGGTTGGAATTTGGCTATGTCATGAAATATAAACTGAAGCACTCAGAGTAATGAGGCCAACTTCTCAAATATTAGGCAGTCTGGAAGCAAAGTCGTGCTATATTCTGCAATAGGAGTAGAAGGAAATATGTTTTCCCATTCAGGTGACCACCGCATCGATATTTAAAAAACCTATGATGGTGTTTTCTCTTCATGGGAAAGACGTATCTAGAAGGGCTAGTCCTGTGGTTGATTATGACCACTAATTAGCTATCAAATACTAAATTCTAATTAAATCCTACCAAGAATAAGATTGGGGGCTAATTTTACCCGCAATGCACACTATGTACGGTGGCACGACGAATGAGATATCAATGCCTATAGCCCTTCTAACAAGTGGAAACCATACTACCAGGTTTCTACAGCTTTGACTAAGACGGAAAGGGGTTCGTATCGTCGGACAAAATAAATTTCAGTTTCTTTAGGCAATGAAGACCATATATCATCATCATGGACGGGTGTACTGCTGTTGTCAGGGTCCCCTAGGCGGCCTAAAGTTGGGGCTGTTTTTTCGAGAAGAACTATATACTTTAACCCTTAGATTGCATCATTGACCCTAAAAACAGAGATAAAAATTTAACCTAGCCAGTGTTGATCGACACACACCAAGATAAAAGTACACTGCCACGTGAACTTTTTCATGATAGGTCCATATTTCGTGTGCGGGTCAGGAACCTTTAAAAACTCACAAAAAATAAGCATCTGTAGCCTTTCAGCATAATTTTTTATATCGATCTGATCACTCCTAATTAAACTTTCAAACCTGGTAATAGCTCAGTTCATGTATTCCTAATAATGTTTTAAAACAATGTTTTATTAGAAAACAAGCCCAAGAGTTTGCCGCTGAACGTACAATCCGCACAGAATGATCCATTTCCTGTAATTTAGCAACAGGATGATTCTGATGCTTTCAGGAAGAGACAGTTTTAAGGCTATTTTTGGATTCATTCATGCTGCTTTTGAAGTATCTGTCACAGTAACCAAATCAGTTTTTCATTCCTTGATAAAAGTCCCATATAAGCACCCCACCTCTCGCAAACTCGCAATCGCTTATTTTATAATATAATGCCGCTACCCATTCCATGAAGATTCTTTTATGATTCACAGCATTCTGGAATTTGTAGGTGGTCGAGGGAACTGTAGACTCCAAACCACATCCCTCTCGTTTGAACAGTTGTCCTCCTGTCCTGGTGTGGTAATTCTAATGAGCCACCTTAGAATAATTACTGCAGGACAGGAGGACGACTGGTCATTCGAGAGTGGTGTGCACTTGAATTTTGAAGTTTCTTTCCTTGAAGGCTGTATTTTCCCTCCGTTGTCAGTTAGAACCATCTCACGAAGCAACAATCACAATATTTGTTTAGACCTAACGCACTACTCATCACGAACGAGAACTTCAGCTAGGTTCCATCAATACCAAATTGGTAAGGAAATGATTGTATTTTGCTGAATAGTTGTTCTCATTTAACCTCGGCAAAAACTTACAAGCACCCACCTAGTGACATTAGCACAACAAACGCAGCCCATACGCAGGCACACAAGGATACCCACCCCCTCGGTCACTCTCATTGGACTAGATAAGGTCATGTTTAAATGCACGTTACTTGGTAACTGGGTGGTATTGGTGTTTTAGTTGTCCGTACGCAACTCTTTCTCTAGTAGAATGATTGTCCTTAGGAAAAAAGAGTAAACTACCGTCAACTGACAGCCGAACTAGGACCGAAGACCAAACGGTTTGTACACTCGTTGCATCCGTTTTTTCCGATTTTCCCCTATATGTTTAGAACAGGTAGCTTTAGTCGTAATGAGCATATCAAATCTGTTATCTGTTTATAAAGATTAAATGTACGTGAACAAATCTAACTAATTTGTGCCCGGGAAATTGAGCTAACAACTAATCTTGTGGTAAATTGTGTGCCAGCTCCATATTGGCCGCACACGTTCTGTGAGCTAACATCACCAACCTTAGAAGTGCTGAAAAGATCCGCTTCTTTTTGAAACAACTTATTGAATTTATTAACACTTATCGTCAGCATGCAGCTGTAATAACCGCGTACTCGTCGCACAGTGGTTATAGCTGCCGCAGTTTCGTTCACCGATGATTTGGGGGGAGGGGTAGCTGGCTGCGCATTTGAGGCGGGAGCTGATAAATTAGTGCGTAAATAGAGTACTGTCAGTGAACTGTTAAGTGGTGAAATTGAGAAAAGAGCTATGCATTGAAGGCAATAGCATGGATGCACGAGTGCCATTGAGGGCGCGACTGGGCCCTGGATTATATTTACAACCATTGATGTGGCCCGTTTCGGGGTTCCCGTCTAGAAAGATGGCAATAACCGGCGCAGCTGAGTTTGCTGGTAATGGCTTTCACGCTTCGCTGCCAAGTCATTGTTTGACCGCCTCTGGCTCTCTTCCACCCTTCACATGGTTGTGTGAAAAGAGCCCTTCGAGGAAGTCGGTCGACTGGCATGCGGAGCGCGCTGCCAAACCAGTGCAACCTATGCAGTGTGATCAGTTCATCTATCGAGGGTAAGTTATTTCTCCCGAATACCATTCGACGTACTTCGGCATTGCTGATCCGGTGTTTCCACCAGACTCCGGCAATGCTCCGAAGACATCGATGGACAAACACTAAAAGTCTTTTGACGTCCTCAGCGCGCAGTGGCCAGGTTTCTGATCCATATAGTAATATGGAGCCCACCGCAGCATTGTAAGCTCGACCCTTGACAGAGAAGCTGATGTCACGCCTACGCCACAGGTGACGTAGGTGCTCTGTCCTTCCCAATCTTGATGGGAATATCAACAATCAACAATAGTTTATCAACAAAGAAGATAGTTCCAAATGCGCACGATTTAAACTCCCCGTTAGTAGAACAGTCCCGGGTTTGTTGCGAAAGAAAACCATTTGAACTGACTGGATTCTGTTTTTAAATTGCTATTCACTTGATAAAAAATAACATGGACTAAAATTTGGTTACGGATTTTCTATCCGTCTACCAGCTTTCCTTTTTGAGGTAGAAGACATGGAGCAAGTGTTTAGCCGGTTAAGCAAAAAAATCATTTTTGGTCCCTTAGCAACAATCAGTCTGCTCTAAGGGTTTAATTGCTTGGAATCCAATTGGGACCGGCCCACCCTGGTTTATGGGAAGACAGGGATCGGCTCCAATAATGCTTGGCTTTGTCGCTGCATAGTCTACTCTCTCCTCGCCCAATTTCTTTGGAGGACCCGTGAGGACAGTGTCCGAAACTGGTGGCGGAAGCGGTGGACGACCACCACCGGGATACCAGGATCGATCTTCATCTCCATTGTAAATGTAGGATGGAGCCGCGACGAATGCTGATGGCGGCGGTTTGGTGCAAGCTGTCACAGGTAGCGAAGGTTTTACTTTGTGCTGCAAAAAAAGATCAGGGAGAAAACTCTGACGATCGATGGTCATATACATTGTTTTCTCACTAAATGTTCAACATATCTTGCCTTACAAAATACATAAGTAGCCAAACACGAGTGAGCCGTGCATGTGAATTCACTCACGTAAGTGCTATTTGATATGCATACTCTTCCTTATTTTGCTCTAAAACGGCAAGTCTATGTACAGACCGTGGTCCTCAAACGATCTTCGTTTACTTTATTATTGTTAGAGGACGGTACGTTTACCGGCGTCTTGTAAGTTTTCCTTAACTTCGATGACGCTACAAGGGATGAGCACTATAGTTGAATGACGAAATTTCCATTGGCTTTACACAGAGCTTCTGGATATACTTTTGTCCAAAAGTCGATTGGGGAGCAAACTGTTGACGTGTTTGATTGATATGGTATTAAGACCGCTACAATAAAACTGACGTCGGACGATAAAAGTTATCCTTGAATAGATATAGACCTGGGGACCCTGCAACATTCTAGTAAGTCATAACGGCTTGAGTTGGCGTTTCTACCCATTTTTGTGTCAGTCCCACTCGTGAACCTCACCAAACCCGAGTGTTTTCTTTCAGTCCCAAGGTCTGAAATCCCTCATTTAATGAGGAAAAAGATATTAGCCAAAAACTTAACAAAACTAAAACCATACACACACGCTAATTTAATGATTAGAAGGGCCTGAGGCCAAATGTTTCACTGATTGCAACAAGAGAGGAGGAACTTTGACTGTGTATCTTACTCTGTAAATTCATAGAATGTCAGGTTTTGTCTACAAGACAACTAACAACAAAAGCCACACTTGTAAAAGTAAAAAATAAAGGTAAACTGCACACAAGCTTTACATTAAAAAATTACGAACCGGGATAAGGTGTTTGGCAATCTTGTTTGTGGCCTCCCTAAAACCTAAACTGTCGTCAGCGTTTGAGAGTTGATTTCTATTTATTAACTGTGGGCAACTTCCAGCTGTCGTGTATGATAAACCTAACCTCCAGGGTTTGTATGCTGAAACCATGTGTTGCCCAGCTACCACGCCGATCGAAGGCAGCGGGAGGGTTGTGATACAGCCAAGTTACTTAAGTCCAGACAGGAGCATTCCAGATGCAGAAGTTAGTTTCGAACCACAAATTTCCGATCACAAATTTCACGCTTTTGACTCTTCTAATGAAAACGAAATGAAATATAAAGCAAACCTCAGGCCCTTTTCTAAACAGGAAAATGTTGGTAACTCAAGTGGCGTAGATGGTCTTTGTTTTGTTTGTTGAGGTGGGCAACTTGACTGCAAACGCTTCATCACCAATCGAAGCGATATCATCAGTGCGTTTTGGGGAAGCGTAGTGGTGCGTAGCGATGGGTTGGAGGTTGTGAGATGAGTAATGTTGCGTGTGTATCACTGTACGCACTACTAACCGGGGCTGA
The DNA here is from genome assembly GCF_000715545.1 of Opisthorchis viverrini. Taxonomy (NCBI): domain Eukaryota; kingdom Metazoa; phylum Platyhelminthes; class Trematoda; order Opisthorchiida; family Opisthorchiidae; genus Opisthorchis; species Opisthorchis viverrini. Next base: position 236,965 of record NW_008751780.1, read on the forward strand.
CCTTCAATCACGATTAGTTGTTCGGTCGAGTGGTTTCATTGGTCGCATATTATCCTGTGTCCTGATTCGTCGATGCTCACGTGACCTTCGAGCTTAGCATCTCCTGCCATCTTACTTTGGTCGGTGCTGGAGTGACCTCTGGTCTTGGCCCTTCCGAGTCCCGGCGTGTGAACTCTGTTGGGCTGACTCCAAAGACTTTCTCGTTTTTTTGTTTCTAAATCCGATATTCGGTACGTCTTGAGTATTCCGGTTGAGATTTTGGTTCTTTGCACATAGTGGTGCGTAAAATGGATCCATTTCAATGCAATGGTTGATCAAATCCATCGTGGAGTATCATGTTTTCAGAAATTTCCTTCCGTCTCCCGTGTCTCCATGTGCCAATTTTTCGCATTTTCCAGATCGAATTTGTGAAATTCTTGGTCTTGTATGGATATTAACGATAGGCGGCCAGGTTTCCGGATGTCCACGTTGTGTCTCTATTCGTGTGCAGAATTTCCTTCCAGTTTGTCCAACGTAGAATTTTTTGCAGTCGTTGTGGTTGATTTAGCATACTACACTTTTTTTTGGTTTTGTCTCGATTGTCCTTTCGTTTTGTGATTAGAATGGTGGGGTCACGGGGATTATTTTTTTTGAGCTAATGAACTGGTTTCGAGTTCAGATATACCTTTGATGTGATGCAGAATACCCGTCTGATGGCTTGTTGTTGCTGGTGCTGTTGCTGGATGCCTTCCTCATTCAGTTCCACCTGATAAAATTCCTTGGATATCCATCGTTCTGGAATACTCTGAATAGATATTTTTCTCCCATCTTCCGGAGTTCTGTGGTGCTGTGCTTCGCATCCGCCCTCTTGAAACAGGATTGGGACGCTGCTCCTCTTGCTGCCTAAAGGCACATTGGCATCGACGAATCAGGACACAGGATAATACGCGACCAATGAAACCACTCGACCGAACAACTAATCGTGATTGAAGGTCAGCCCCGGTTAGTAGTGCGTACAGTGATACACACGCAACATTACTCATCTCACAACCTCCAACCCATCGCTACGCACCACTACGCTTCCCCAAAACGCACTGATGATATCGCTTCGATTGGTGATGAAGCGTTTGCAGTCAAGTTGCCCACCTCACCAAACAAAACAATGACCATCTAAGGCTCTTTGATAATCACCTATGAGCAAAACTCGCAAAACGGCATCAGTAATAAAAACTTGCCTCTTTCACGGCCACCTGATCCTCCAAAGGACCATAGAGTGATTCTCGGCCTGGGAAAGATTGCGTGTAGAGTCCCCCAAATGGAGCATAATGTTGATGCCCTCCGCTTGCCAGCTGCTGAGTTGCATGCATACTAACCTGTGGATCAATGACCAGGATGAACGACCAAATTGCGACAAACCGTTGCAAGAATTTCAAGTGCCTTCTTTTTATCTGTTTCAAACGGAAATGCGCTCAATATGTATTCTATTCCTTCAGTGGTTTCATGATCCACCAGAGTGCTGTAAGAACTGCATTGCGTGAGATTGAAAATTTACCGTTTCACGCAGTTCAAGGCAGTTAGTCGGTCGTTATTTGTGAGTTGAATAACGTTCAATATTTCGCGTGCTTCAGCGCAACACATACGGCATAGTCTCTACACTGCTGCTCTAAAGTCTATTACGCCAAACATACTCTCTCTAAAGCTCTGATCACGCGAACCCTTTCTGGTGCCGTTTTGAAACAAGCCAGCAGGGCAGCCGCCTTCATAGTTGAGAAACATACGTTGGTAAACTCACTTGAATTCCACTGAAACATCCCCGAGAATAGTACAATTTTTCAAACTTTTTCTCTTTGTCTGATGTCTCAGAGACGAGGAGTGAAAGGAGTCTATTGAAGTCACCGTCGCTAAGAGGAACTTTTGCCATTTTCGTTCAGCTTGATAAAATAAAACAAGTTGACTGATATCATAAACAACCAGTCGTAATTACAGCCTCCGAGCATCACACAGAACATTACTTCCTGTCACCAGTTAATGGCAGTCTGATAAACTATTTGCATACACTACTAATGAGTAACTCGTCAAAAATATTTGGTTCTCTGTCGTTGTAGCATATACTATATAAAACCGCATGGTTATATTTATCCATATTGGAGAATTCACCTTTCTAAACCATTTCTAGCTATATTTATTAGCCTTATAGGTGTATTTTAGTACCAGAAGAATTTTCAACACGTGGCATTGAAATGCCTACTAACCATCAACGAAATTAGATTTATAGGGGTTCTAACGTCGAAATATCGAGACAGCATTTGAATTTGGTTCAGTTTAGAGTGGACAGAGGCGCAGGCATCAGGTCAGTTCATGAGGAACAGTTGTACTGATGCCGTCATATCTAGCCTTTAATTAGTACAGTAGACACAGTATGTATAATTTTGTAGTATTCTTTTGTTCGGAATGGTTATAGCTTATGGATTTGGCCTCGGCCACGGATAATTTTTCCACGTCGTTGGTTTCGCTTTTTAATGATGCTGGACATCCAGCAGCCAACCCTCCCGTCTCCTGTACGATGAACATGGTTTAATTAAAACACACGTAAGACGGTATACAGATTTTAGAGGTCATATCGCTGGATACATGTGAAACAGAGGCGGACTTGTGTATCAAAATCTTCGAGACCTCATTAAGCTGAGGCTACGATCACCTGTCGGACAAAATATTTAGCTGAAAAATTTTGTGGGTTCTGGAAACAGCTACTGTGTTTACGAATGTATTCTCGCTACGACCTGTCATGTGCTTAAAGGTTCCCCTACTTTCTAGCCAGAGCAGAAGTAGAGTTATCAAAATTTGTCCTGTGGTTCTTGCAGACAACTTCAACCTCGATACTACAAAAACAGAAAATCTGAGGAAAACTGAAACTTCAATGTTTTATTGTTGAACAATATCTGGATCCTAACTTGTAAATGTAGGAATGAGAGCTAAGGCACAATTTGTTTAACAAAAGACCAGTGTTATCAAAAAATAATCATGATGGCGTTATGGAGATAGTTCGGACGTTCTCTGCCGCTCAATAAAACCATGCCTTCAAAACAGATCCCCTTCGTTTTTTAAGATTTTTGCGAGGTTTGCAAAAGAAACGAGCTTTGCTTCAAGTTATTACTGGGTTCCTCTTCTTCGTTGTCAAGCGCTTGCTGAACTGCGTCAGCCATCAGCAAAGTCCTTTAATTGTATTTATGGTTACGCATTACACAAATGGTTGCCTCGTTGTATTGTTGGACGACTGTGTCTCACAAATGTCCTTGCCGTAGGTAACTTATTTTCCGACGACGTCATGATTCATTTTCCCGCTCCATTTCTACGTTGAAAACTCGCTCAACAGAAATCTAAGCGAAGAGATGATTTGAAATTTTCCGTTCAAGAGCTGAACCTGAGTCTCGGCACGAACACTCATTTTGTGGACTGAAGAGCCCCAAGTGATGCGCAACTGAGAACAATCTTATAAAATCTGTGTGCAATACGTAGTAGAGTGTAAAAACTAAAGAACACCCAAAAGCATCTAGGACTTTTAAAAACTAATATCAATAATAAACATGTGACTACGTCAAACTGCTGTGTACAAAAATAAATGAAAGACGTATGAGATCGCGCGTATGCTCTCTGTGATACGAAGTATAGTCCAAAGGAAGCAGACAGTATTCTGTGACCATGGTGAGGAATTGAGAGCGGTGTGCCAGCTTTTGTGTACATATGAGTTTCTTGTCTATTTAGGATGAATTTGCAACCACATTACCAGGGGAAAACAGCAGCTTCAGCAACAGACTGAAAATGAATGCATCTATTTTAGCAAATAGAAATCCTTTTGTTGCTCAACTGTTATACCACCTGAGGGAAGCAACAGAGCTATGGTAGTTCCAAGTTCCCCAAACATAGACAGATGCAGGGACTAAGTTTGAACCACAGACTTTTCGGTCATTAAGTCCGCATCTCAATGAAATGCTTGTGGAAAATCCAGAGAACATTGTGCTTACTAATTCTTGTTGAGATTCGTCTACTGGATAGCACGTGATAAAATGTCATCTCCATTCCCTTGAAAGGTCAATTCCTACAGTTTTTGACCGGATGCGGACGAAGTAAACTGAAATAGCAACTGATTATGCCATTTAGTAAATACCACTAAGAATATGTTGCGAATTAAAAACAGCAAAACAACAACAAGTTTACTGTGAAAAATATTTCATACATAAATTTTTCGGCTGTCGTAACCAATGTTTAGCCCCAGAAGAGAGCTAATAGCATTTATTGGTGCTACCAAAATGACAAATGCAAATAAAAATGATCAAAGGAGAGAAACAACATCTTGCTTACACATAAATTTTCTCATCATCATAGAGAACACAACGTAGCTGCTCAAAATTGATGCCTTGAAGTTGCCTAAACATTCCCCTGGTGTCAAAGGTTGACCACCGCTCTGCTTGCATTACCCTAAATTGGGTACAAGAAACGGTATTTTTCTGTGAAACAATGTATCAATGTTTGTAGCTCACAACCATATAACTGCGAAGTTTGGCGCAGGGCACATTCTTTTACTAAAGCCGTTGATGCGCATTGGAACCACCGCTTTCCAATCGTTTTGATTCGGATTTGTTGACACTAGCCTTTATAAGCTTTTGTTTTAAGAAATCTGTTGTTGAAGATTTGAAGGCGTTCTAGATACGCTGCCCGTAGAGCAATAGCCTTGAAACAAAAACATTTCACACCAAAGTTTCCTGCGGACGTCCATCGAGACTTAGATGCGTCAGTTAAGAGGTCAAAATAGGAAATCTAGCCTCATCTGTCAGGCCACTTTTTGAACTACTACGGCTTATAAGATACATGAAACGTTCCACAGTTTTCAGGGCCTTTCCTTTGACTGTAAGTGGTGGCAAAGTAACTGCATTTTCAGGCGAATAGTCGTGTGTTTTGTGGATACAAAGCTATAATTATTGTGTGGGCACGTCTTCGCAGAACTTTGTGGTTATTCAGATGGTCTATGAAGTTAAAAAAAATTGCTAACTGCTGATAGAAGCAGTATGTCCCGTTTGCTAGATGGAGAGTATATTCGCTAATACGGATAATAATAAGGCACCTGACGGTAATTATGTTTATGTTGACAACCCTGGTGGTATAATCTTTTGTTGGAGCACTATAGAGATGAAAGCTACATAAAAGTTGGATGCAAATGTTTTCAGACCACGCCGAGGAGACAGAACTGCGACTTCCCTACTGGAGTACATAATATTTGGAAGATATGTCATTCTTGGTACTAGACAGTTTTGTACATCGAAAATTTGATTCACCTAGCAAAACAGATTTATTTGTGAGTGAAACGTGATGCGCAGCTGAAGGGCAATATCTTTCTATGCATGCGGTGAGTGCAGACTGAAGAGAACTTTTTAATTGTGGGGCAGAACAATGATGCCACCATAGTTACATAAACGCAGACCTAAACCAATTGACCAAATGCTTTCAGATGTCAGAGGAGTTGACAAGTGTGGATCACAGAAGAGACCTTTTCAGGGATACAAAGGTAACAAAGAGCACCATTGTTTGTTCTCAACTTTAATCTGTCAACGACTCAATTAAACCAGCCTACAGCATAAAGGATTATAGGATCAACGACATCCACGTAGAGGTATCATATTCGGGTACAATATTCGCATAATAGCCATCAACTCTGGCAAATTTGGGCTTACGACACTTGGATCGGTGCAGGAAAAATTAGTGTATATCTGAAAACTTTGGCCTAGTACAGATCACGCGTGGCCAACTGTGCTGGTTTTTGACGTCTTCCTGGATGAGGACCCCGAGAAGGTCCACATCAATGGTTAGAGACATTGTCGGACATGGCCCAGTCGTGCCCTCAATAGCGCTCATGGATCCAAGCTATTGCCTTCAACGCATAGCTCTCTTCTCAACTCCACCACTTAACAGGCCACTGACAGTGCTGTATTTACGCACTAATTTATCATCCCCCGCCTCAAATGCGCAGCTACCTACACACCTCCCCGAATCATCGGTGGACGAAACTAAGACAGCCACAACCACTGTACGACAAGTACGCAGTTATCACTGACAATAATGATCATGAGTGTTTATTGTGATCTGATTGTTTAATAACCGGTAAAACCAACTCTCCACACGGAGTATGAGTTTTTTGGCATACTGTCATAAAGAACAAACATACAGTGTACCATTTGTGCACAAAGAAAGAAACGCAATAATCAAAACGAGTTTAATATAAAGAGTCTCAATTATATATGGAATTTGGGACTTATCGTGCAAAAAAGGACTTGCAGATCCATAAGTCTTCACCCTCAAATATTGAAGCTATGTATGTTCCATTAAAATGACCAGGCAAAAATAACGCTCTAAGCTTTCCTGATTATTGTAACCCTTGCGCGTCACAAGTGAGCTGTAGCTCCCATTAGCTTCCAGCAGGTAAAAAATAGTCCCTAGCGGGACTACGTTGTTTTCCCTATCAGTGATTAAACAACTGGCTGACTACCTCACTGAATGACTGGCTGACTGACATGAGAACGTAAGATAACAATGAAGAGAGTAATCAAACCGAATGTAATAACTCTCACTGGCAAAGTCGTGACCAAGTTTTGGAGAACAGTTCGTCAGCCGCAAGGGGTTTCACCTAAATAAGATACCGAATTCCTGATATTCACAGGATTATGAATGAAGATAAATATTGCCTCCGAAATCTCGCACCAAGCAATATTTGGAGTTTTCAGTTTGTCGGTGTAAAGTCGCTTATATCTAAGCAACTCCACAAGTGAATTATAAATAATATACCTAGGTATAAAGAAAAACATTGATAAAGTATAAATAATGGTAGTTCTTTAGAATTCTATGCTGAAAATTAGGTCTGGGTTTGGCGACCTATGAAGTTGGTAATTTCATATACGTAACAGATACTGGCAGTTGTTTTCAGTTTTAATCATTTGCTGAAGACACATTAGACTGTGATCCTTGTGACAAAGTACAGTTCAATAGGAGCTATCATCCCATCCTTAAAGCCAATCTAATCGATTTTGCGAAGCTTTCAGCATCTTTTGGTCATCTTGTAAGTTAGGGGATCAATTTTCAAACCACATGCTAAAAATGTGGCTTTTTATGACCCGAGACAGGTTGCGTCTAGCATAGTCATTTGCATTGTAAATGCTTTGTCAGTTCCTGTTACATTAGAAACTGGTGTCAAAGTCATGTTTTGTGGTCAATGCCAAGTCTTGTATTCTGATGGATTAAGTTTACGCGAAACCAGAAAAAAATATTTACGGCTGGGACAACTAAGAAGTGCAGGTGAATTTCAAACTACTTGTCAAATTTTGTAGCAATATAAGCCTGCGGCACTTCGATGACCAAAGAATCAGGGGTGATTCTTCAAACATCCAGGTAGTTCGTTAAACTTTTGGGCGAGGCTGAGAGGTGGTTGGGATAATTACCTATTACGGCAAAGAAACGTAGATTTAGCATATATCCCTGTTTTGTTATTCTTAGTGCAGGATAACATTAAATATCACTCCTGCTATGCAGAGCATAACGTTTTTGTTCTCTGAACAATATTGGTTAACCATAGATATCTCGTGCAGCCACACCCTGCTATGCTTTTTTTCCTGCGCCGCCAAACGCTCTGTAAATGTTGGATTAGTTAACATCAACATCAAGTGCTCCGTTGAGGTATTTTCAGCATATTTGGTTCATATAAGACCTTTGCTCCTGCAATATTTACCGCACAGATGATAAAAAAGACCTGATTATGGGTCTTCCACCGGAGTGCGCCCTATGTAGAGCGAAGTGAGCTACCTTTAGTTTGGAAGATCGGATTGCCAATCTCCTTCCTAAGCTAAGGTATTTATCCGAGTTTCTACTATGTGGAACCACAAGGTGTGTCTATCAGCTCTTGGTGGCGATTGGTCATCGGCTGCAAAAATGATTCACCATGAAGAATGGAGCTCTCTGTATTGTGTTCCTAATAAAAAATCTTTTTTCGAAGACTTTGCGTTCAATATTTTCTCCTTAGAATGTATGTGGTTTTGTGCAGGAAGTGCAACGATAAGAAGGCCATTGTTAATGAAATTGTCCAGGCAGGAGTTTGATCACCTCGATCCGTGTACGCGCGGTGCAACTGGTGGTCCGTTCAAGCACCGCCATACTTTAGCTTTCCAAAGCATTTTCAGTCCTTGTTTGAGAGCCCAAGTTCTTTCATCAATTTAGTAACCTGCAAAGCTTGCCACTTCCGCTAGCCTAGCAGTCTGGTTTCTGAGACACTTTATTCTCAACACCAGATCTCACAAAGCCTCCCATGCAGCGGCGCCAAGCCTCAATCCGCTTAAAAAGTCCCTGTTCGTCTTTATTTATAGACATCGTGCATCCAAGACAGTATTTTTGCTAAAAGATGTTAAGCACTGGGTGAACTGCTACGTTTGGGCGAGGTGGCCCAAGTGGTTAGAGCACGAATTTACTGACCGGAAGGTCCGTGGTTCGAACCCGGACTCTGCTTATCCACTTGCCCTAGGCTTGGGCAGCCTGGCAGTACCCCAGTCCCTGTTCAACCTTCGGGTGGCATGTCAGTTGATGAGAGAAAGGGTGCTACAACTCAACTAATCCATATGATTTTACTACCAACAACGACACACAAACAAGATGCTTCTTGTGCAGAGTAAGAATCTGTAATCCCAAAGGATGAATGGTTCATTGTATCACCAATTACTCCCTAGGAGGACGTCTTGGGCATAGAACTGACTTCTTTTACAAGTGCATGAGTCTATGGCGGTTATTCAGAATGAGACTCCAGCAAATTGGCAAATTCTGGATAATAATACCCGGGTAGGGCACATCACTGCAACCACAAAAATGTTGTAACGCTTTCTAGGCCGTTTTATATCTCTAAAGTCATCCCCTGGGACAGCAAGACAACTGTTGATACTGATACTCCAGGGCCTTTCAACTACATGGTCTATTTAATTATCCTGAAAGCATCAAGGTGGAGGGAAATAGTTGTGGTAATCGTGACATTTCTCATCACCAGAGGCCGATGTATCATTGTATGCCATCTGATTAGATAAGTAACTCTTTACTGCGACTGACTGCCCTTCCTCCATCCTTAAGGTTATTTTTCGTCGTCCGTGTGCATACGATAGTCTCCACCACTCAAAATAGTGGGTTTCGTTGTTACGGTAACTTCAAGGTCAATGAATAAAGGGTTGATGCACATGATTCACGGATTCATGGATTGATAAACATGATCGAGGCTTTTGCTCAAGTTTCCCGGGTCGCTTTTTCCTTGTCGGTCAGTGACTGTCGTTCATCTGAAAAAAGGGTGTAGCACTACTCTTTATGTTCTCAGCGCGGCTCAGTATGCTCGCCAGCGCAAGGATTCGGCTTTGAACTTCGTCTGCTATGGCTTCGGAAGTGGCTTCCTTTGAGAAATTTGTGGGTGTATCGTTTTCATACTTCACGGCATTTGAGAAGACCTTAAATGAATACGTGAAGGATAACTTTGTGATATTTGTGCGTTCATCCAGTAATCGAAGCACCAACACTATTCTGCGTTACGAATGGGAGTACTACAAATGCAGCAGGCGCCCTCCAAGGTTCACGGATTCACGGATTGATACACAGGATCGACGCTTTTGCCCAAGTTTCCCTGGTTGGTTTAGTTCCTGTCGGTCAGTGGCTGTCGTTCACATGAAAGGCATAAGTGGAAAAAGAGTGTAGCACTGCTTTTTATGTTCTCAGTGCGGGGCAGTATGCTTGCCAGTGCGAGGATTTGCAAAAAAAAGTGTCAAATATTGCCTTCATTGGGATCTAGAAGGAACGTGTACAACCGTCGGAGGGAGATGATTCCACGCAGCATCCACCCGAAATGAAAAAATTTGTTTAATAAATGTGTGCTCTTAGCTTGGAAATTTTATTACTATTTCCCCGCCGGGTGTTTGCTTGTTCAACCGTAAAAAACCTGTTTGCCAAGCTTTGTTCAAACAGGGCGTAAGTAGGAATTACGTCCCCTCGGGGGCGACGGTACTCCAGGGGAAAGAGATCAAGCATCGCGAGACGCGTTTCGTAGTCCACGGATTTGGGGCCGGCAACCATTCTCGTGGCGGCCCGCTGGACACGCTCAATGAGGGTGACGTCTTTCGTACGTCCTGAGTAGACAACTTGGTTGGCGCACTCAAGGAGCGGTCCGACGTAGGCACCATAGAGTATTTGGAAGTCCATGCGAGTAATACGGGAGAAGGTGCGTCGGATCATCCGCATAATGGCGACTGCCTTTTGGGCCGATTTCTCATGGTGCAGTGTGAAGGACAAGTATGACGAGACCCAGATGCCCAAATCCTTTTTGGCATCTATCCTCATGATGTTTTTTGGTCCTTTCTCACCATGCATAACAAAGGCATTCGCTGAATCCCCTCCAAACGATACATGGACGCACTTTTCATCATTCACAGGATGGTGCCAGTCCAACGACCACTACTTGGCAGCGTCTACATCCATTTGGAGGGAACTGGCATTGGAACTCAAGGATTTCAAGTTGTCCGCAAAAAGTAGACATGGACTCGCAAGAACGCCTGGGGGGTCGTTGACGTAGATCAGAAACAGGAGTGGTCGTAGGACTGAGCCTTGAGGAACTCCAATGGAGACCGGCGCTGGAGGAGAGTAGGTCATGTCTGCTCTCACACAGAATGATCTGTCTGATGAAAACGCCTTGATCCAGCGAAGGATTTTCCCTTGAATCCCGTAAGATTTGAGTTTGTGGAGCAGCGGAACGTGTGGGACCCTATGAGATGCTTTTCATTAATCGAAAAATATGGTATGCGTTATGAGTCCTTCGACCTTGGCTTGGGTTAAGCTGTCCATAAAAACGAGCATGTTTGTTACGCAAGAGCGGTTTGGGAGAAATCCGTGTTGAGCTGGAGATATCAGGTTGCCGGAAGCAAGCTGAATAGGATAGCTCGTTTCAGAATGCGTTCCATCACTTTGCACGGCACACTAATGAGACTTATAGGCCTATAGCTGCCAGGCGATGTTCGATCACGAGTTTTGTAGATTGGCGTGACAGTCGCTTCCTTCCAAGCAGAGGGAAGGTGGCCTTGGTCAAGCGACTGACGAAACACCAGGTGTAAATTATTTGCCAGTGTGGAGGGCGTTTCTTTCAGGATCCTTGGATGGACCTCGTCGGGCCCAACGCGCAGAATGGGTTGATCTTGTGCAAGAGTTGACGACTGTCCTCCACCGTGAAGACCAAGTCGGTTAGAGGCTGTTCGTAGTTTCGCCTTGACAAGAGTGGATGTGACGAGGACACTGGGGCTGAATATAGACCTGCATAGTGTCCTCTGTAAGCCTCAGATACCACTTTTGGGTCACTCGTGGGCTCAAGGAGAACGCGGGTGGCTTGTTTCTGCGGCGATGTCTCATGTATTTGAACAGTGCGTTTTTGTTTTTCCGTGGTGGCTTGTTTTCGTATGTTCCATTGGCGGATTTCCGATTTACAGCGGTTTCGTATTTTACGAAATGCCATCTCATCTCCTGTATCTCCTGGGCTTACCTTTTTGAAAATGTTGGGACTATTTTTCCAGAAATCGCAGAATCTCTTTTGGCAGCCTGCGGCTCACGCAAGTGCTGGCTGGCTTTTTTTGGGAACGACCATCGCGTAAGCCTCGTAGACTTTCCGGACAATGGTTCTGTATTGTTCTTCCACTGGAGCTGGTCTCAGTGTGGCTTGTGCAATAAAGATGCGCATTCCTGAGTAGTCTGCACGGCAGAAATCTCAAAACCACATTTGCGGTCCAGGATTTCTGGCCCAATAACAGATAAATCAAATGTCAGCACAAGGTGGTCGCTATGTCCCAGTGGAGCGTTAATCACTACGTGATTAACGAAGTGTCTTTCGTTGGTGATGACCAAATCCAGGAGGGATGGCCTAAGATTTCATAGTCGGTTTTATTCTTGTCGTTCATCTGCTCCCTTTCACCTGAAAGGCACAGATGAAAGAGGTTGTATTGCTGGTCCTTAGTTTCTCCGCGCGTGGCAGTATGCTTGCCAGTGCGAGGACTAGCAGAACCATTGTCTAGTAGTGCTCTGAACCGGATCCTAGTTGGAGCGTGGACGGCTGTCAGAGGAAGCCTACTTCAGGCAGCTACTACACGAATTGGGAAAATTCTGCCTAAAAAGTATTATTTTCCAAATTTTCTTACCATATACCCGTCTTCAGTTTGCTAGGTCAACGATGAAATGCATTTTGGGCGGACCTTGTTCAACCAGGGCATTAGTAAAAAATAGGTTTCCTCGGGGTGACGATACTCCAGGGGAATGAGGCCAAGCAGAGCGAGACGCGTTACAAAATCCACGGATTTAAGGCCAGCAACCATTTTCGTAGCGGCGCGCAGGCACGCCAAATGGGCGTTGAGACCTTCGTGCGTCCTGAGTAGACAACTTGGTTTGCACATTCGAGGAGCGGTCTGACGTAGACCCCATAGAGTAACTGAACGTCCATATGGTTAATGCTGGAGAAAATGCACCGAATCATTCATACCACGGCGAATGCCTTTTGGTCCGGCTTCTCATAATGCAGTGAGAACGAAGATCGCCAGATACCCAAATCCTTTTTAGCGTCTATCTTCGTGTTTTTATCCGTGTGCGAAAATTTCGGCGATTGGTACTTGTAGCTCCTTCAATACCGTCTTTTGGACCACCAGATTTTCTGCGGCTCGAAGGTTTGGGGCAAACTATCTTCTGTGTGGTTTCTTGGGTCTTTTTGATACGGTTTGATATAAAAGGTGTCTCTCTGAGGCCACGAGAGCTGGGTGGCAGCCCCAAGAAGTAATTCTTTTGGCGGCGCTCCCAGATGACTGCACCTTGAAGTCAGCCAGCAGTTTTCTGATTTGATGAAACTTAATCGGCTTGTCTGGCTGCAGTCGTCTTTATTTTGCGTTTGTGTGGACAAACGGGTCACCCACGATCAGCGTGGCCAACTGAGTATACGACGGATTTCCCGGTTTGCTGTTGTCAGGCTATTGGCTTCAGCAGCCAAGGTCCTGGGCTACGACTGTGTCCACAATCAATGAGGTCGTGTTCGACAGAGAGGAGCTGGAGATGGGCAATTTCACATTCTTAGTGGTTGTACGGTTCTCGCAGCATTACCTAATGTCGAAGTCAACACATGTAGTTGATTGGTCTGCAGGCTTCGCTAAAAATCTGATCCAGTCCGGCTCAGAAGTTGTGGCTTGTGTGTGGGGTCCACAGATTCACCTTTGTCGTCTGTTACGAAAAGAAGCGCTGATAGCTCTACGCACTTTTGCGCTGCTTCCGCTTCGCTAAAAATCTGATCCAGTCCGGCTCAGAAGTTGTGGCTTGTGTGTGGGGTCCACAGATTCACCTTTGTCGTCTGTTACGAAAAGAAGCGCTGATAGCTCTACGCACTTTTGGCGCTGCTTCCACGTGAGGTTTGCCTCATTCAGACCTTCCTTGTTTTCTGTATTCGGAGGTATGTGGTGCTTGAGTACAAACTGTTGTCCGAAGACGCCGCCGGTCGCTCGGCGTGCGTTGAGGAGCACAAGGGGCTATGGCTGCAATCGGTTTGACCATCAGTTTGCGGTCGGCTGGACTGGTGCCAAACTGAGGCCTTTTTCGCGACTCCCCGGAGAACTGCTGTGGCCTAGTCTTAGCGTCCATAGATGGTGACCGTCGTATAGACGCCTGATTGTTGGTAAGGCCTTTTGAATATTGGCAGCCCGCACCAATAACTTCTGTAAGGCAGATGGGGAGGAAAGTGTGATTGGAAGCCCAAGCTTTCGCTCGCTTCGTTTCTGGCGTGACCAATCTGCTTGAAGCAATCCGTGGTTAGGCTTTGTGAAGACACTACCAAAGGTGGTCTTTATTGTCGCTGCAGACGGCTGTATACTTTTCCTTGCAGTCAGAGAACCCAGGGTGGCTAGGGTGAGGTTCTCTTTGGGCGGGGAATGTTCGTTATCAATGTTCGTCCACTTCGCCGTGTTTTTTGTGTTTGCATCCTCCAGCGCTTTAAGAAGAAGCTCCAGGCTCGCGTTGATAATCCATATTAAAGCGGTACACTCACACTGGTCTTTCTGACCCGGTAGTGGGGTTTTGGTTTCGTTCTAGTGGCCCTCTTCTTAGTTGCGGTATGCATTGCGCCCTTAATGTAGAGGCAGCTGGCTCAGACGAGCAGATCAGGAGTGTCAGTTGATTGGCTTACCTGGTCGTCCCGTTAACCCGTGCCGCCAGGCCTTGCAGATGTGGCATTTCATACCGCATCTTACGTTTCGCCCATACTAGTTGTTGTCCATCGATGCCTGCAGAGATCAGTTCGTATTCACTGTCGTCAGATTGAGACTGGTGTAAAATATATTCTGAGTTTATCACGCAAATGTTATGTTAGAGTTAGCTAATCCAACAAATTACACGTGTGTACTCTGTAAATATATTGAACAGTAAAAGAATTCTCGCACAAATTTGCACGAGGAAAAAAGGAAACCAATTTCGAGCGTACGGGCACCATCAGATACCATAACTAACTAACATCAACTGTAGCGAAATTAGATTATTCTTCCATCATCGGCCGCATATTTGGACCTTCTTTGGTATTTGAATTTTTATAATTTATTTACCTGGTCCGGCTACTCTTCGGGTAAATCTTAGTAGCCTCCTTACAGTGATGTTCAATAGCGTTCTACCTTGGTGTGACCTTGGCGCGTGGTTAAACGCGTCTGAATTCGTTCTGGTGAGCCCGGCTTTCAAATGGCCGTTTTACTCAAATGAGCCTCAGTCGGTGTCTCCTTGAAGGATGGACCGCCGCAAAATAAAACAATTTGCGGATTCGAGTCGTAACAATTACCTGTTTCACGAAATGAAATACGAAAGTGTATTTTCGGTCATGCTGGAAGCATGCAAAATCTATTTGGCCCTTTGCCGCACATTCGATGCATATGCTGAGATAAAGACAACAGTTATTTGGTACCGCGGAGAGAATGTCGGCCTATATACGATGCTTATGGTTGAGGTTTGGCGCCTCACAGATTTTATACATTTAGCAACGTCCGGCCAGAAGCTATTCGATTTGTGCGCATTTGTCATATGTGGCCAGTTCTAGGTAATGGACAAACCACGGTACCCGTTAATAGAAAGAGCCGGCAAAGACGGCCATTACTATCCTGAATTTAGAGGTATCCACGTCGCGTTTGACGCATCCTTATGATCATAAGTCCCTCGAGGGACTTTGTGCATAATGGCTGCAGGCAGTAAACCCTGACTACCAACTCCATGGTCAGTCGTAAGGCTGCTCTCGGGCGTCATATAGACATGTTATTTCAGCAACAATCGCAAATTCCCGTTGAGCCCCAGAAGCAGGGCCTTGTTTTTCATTAAAACGAACCTTGTGATGTGACCAATATTGACAGAGAAAAAAGATAATGTTGAGCAGGAAAAATAGCAGTTTACAGGTGCTACACGGCATCCACAGGTATAAGTCCTGAAGCTGACGGCAGCCGCTGTTTGGCTTTTAGGAGGGTTACGGAGCGTCCTCGCAGGCCATTGGAGAGCCTTTTTACGGTACCATGAAAAAGGCAGACTCGGTGCAATGGAAGGCTGAAGTCGAAGGCTGGGGTGACGAACATCCGGTAACAGAGAGGTCTGGTAGGTACTCGGTGGATTTTTCGTGACACAAAACCTTTTCATGCCAAGTGAGTAAGTTACCCGGTTGACCGAGTTTTAGGGCAGTCAGAGACTTGATCAGTGCTGGGTGTCAGTCTGAAGTTCCCGTTTTTTAGTTGCTGTGGGTGACTAACCCTCACGACAAATTGTTTGGAAGGAACGTTTTCGGGCTGAATCCCTATTTGGGAGCATTGCTTTTCTTGTCTGGGTCACCTCTATGGAATATTCCTGTTGGGTGTCTTTCGTAGACTTTTCTTTGGTTTATGTGCGTTGAGGGGTGCCAGGACAATTGAACCGGAGATAGGGCGTGGGTTAAGTGGATCTTAATATGCTTGGATTTTGTACTTTTAGACCTGATCATTTCACTGATAACCACACACCACCTCACGTCATTTCGGCTGGCCTAAAGCCACTTCACGCACGCTAGTTGTACATCCTCTACTCTATTTACGATGGGATGCTTGGCGATTTCCGCCACCAGCCGGTGTAAATCCTAGTTCTCTCAAAATTTCCACATTTTACAAATCAGTTCTGTGCCCAGTGTTGTAAAATCATGGAGTAAATCACATCTGGTCGTCTCGCAACGTTATTTGACAAAGAATACTTTGCTGCATCATCGCCAAAATGGACTTCACCCAAATCTCTCTTGTTCGATCAACCTGGTGGTGGTAAAGGAACAACGCATTAAAGAGAGAACCCCGGGACCCGGTGTAGATGTATCTCACGTGGACCTAGGGAAGGCCTTTTTGGTGTGTATAACAAGTGTGACTCCAGAATGAAGGCACGTTGACGCTGCGAAATCAACATTTACGTTCCATTAAGGTCCGTGCTTGGCCATGCACTTTTTTCACCCTAATTAAGTGACCCGCTCGCGATTTTTCACTCACCATACCTGACCAATGTTTGTTGGTTTATTTCGGGTGACCTATTGTGCATACATACAGTACATTCTTGGGTACAGACTATCCGCTTCCCTCTGCTTGTCATAGAAGAAGAACAAACCACTGAGTCCGACCTAAGCGGATGAAATCTGTGGTGGAACTTTATTGGTTGCTGCAAGTTACGCCTTCCATATTTAGACCCCTTTGACCCAAAACAACACCATGAAGATTAAGTGTGCTTGATAAAGTGATGAGCCCATCATCCCCGATCAATACCGACAATTCCAACTGGGGACGCTGAAATCACAGAAGATCAGGAACTATTATATCCGTGTAGACCCTGCTTTGTCCACTTGGATGTCGAATCTATTCAGTGCACTCATTGAGTAAGCATTAGTGATTCAAACGAAGGGGAAGTTTTGTGTACAGCCTTGGTCTCCCAGTCCTACCAAGTATGACTCGCAGTGGGTGCTACCTGTTGTGGTCTGACACTAGGCTTCCTCTTGGCAATTTTTAAACGTATACGGGCGTTGCCTCTCCATCTGCGCGACGGTGAAGAAGACGGGAAATCTCACATTTTGGACGAGTGGTGCCCAACCCTCATATCTGCTCGCAGAAAACGAAGTGACACTGGCTAGATGTTTTCGAAGGTAGGCCATGCTCTCTTGGTGAACCACAAACTGAAGAAAGCGCATGCACAATTGACGCATGGGAATCGCATAAAAAATAGATAATGTTACCGCGATATGAGGCGTCTAGGAAGGACAAGACGACCTTGGTCAGCTTTGCAAGTAATGCTTGCGCATCCTACTCTTTTTTCATACTCCAGATCACCACAGATATCGCTCTGAGTGATTTGAAGATCAGGATTTTGGGAATTTCGTGTATGCCCCGTTTCCTCTTCAGAAGTTAAATTGAATAAAAACGGAGAGTGTGTGTGTGTGGATATCCTTGTCGGAATACTCGTAGGAGGGCTTTTGGAGGGCTCCCCATGCACACACGCGTCTGAAAGCATGTGAATGCAAACAGCTCATGTTATGCGCGAACTCTTGCGGCATATTCTGTTATGCAACCGTGTTGGAAGGAACTAACTGTTCATCATCATCGACAACATGACTTCAGTCTTCAACACCGATGCTTCACTACCGTACAACCACGTTTATTTGAAAGCCTTATTGTGAAGAAAAGAATTAAGATGGAAGGAGAAGGGACTGTGTTAGCTTTTTACAATCATTCCAAGATCCCTACACCTTCAGACACTCATCCAAATAATAGAGATAAAACTGACAACAAAAAGGCCACTGACACCAGTTGGCGGCCATATCCTACAGAGTCTCCAACCAGGCGCGGCCGGCCTACTGCCCACTGTTCTATTGTCCCGTCTTCAAGTGCCTTCGTAATACGACATAATAAGCGACGCAAAGAGTCTGGCTACAACGTGAGTCACGCTCATTCCTCTGTGACTGCCACATTCACCGCGAGCACACTATCCACTCACCGTTAGTTGGAGCGGTCTCGTTCTTCTGGATAGAAATAAATCAGACAGGAACCGCTGAAAATCTCACCTCCGCTCTCGAACAGGGCTTGTGGGAGTTCGTCATCACCAGAAGCTCGGCGCTGCTTGAGTAGTGTCATACTCTCGGACACTTCTGAGGCTGAACGGAGGTTCTATGTTCACTGCCAACCTCTCTGCTGAAGGTGGGCTGTTCGGATTTGAGGTGGCAGGAGACCAGATGATTTGTTGTTGGAAGTACTGTGTCCAGCGGTCCGAGCGTTGCCGTAGGTTCGCTGACGAGAGATTTCGGACGGCCAGTCGAACGAATCAAGTGTAACAGCCTGTGGACAGCAATATTCGCACTTCCCATTTCTTAGGGTTTTTCGGTGCACCATGTTCCCCGGTCTGTACGGGAACTCAGTTTCGCCTAGGGTCGGATTATACATGGGGTTGAGTTGTGGTTTCGGCCAAGAGGAATCTGTTGCCGGACCTCCAGCAAAGCCACTGTCCTATTAGCGGTCCGATTTTTGGATGAGGTTGGCTGGGTTGTAGCGCAAACGGAAGTTCCAGCTTTGGGTAGCGGTTTTGTTACTTATTCCCAGGGTCATTTAAAATCCGACATCGGACCGTCGTGGATGCGTTTGAGGGGCCGTTACTGATAGGTTCTTTGGGTTTATTGGCCCACTACCTCCTAAATGGCTAAGCGAAGTGTGCGCGGTTTGCCTGCCTTCTGAGTCAGCTGTGGATACTCCAGCTATGGTCCGCAAACAGATGTGGTCGTCAAGAGTGGATCATGAAGGTGTTGATACCAGTGTGTTACGAAGAAATTCGATAACGAGTACGTGGAAGAGGAAAAAGGAACACACCAGCAGTAGTCTGTTTTTCCTCCACCTTGCTGTATGCAGAGTGAGACAAACCGGCTGGTGGTGGCACGCGACGGCGGATGTGGCATGAGATCAGTAGTAAATGTGCAATTAGTGGCTGTATGTGGGGTGGTAAATTGCCAGGGCGCCCAGACCTAGGCATAGAATCCCGAAACTTGTGGACGCCTATTCAAAATGTCCACAGGTCACTCCAGTTGAGAAGACTACTCCCGTATCGTCAGTTGTACCTCCACTCTCCATGCGCTCTTATAAACGATGACCTCTGATGGTGTCAGCCAGTTAACCTCATCATAACCTGAGTTTCGCCAATGCCGTCCTGCATTACTCAACAGAAAATCAAGGCGAACCGTCTACTGACCCTTACAAGCAAGCTTCGTGCTTATGAAGGGGGCTCTTGTACCATCATCGACAGCATGACATCAATGTTCAACACCTATGCTTCACTACCGTACTAGGCATTCATTCAGGCAGTCTGGATAGAAACTGACGACAAGAACGCTGACATCGGTTGGCAGCCGTATCTTGCAGCGTCTCCAACCAGGCGCATTGAGGAGTACGCTGTCCCCATCCTGGAGTGCAAGTACCACCGACAGCACTCAAACGTTTCGTAATCTTCTTCACACTTCTCTGTCAGGTCAAGGTTTGACCACCTCTGCTTTCGTCACTCTGTTGGGCATGGAAAACATCACTCTCTTGGGCAAACGATGGTTCGGCATACGCGACCAGTCCCAACCAACGCACCTGGTGCTGGACACATTGTTTAATGTAAGTACCCGTTGCACAACCGAAAACTCGTTTTATAATTGCCCCGTTACAGATTCACTGACACCAACCCTCATGAGCTATGGTTGAGACAATGACCGTCGAACACCTGAAAAAGTCTCAGTTCCCCTGCTCGAATAGGTCAAGTCTCACAGTCTCCCTGGATTGTAGGTGACGTGTTCAGTGGCTGCGTGTCCAGGAGCATTACCCTAGACTTTATGGGTGCAAAGTGCATACCAAACGACGGGATGATTTTCGTCAGTTCATCCAGAAACACCTGCACCTTCTCCTTGAAGATAAAAATGATGTCCACACATTCCAGCTCGACAAGGTACAGGCTATTTGGATATCGGGGTTTAGGAGACCTGGCGTTCAATTTCATGATTTCATCGATCACGGAGTTAAATAGGAATGAAGAGAGTGGGCATCCCTGACGGATATCGCTTTGTGTTCCGAAGCTTTTGGACAGCTCGCCTTCCACTCTCACGCGTCCTGAAGTTTGAGAATACAAAGAGCTGATTATGTTCACGAACTTCCGGGGCATTCCGTGGTGGGTAAGAGTGTCAAGAAGAACAGACCGGTCAACATAGTTGAATGCGTCTTGGAAATCCTGGAATGCTAGAATTGTGGGTTGCTTATACGTATGGCGTTGTTCTAGCACCTGGAGATTTATTCAACGTAATCTCTACCAGGCCGGAATCCAGCTTGCTACTCTTGAGTCACTGTTCCCCGAGCCACCATAGAGCGACAAAGGACCAGCGATGCGAACGGTCTCGTCCAGCTGATCACTCTGTGGTTTCCACACTTACTATGGGCACTATTACCGACTCTTCCCAGTTGTCTGGGACAGAATCCTTTTCCCAAATGCAAGCAAACAGATCAGACAAGCGCTGTTTGGGGACTCCACCCCCATCTCTGAACAATGTGGGATGATAATCTGGACCAGAAGCTCGGTGTCGCTTGATGGACATATGCAGTCGTAAACCTCCGTGGCGGTAGATGGTTCCACTTTCACTGTCCAGGGTTCTACTTCAACCACGTGCTCCAGATGAGTGGCAACTGGTGGCTACGACAATCGTTTTTCTAAAGTATTCGTCCAATTGTTGAGGCGTTCTTATTGAAGATGATGGCTCCATTCCAATCCTTGGTGGTTTCGCTGGTGGGTGGTTTCTGGGGGCCGGTCGCACGGATCAACTGAAGTAGTTTGGGGCATTATTGGCTTTTTGGGCCTTCTGTGTCCACCACACTTCATGGTCGGGAACATGTTATAAGTTCCCCAAACCTTTTAGCTGGTCTACATGGAGATGTTGATGAGTGGTGGTTTGACACCGGTCCAGGCTGGAGACAGCGTCCTACTACCGACGAATATGCCCTGGAGCCAACCTAAGCAGTTGGTAACCGATGGCTTCCGACCGGGTGTTCTTCCCGGGTGTTCCACTGGATTGGCGAAACGCTCCAGATTCTACAAGGAACAGTTATATTTGTTTCGTTTGCTCACCGAAATACCTGGACACCACCAGAATCAATCCCAAGGAAGTTGAGAGCCGATCAAGAGAGAGATCCTCAGTTGCTCTCAGTCTTTTCAAAAACCTTTTATATCTAACTCTGAACACTGCAGTCGACGGCGGCCGTCCTTGTTAATAGTGAGCTGCTTTCAGGGTGGTGGATTGATCGAGTGCGACGTCCTCACAGTTCACTTTCACTGCGAGGCTGCCGCTGGATCCCCAAAGGGAAGCTAGAGTTTTTCCTCACCAGCTATTTTCACTTGCATAACTCTTATACGCGTGCACGTTCATCCAGGAAAACCTTAAACAATTTATATACGGAATCAAGAATATCCAAGAGAATGCCACTATTAGGATTTAGCCAGTCTCAAAATCCCACGCCTGTCTCAGACCTGGTTCCCGATTTTTCTGTCCTAATTACCACATCCTGGCACGTTGCAACTTTGAACTCTTAACCAAGCATACCACATCCAGTTCGTTCGCCCTTATCTTCTGATTTGGAGGGTGAGAGAGGTCAAGTTCAGATGGGTTCAGTTCAGATCCGTAATTATTTCCATGAGTTCACCAGATCCCTTGACATATCGTTTCATCAATTCTCCTTGATGTACGCAAATGAGTTACTTGTTCTAAGATGAGATATTCTGGAAGATCAGACTACAAGCGATTTAGTCGTGCTACTTGGAGCGTGTTTCAGGGTTGTGAATTTCAAATTGCTGCTGCATGATAGATAGGAGTTGACGTAAACCTCATCCTTTTGGACGAGCCAATCGACATGGTCAACACACCTAACTACCTCAGCTGCTGCATCAGTTTCAATGGCTTGGGAAATGACCCAGTCGTCCACCGAGTTAGGAAGGTCAGTGTCGCCTTTAATAACCCCTCAAAATCTACGGTTTCGAAATGACAGTTTTACTGTCAAGTGTGTAGCATGCGCGACATAGGTACGTCGTCTTGGGCAGAAAGTAAACTGGTGGAAGATAAACGAAGATCTTCAGCGTCTGACTATCGGTCTCGATAGAGTTTGCCGACTTTGTTGAGAACGTGGGATCAAGAATGGCCGGAACATCGAGCCTCCAAACGCTCCAGTGTACTCGACGGTAGGTGTCCTTTGGAAACCATTAAAGTCGTCCTTAGTACTCCATAGAATGCTTTCAAGGGACCCGCCGTCATGTAGACTCTGCTGAGGAATTCCACTCGTTCCCAACTTTGGTGTTTCTGCTAGAGTGAAAGGACGAAAGGGATCATAACCGGGCTGACAGTCCACTGATTGTCTCGGGAAATTAACGGCAGCAAGAACAGAAATCTTCTCTGGTTACTGGTGCGGATGAAATTACTCTGGTACTCCAACGGATACGACAGTGGTGTTGTTTAACCGTTCTCTGCCTTTATTTTGATGTCATGCAGACCGCTTTAGCGTTGTAGAAGATGACGTTGTACCTAAGTTGGACAGTGCTCAGGTTCAAACCTGTATCACTACCCATGAGTCCTTTTGCAAGCATTCCCGTTCACACAACGGCGTCCCCGGAAAGCAACGCTCTCCGCCTCTCTCCCCGGTGGTAGGTCAACCCCCTAAATAGGGCTATATGCCGGTCTATGGTGAATATCATAGGGTCAGTCTGCTCGATATTGCGACCGAAATACTTGCATCCTTCCCACTGTGAATTTTCACTCGTTGAAGACATAAACGCATAAGGCCAGGTCAAGGAGGTCCTCATCCTTGAAGATTTTCTGTAGACCAAACATTTACACTACGCCTGACCTCAGGACACCGACGCAAGTTTCAGCAGTCTATCATAGCATGCTTCGTGGACTATCCTGCGCCCTCCACTGGCACAGGTACTCTTAATTATTCAGTCATTTACATTCGTAGGACATTCTGGTGTCCATTTGGAAGCCCTAATCTGAATGTTGAACATGGGGTGTGATGATGATATCATCGACAAATTGGAAGGACTTCAACCCATACTAGACAACCCACTATTCAGGTCTTTTAGGAATGGTATTCAATGATATGAATAACAAATTCTACTTAGTTTGGGTCTATCTGCGAAGCCTTGACCTAGAACAAGTTACTGTATTCAGATACCTGGACCCAACTACCTGCTCTACGCAAGGCGAAAGAAAAGCTTGGTTCACAGTGCTAGACGTGCTTCCTTACATCTGAACAATACAGCGTTTAGTCTCCACAGTCTTCATTAGGTCGCGATTAGTGCAAACTCGGTAGCTGTTAGCCGCCCATGGACAGGTCTCTTCAGAGATCGACTCCTCCGGCCTCGGGAGATGGTGGCTTAAAAGCAACAATATCAGAACGTCGCAGTCAAAACAACCTCCCCTGGCTGTGGAGCCCGGGTGGATGTATATCAGTGGTCAGGGACACCAACAGACATGGCCCAGTCATATATCATACAGCGGTCAGGTACCCCAAGAATACCCCAACAACCGCTTTCTTAAAGTTCAGAATTTTGAGTCAGTGTTTGGGAAGGGCCCCTGAACAAAATCCTACCTTCTGCCACTGCTCTGTGGGTCAAACTTTCGGGTCAAAGGCGCAAGATGGGATAGCTCAACTATATCCTCTTCCTCTGCCTGGGCAACTGGTAATAATCACTCGCCTTTACTGGTTTTCGTTCACTGACTCCTCACATGTCCCTCACCCAAATCCTGCCTCATTTAGCTGTCAACCACCTAACCATTGCTCCGTACCTAAGCTTTTGTCCAGTAAAGGAAATCAAAATATACCCTTATCAAACCCAAGGGATCTATTCCACTTTGCTACTTTCAAGGTCTGTACGCTGTCAAATTGGACAGCAAGTAGCTTTTACTCAGACATAGGCAGCTCTTAGGCTGAGAACGACAACTTATATCGAGGTTTGTCTAGGTTACTCCGGTCAGGGAGAAGTACATGTATCGTGATTCTGGCAAAGTATATGAATGCACATGTCCTGATGCAGCCCACTTTGGCTGCTGATTCTGGGTTGACGCTCACCGCACAGATAACGGGGAGCGGCTTCATTTATGTGCTGAACATCACTTGTTTCCATCCAGCACAGGCACTCATTGTGTGACTTGGAAGCCACTGAATGGTGTGGACTCATTTGGACTATGTGACAATCAGTTACTGGTAAAGACCTTCTATGCAAGATTGTCATTCATTTTGGAGTACACCACTGGACTCCGATCACTGCATTGTGTGGGCACGCGTACCCACTTACTTTCCCTCGGGTGCATGCCGGTTTGCGCATAGCCACTCAGTTGATTGCAAGGTATCTCTGTAGCTCAACATTATCGATTTGAGTTGGCTTAGAAACTTTCAGAGCTCAATGTACAATTGTTGTACTGATTATTTGAGAGAGGTGAAAATAGCCATCCTTGCAGCGTTTGACGATGTCTGCCCCAAATCGTTCGCCCACAACGGACACTGGATCTCATCAGGCTCATCACCTTTGAGTAGAGCCAGGAAGACTATACCAGCAACGAACAAATATGGTTGTGCATGTATGTATATAAAACACCAAATAATGAAAAGCCTAAGGATTGACAGAGCGCTCATGGATCGCGAAACCCGGGGATTGGAGAAGGCTTTTGCTACGCACCCTGTTTTAGATAATCCGATCAAGTGTTTTGAGAAGGGCGGGTGTGGGTGAAACCATTCCCCCAAAATGACAGAACCTCAGTTAGTTCACGGACACTTCGTCTTGAACGATGGGCTAGAGGATTTCAAGAACAGTTCAGCTGTGCCTCATCAAATCGTCTCCTGGAAAGACCGACGATATTGCTGCTCTTGGATCAGACACTACAAGTGCCAACTATTTTAAATAACCTAAATACTTCTGCTTCATAGTTCGAGATGCGCTTTGCACGTGCAAAATGTGTGAAGTGTTACTGCAGTATTGAATGGGATTACACCCAATCGGCGTGCTAGATAAGTTCGTCTATGTGGGCAGCGGAATAAGTCCCAATGAAATGGCGAGAGAAGAAATCACTTACCGAATTGTGAAGGTCAGGGCAGCGTTCGCTAATCTGTCACATTCGTGGTGCCGACGTGGCATTAGCCTGCCTATCAAGAGTAGAGTGTACAACGCGGTGGTTCGATCCGCCCTACTTTAATGATCAGAGACGCGGTCGTTGCGTATGGAAGATTGTCGGGCGCTTTCTCTGTTTAACCGTAGTTGCCTCCGAAGCATCTCATGAGTGTGGTTGAAACATCGAATTTGTAATGCTAAGGTAGACCAAATGGTTATCGGGTAAGTTCACTCTTCCTCGAAAGATCAGCTGGTAACACTCCACAGGTTACGCTGGTTAGGCCATGTACTTTGTATGCCAGAGAACCGTTTGCTTCATGGAGCTTCATTCGCCCAGCCTCTTTTCAGATAGAGATGAAACAGGGGCGATCAATCCAATACCTAGCAACGAAGTGTGAAAATCCTTATCACTCAACTTAGCTGCGTTGGTAGATGGCGTCTCTCTGGACGGGGACAGCGAGGCAAAACAATCCAATGGTTAGTTACCCTAAATGATATGGTTGTGTCATAGAGGCAGTGGTGGTCTTACATCAAGGCCATCGCCTTCATTGTGTAGCTATCACTCCTCAACCACATCGGAAAACAGAACCATTCGACGTCAATGAACTGATTGGAACGTCGCTTTCAACGCGTAGTTCTAATTCCCTTATTCTTGAGCGAATTTCTAGTAGCTGTACCCATTGCATTTCGATGCATAGTTTGCAAGCTGGGTGGACTGAAATGAACTTGGGTAACGCTGGTCAGAGCTCTTCTGACCCGACAGCCTGGTAACTTTTCAAGACACAGATTCATGACGACTTCATAAAATGGAGTTGAGTCTTGACTGACGTTACCGGTGATCGAGTTGGCTCGGTGGTCAAAGCGCTAATTCACTGACCGGAAGATCCTTCGTTCGAACCCGACCTCTGCAGCTCGACTGCTGATGTCTAAGCTTGGGTAACCCGGGCGGTATCTCAGCCCTGGTGCTTCCTTCGAGTGGCATGACAGCTAGGCACCGGAAGGGTGTTACAGCTGAAGGATTGCCATTTACTATTATCAATGCTCAGCTTAACGGGCTGAATTGGAGACATGTGAAGGGGCCATTCAAAATAGGATTGGAGATTATCCTTAGCGATCCGGACACTGTCCTTTGCTGTCCTTGATTAACTCACTGGCAGACAGTATCCTAGATAGATAAAGATAAGGCGTTCAGCTGTAGCACCCTTCCGGTGCCTAGCTGCCATGCCACCCGAAGGAAGCACGAGGGCTGGGATACTGCCAGGTCGCCCAAGCCTAGACAGGGAAGTATCCTAGACACGGCTTCACAACCAGGTTGGAAGAGATACCGCGCATTCACATCCGCATTACCCTTTCCCACTTTTTGATCCCTCCGGTTGCGTCATGCCTCTCACACAAAACCTGTTCGAGCTAACGTCTTACAGACCCTATAGCCGAATTGTATTCTGAGCCCTATAAGATGCAGTGGCTCCTAAATACGCACCAAGGAACATGCTATATATAGGAGTCATAGAACTTCCAGGTTGTATCGATCGGGCAGCACGCAATTAGAAACTCAAACGTTGATGGAATGCATGTCGGGAAAGGTGAATAACGTGGTTATTCGAAATACAAGATGGGTAAACAAAAAGCTCCATAGTCCAAATAAGCAGTAATTATAAGCTATCTCGAAAAATAGGCTGTTATTAGATATGGCTGCTAATCGGTACATGTGGTGTTCATATTACCAATTTCTGTTTAGATTTAATGAGGTGTAGGAACCTCAAAATTACTATGGCAAACTGCCACTGAGTTCTTTCCCCATCCATTTGTATTATTTTCTCCACGACAAATAAATTATACTTGTACGGCGGCGAAGCATCAGTGTTGA
The DNA here is from genome assembly GCF_000715545.1 of Opisthorchis viverrini. Lineage (NCBI taxonomy): Eukaryota > Metazoa > Platyhelminthes > Trematoda > Opisthorchiida > Opisthorchiidae > Opisthorchis > Opisthorchis viverrini. The sequence goes on from NW_008751780.1 coordinate 264,065, forward strand.
ACACTATGTTGTCGGTGTTGATAATGATCGAGTACATGGATGCAAAATTTGCTAGTTTGTTGTTGATGTCTTGGTATACTCCCTGTTTCGCTGTCCTATTCTTCCACCTGTTTCCGTTACCCTTCGGAAACCGGTATAGTTTTGTCCACCGGGTCATGGCTGTTTTTAGGCTTCGCTGATGGTTCCACTCAGGTTTTAATTTTACTCAAATCATAAGTGGATTCAGTTGCACGTGTCTAAGGTTCCCACAGGACTATTATAACGGCGCAGAAACAAACGAGGAGGAAATTAAATTGCAGAAGCCATAGCTCGCAATTGTGGATCCTGATGTTTTGAAAATAAGCATTTAGGCGCCGCTTAGAAACTTCCATATAGGAACGAGGACTATGTAACTGCACTTCAATCACGTCCGTCTTGGCTCGTTCGTATGCGCTTGGTGTACAAGGTGAGAGTACGTATAAGCAGAAGCTCGCGCACAGTAAAGAGCAACCATAACTGGGTCAAATGATCGGCGGAGTCCGAATATAAAACAAATACTTTGTCCAGAGGCATGCTTCTTGAGTCAGCTACAACTCTTAGCATTCGGGTATCCCAATGCTCATAGAGCGAACCGCTTTCGGTGTTTTTATATATTGAACCGACAACTTGGCTTTGGTGTTGACACCAGGTTAATGGAAAATGATGTTGAGAGTTCCGTAGTCATTGGAGGTGAATCTCGTTGCACCTAAGCCGCCGATATTGCTCAAAAACTCTACCCGGGCTCGACGATTAGTAGAACATAATTTGCGCTCGTCTTTGAGAAAGATCGGGGTATTTTTCCCACTAGCACAAAAATTATCTCTTTTGCGCGAATAACAACAAATAACAACACGGGCGATGACAATCAGTGTGGTCATTTGACTATTTTTATCACATCAACAGTCAGTCTCCGTCTTGATTGTCTGTCATTTTCCTGGAGAAAAAGATAGGTTTTACGATGCTGGAAAATCCGGTAAAAATTTATAGACCTTTTTCTAACACGAGTATTGATGGTGATAGTGTGTCCTACTAAATGTCGAATCTTCCGAAATTCCAGGTGTGGTTTCAAAACAATATGAGTAGATTTTTCATCCAACGAGTACCAAATTCCTTGTGACAACATGTTTCGAAACGTTCGCACAAACGTTGGTGTCACTTTCTGAAGCCGTGTCTTCAATCCAACAGATAAGAGTTTCTCTAAAGCGCCGATAAAACCCTGGCAGTTTATGTCGACTGTTTTGGCAGCACTCCCTTTTTGTGTTCGGTCAATTCTAGCCACCAGTTTGTGGAGGAGGCTGCACCAGAATTGCCCACCATAGATCCTTTTCCGTAACCAATGTTGTTATCCAAGAGGAAGTGTAAGTTTGTTGCTAAGAAAGTTACGGGTATGTAGTGGGCTTTGTCCACTTGTTACAAATCTTTAAGATCAGCGTAATACTATTTATTTTCACGTGAGGAAACAGCACTGTCCATCAGACAAAGCTGAACAATAACCTGTGGTTCTTCCAGATTTTCAAACGATGACTCTGGATCCTTGGAACTCTAAAGGTTATTTGCCTATGAGACACCTTACCTCTTCCGTACAGCTTTAGGTGAAAATCAGCTAGGCCAATTTAGTTGGATTCTAGGTTGTAAAAGTGTGGGAAGACCGATGATTTTTCCCTTCAGCTGTAATACCCTTTCAGTGCCTAGCTGCCATGCCACACGAAGCAAGCATGAGGGCTAGGATACTGCTAAGTTACCCTAGCCTAGACCGATGTCTGTAATACGAATTCCATCCCTGCGGCATCCTCGTTCGTTTTTGTTGATCTTTGTGCGGTAGTCATTAGCGAATATACACTCATCTGCAAACTAATTTGGTTCTTTCGAGAGACTCACCTGGAACCCAGCTGAATCCCTCGTTTATGATGTTCTCAGGCAACTGAATGTGCTGCACCAGGCCGCCTCATGTTTCAGTCGCTACGATATTTGAAATATCGCGATACATGTATATTTGTAATGTACCACTCATAAGGTTGCTGATGGATTTTCAGCAACCTTTGAGTAGTACATTACAAATAAACTTAACTTCGCTACACGGTATATTGTCTCGTCTATGCAGGAGTGTCTGTTGACGTCGGGCTTCGTCCCCGGGGACTGGTGTTGTCCACATACGCAAATCAGCACATGTATATGGTGCACGCTTTTATGTAGACTACATTAAGCCTTTCCCATTCTACTTTATTATCGTTCTGAGGATCCTTTTGAAGTGTTGTGGACTTGTCTGCGCATGTCTTTGATCTTAGCTACTGTGGCCCGAAGTGTCTAAACGAACAGAGTGTACCTGACGTATGGAGCGTATACAGGGAATCCCGGACGTTTACTCCAGCTAGGTCCACCGAGTCGTAGCGCTCAATTGTAATAGTCCGTGCATTGTCAGGGACTTTTAAATGAATTCCAGCATTAAATGGCTGGTATGCCTAAATACCGTTGAACCACACTGGTGTTCATTATTAGCTGTATCTTGGTGAACTGTGGAGGACGTTTCTCGCGGAATCTAGCCAGTAAATATAATTTTTCAGTATAAAGTGTCTGTTATGCCTTGAGGTTTAGAACACTTTTGTGTGATGAAACTGTTCTTATCTGGTTTGATTTGTATCTGGAACATTTTCGTGCTTTTGGACAGAAAGTTATCAAACCCGGAATATTCCTGGTTCATCAAGGATTTTCACGTTTGTGATCATCGCCCACCTTGCTTTATGGCCAGTTTCCTATTCGCGGTTCTTTTTACTTCTTTCCGAATTCTATACTGTTTCCTTTTCCGTTTCAGCCAAACGTGCCTTGGATTTATCGGGTTCATCGCAGTTCTGCCGCCTACCCTTATGTGTGCTTTTCGCTCTCACAGTGACCGAGGACCTGGAGACAGTACTATAATGGACCGCTTTTCCACCACCTATTCACGCAGCTACAGGCCATTTGATGAATTTCAAAGAAACATACCTCTTCGATGCCTAAACGGTACACAGACTAGCTCCACAATTTTAAACGGCAGTCGATCACCAGGCGTTGCTCGTCTCGCGCGATGTTGGCCATCGGATTTGCCAACAAGCCAAACCACTTCGTTCGCATCAAGCATTGGCGATACTTGTAGTAGTACAAGCACATACGCGATCTACCAACCACCTTTCACTCGTAGTGCGAATGACGATGACAGCCCGGGCTTCGCCCTACCTTGGGATGTGTCTAAGCCAATCATCGATAAGCAACGTCCTACTCCTCCTGGTATGTGTGCCAGTAGCACCACAGCAAACCGTTTAGGGTTTTCATTTGACGATACAGTCACCAGTGGGTTAAGTTCAATCTCTACCTGTGCAACCAACAAAGATTGCACTAGCTCGTGTTCTACGGTCATATCAGCTGACAAATTGAATGCGTGTCATGGCCTGTCGAACGGAGTGACTGAAGATCTGACCTTTGCCACAAAAACACCCTTACTGTTTTGCGCTCCACAAGCAAGAACATTGCCAACAATCTCCAACGCAATCGGGTGTAACTCGGATATCGGATCCGATCTGACGCACGGGAATTGTCGAAAAATCCCTGTGACCACAGAACGTGCTCTCACTGTCAATCCAACTTCACCTCCACCAGGTTCCCAGCTCGATTTCTCACAAATGTATAGCCAGGTTGCACGTATTAACAACCATCTGTACTTGAGCAGTCTGAATGCACTCACCCCCGATCGGTTGCGTCAATACGGCATTACACTTCTCGTTTCTGCTATGGTCGATCCTCCACCAGCGCAACTACGTAATGCCGTTATCAGTTCAATGCACGTGCCTGTTGAAGACATGGAAGGGGCTAATCTTCGAGCCCACTTTGATCGAGTTGGAGATCGGATTGCTTCCGAGCAGCGCCGAGGTGGTCGTACTTTGGTTCACTGTATGGCTGGTGTGTCTCGATCCAGTTCCCTCGTACTCGCCTATTTAATGCGCCATATGAATATGACCTTAGCTGATGCCTATCAACATGTCCGGTCCATTCGTCCATGCATCCAGCCAAATCCAAGCTTCTGGAGGCAGCTGCTTGAGTACGAAGAACGCATTCATGGTAGACGATCTGTCCGACTCCTTCCACCAGTCGGTTACATGGGCAGTTGTGGTATCAGTCCAACAAGTAGACTGTATGCAGGAGATCGCCCATCTCCCCGAACGTCGCATTTGGATATGTATTCCCGGCCAACGTCAGATCTGCTTCCCTACCGACCTATTACTTCCGTGCATTCCTTGGATTCAGGAAAACCATACATTGGTTGTCGTCAGCCTTTGGGCTAGCCACAAAAGCATTCGTTTCCTAATTAGAGCATTTACGCACATCGCACGATGATGTAGACCGACACTGCTGTGGATAAGTTCTCATGCTCAATCTGTTTGAGTAAATGTAGCACTGCGACCTTCCGTACGCCCTTAGATGTATGAACAACATTTGTGTACTACCCCGTTGTCAGACGGTTCTCACCTCACTGGCCTGCCCTTGCATTATCCTCTATACGAAAACAGATTCGAGCTCTCATCGTTTCCCTCGTTTTCTGACACAGAGTATTTGTTTACACTCAGTCCTCGTTTGTATTCTTCTAGAACAGAGCATCGAAACCATTTTTTAAAGTTTTGACTTAATATAAGAGCAAATTCCTTTTTCGTATATTTCATTTTTTCTCACTATCTTGATTTTCTATCATTCCTTTTTGTTAGGTCCGCCTTCTCGTATCGATGAAGCGGGCCCTTATATATTACACTTCTGATTATCGGATTATTTTTCTCAACCTGTCTATTTCGAAGATCCCAATTTGTCTGCCCTTGACCAGAATCCGGAAAAGCTCGGATACGGACACCAGTCCGGTTACGCGCCACTACAAAATCTCTCACCCGGTCAGAGACACATGGAAGTCTTTCGATCGACGCCGTCTGCTGGTTTTCTGCATTCCCTGTGCAGCTGGAGATCTCTTCTAACTGCTCTTGTCTTTTTTCAGCATGCAACATTTCGCAAAGTCCTCTACGCTGTTTGCTGATTTTCATAGCTATTCGCACTATATCAATTGTACGTTCTTATTTACTTTTCATCACCCTAAACTTTGGCGTGATATTTTGTTCTTTTCGCTGTTTTCCATTTAGCCGTGCACCCATCTAGTCTGGTTTGCGCGTGTACGAATAGTATAGTTTCAAGTCCGCACCTCCACGGTCAAAACAAGCAACGCATCAGTTTCTCACGCCAGCACCAACGTGGTCTACGAACATAAGACTTGAACAGATGCGTCCCCAAATTATTTTTTGCCCACCTTACCTCGTGGCACACATATTTTGTGATACGATCCCTCACCCATCTGATCTGAACCATCAACTCCTCTCACCCTCTTTGGAGGCTTATACCTATAAATCTAATTATGCCACATAGGTACAACACCTATGCTTGGTTCACAAATCTTCACCATGTATTGACCTCCTAGAGCCTACTTTATTATCTGATACTCAGATGTATTTGCCTGCTTACACATACACACCCGGTTGCACGTGTATTTCTTTTATTTTTCTTTGTTCGGAACTCACAGTTCGCCCAAGAGGGTGCGATTTTATGGCATGCAGAATAGATTAGTTTCAGTACTATTCTTCCTCGGTCTTGGTTTACCAACATATCGTGGCATGATGTCGGTTTGCATCAGCTGGTGTCCGAAACTAGTATGTCAATTTTGCTGATCAATAACGCTGCATCAGTCGTTCGTGACGGGGAGCGTCTGGTTTATTTGTTTCCTGGGTTCCAGTTGCAACGTTCGGGTTACTCTCAGTGGTCAAGGTACGAACTTATTGGTTAGTAGGTCCGGGGTTCAAACCCAACCTCTGCATCCCAAATGTTTTTGTTTAGGCTTGAACAATCTGTCAGTATATATACTCTCGCCTGGCGTGCGCCGAAAGTGTTACAACTAAAATTTTTTTTTCATTATTTTAACACATTCGAAATCGGCAGTTTGAAAGGTTCATCATTTTACCACAGCTATAGGATATACTCACATGGCCGTTGTTCCGTGGAGCTGAATAACATGGCAGATTAAGTTCGTCGGATCTTGACTTCCGATCGGAAAGTACGGGACTTCTTCCGCTAACATTTAGCTTGGGGGGGTTTTTTCGAATAGGTAATTTGCAAGGTAATTTGCTGCTCTACAGTATGGTATATCCTCACCCGTAAAACATGAGTTTCATATTTATACTTCGGTTTCATTTGTGCAGCTTCCCAGCTTCCAAGTTTTATTTCAGGTGAATTTAGCCAATATCCCCCAATCCTGGTGTACGAATTTGACTTCCTACCTTGCTACCCATGGATGCACGTGGTTAACTTGCCGCTAGTTCACGTGACTGGATTCACGGGCAGAAAATAATCTGAAGCTGACCCTGTCTGTCCCACGATCACCGTGCGCGTTTTTCGCTGTTGTCCGTTCCCACTGTATGATCACGTGACTTTCAGCATGACGATTATTTCCATTCGTCCCTGTAAGGTGTACTTTAGGTCGTGCGCTAAGGATTTGCGCTATTGATTTGTGGCACTAGATTTCTTTTGAAGGTTTATTTCCTTGAAACAACCTCAGCATTGCCATTGGATTTTGTTGAACGCACGGAATCTTATTTCGGTCAGAAGCCAAATGCATGAAAGTCACATACCTGACTTAATAGCCTCCAATATCAGGGCGACCTGGGCAGCTGCCTAACACACTCGTAAACCACGCAAGAAGTACCTCTATTAGTGCACAGGTGGCGATAGCCATGATACAAATCAGAGGGTGAATGTGCACTAATAGAAGTTTTTAACATGGTTGCGGCACGTATAAAAATGAATACAATACGAACTGGGAGCAAGTTAAAAAGGAACTTATCGTAGCCTTGGTGAAAGTCCGGACGACGGTAACGTGTTTTCTCCGCAGTTTGGCTGCTACACGTGTTCCATGATCGTCCGTGGACTTGTGGAGAGGTTGACGTCCTGCTCCCTGCGCGCGCGCGAGACTGTCTTGACTGTTTTCGGTTTGCCTTTATGTAGGTCCCAGTGCGTGTATGTGGGCACGTCGGCACATGAGTGGTTGCTACGCTGACTAGGCGGTGCAGACAATCGATGTCCGATGAGCCAGCTTAATGCGACGTGTTTGTGCGTATGAGAAAAAAGACAAGCCTCGCGATCCAGTGAGCGACTGTGAGTTGAATGGTCAAGTGTGTAGGTGACTGGGCCGCTACACCTCCATCGAGGAGAAAGTTTCAGGGGCGCGGTATTCTTCGCCGTTGTAACGCCACCTTCGAGGGAAAAACAAGCGAATAGGCTGTAGTTTCTGGTTCTTCAACTGAAGATGCTTTATACCACTGGCCAATGCTTATGAGCTAATTAGAGGTAGTTTACGTCGTAAGCACAGCTGATACACCCGCCGTATCAATGAGCTTTCCATTGAGTTCACATGTAGCAACCCGTGATTTAAAATTGGATGTGCAACTGACTTTAAGATTGTATCACGGTGACTATATTGAATAAGAGTGATGAACCTGAAGGGTGAGATAAAACAATACACAGTGATTCGATAATTTGGGAATCCAATTTCCACTGTTGGTTAAAGATATATTTTCGTGATGTACGATCCCATTTGATGGGTAAACCTACTAATGGTCTCGATGGCGAAAGCTGACGTCCGTGGAAATGGTCCATGGAAATGCGAGGGTACTGAATATCTGGAAGCTTCACTTCAGACGAAATGGGGACTTGTGTACCACACTTGGGGAAGCTGTTCTAACATTAAAGTTCGTCATCCCGTGAAGAAAGCGCACGATCTTTCACGAACCCCCATCCCCCCACACACACAAACAGCAGCATGTCAAAAACAAAGATGATCCATCTGGCCACATATTGATCATCCAATCGATTTTACTGGCAACTTGGATTGCAATTTACTCCAAAAGACCAACAGTAATCTACTGAAACTCTCGAAGTTTATAATATCAGCAGGGAAGTCGTAAGCTGATTTAAGGGCTGCATAAGCAGGACTCTATGGTGTTTTTAAGGAATACTAACGACAACTATGCGTCCCTTCGCAATAAGACGGTTACGGGCCCTTTCACGATCTTCCTTAGAAATGATACTGCACCCAAATGCCGCACCCATTTTTGTCGAATTCGTTTGTCCGGTTGTCTGAGTTGTTTACATTATGTTTATGGCTTCAAAATGAACTCTCGCATTCTGAATTCCGACAACTGGTAGAGTTTGACCATCAGCGAGTGTGAGACGTGCCAAAAACAAAATAGAGCACACGTTCCGATCTGGACCAACATCATGACTCACTCCACTGCATCGGTGTGAAAATTTCCAGATGGCTCGCTTGTTTGGAATATAGCTGTTGCGTTCCCTTCTGTGAGTCTTTCCTCCAGCATTAGGCACTGGAGCGGGTCAGCAGCAGATACCACAGATTGACGAATCGGCAGATGTAACAGGTTGGCTCAATCGATGTCACCTTCCTCGTCTAAGGCTTAAACTAGAAAACGCCCGCTTAGTTCAGATGGTAAAATCCCGTTAACGAATGGTCGGCTGAAAACACCTTCACGCTGTTCAAGTGAGAGTGACGCCAGATAAATGTCAAAGGAAACGGTCAAGTACACCTAAATCCCAACCTGATTTTCCAATAGGAGTCCAGGCCGAAATTCAGTTCTCCGAAGACCTTTTGACTTATTAAATCACCGGATGTAACGACCATTAAGAATCACCGGCAAGCAACTCCATAGCAACTTTCAGTTATGAAATAAAATCACATTTCGAACGAGACTCCTCCCGACTCGTCAGGAGGGTTCAGCGGTCCACGACAGGTTAACATCTTACTTTTTTCTTACCTGCCGCGCACTGCTTGAAAAGAATTGAAAGGTGAACTGGAATCAGTAAATGTCCTAACTGATCCTTGACTCCAAAGACTTCAGAAGCTATCGGTCACGTCCGGTTGCTGAAAGATTTGCTTGATACCGATTATTCACCGTTTTCTCACTGCACACTGACATTCCGACTGAAATTTCGAGTTAAACTCTGAGGCATTTTCTATGGTCAGCAGGGTGGTCGTATGATCTGTGTTCGATGAAAGATAATTTCTAACTTTGATCAGTATTTTTTTCCAAGCGTTGAGCACCAGTTTCGGAGCACCCTTGCACAAGCTAACCAGTCGGACTAGAAAATGATCGCACTTCTGTCACTGAGATCGGTTGCTGCCTTATTCTGTAAGATATCCAGCAAGTTGTAATGGATCTAGTGTGAACTACAGTCAGGACTGGACGAGGGTTCCATGTCGATCTGGTTGATTCTAATAGCTTACACTTCATGTTGCTGTGGCTTGGTCTGTTTCTTGTAAGCCTCTGTCTAACAAGGCTCTGGAATGCGAAACACCTTTGATAGGCACTGGTTGAGTATGCGCAGCGCTCATTTTGTCCACCTAATAGGTAATAGCCTCGATTGCTCGAATCGCCAAGTACTAGCTTATGTACCACTTCATTGCGTACACGCCTTTCGACGGAGTCCTACCCCGGGAAGGCAGTGGTAGTCGAACACTTGTAGACAGGGGACAAGAATGTTTTCCTTTTTCTGAGTCTACGTCTCCGGCGTACCTGTTTTGCCACTTTGCGTTTTAGATTTACTTAAGATTCAGTAGCCTCGGAGATGTTTACGCTTGAAACTTGAGTAGTCAAAATGAGTGGATGAACACCGAATACATTGTGGAGTTTTGTCATATTAGACAGTTGTTTTTTGTCGAAACGGCTCTATCGTTGTGATTGATTTAGATACAAAGGAAAGTTTCATTACGTGCTCCTCTGGAAGCGAGATCATAGCAAGTAAAGGACTGCAAGACATCCAGTCACTCATGCAATTTGCTACTTGCATCAGAACCCAGTACTGCGAAGATGCTGTTTCAAGATGGATGTGACAACCTGCTGAATTGTTAGTAGTTTATTTCTGAACAGTGTCGTTTCGAAACTGTGACCAAATGTGGCTGCGACGTGACCGGTTGGACATGAAGCTATACAATTAGTTCGTCTGCAATAAGCAACGGCCATCCTAGCGGAATCACTGAAGATATTTTAGTGTAAGTCCACTGCTTAGTGTGTGACTATTTATGATCACGCTACAAATGCATCTGACTTGAAAACCTCTGATCTACTTTTGAGTGTCACCTCGCCCTCACGTGGTCCATCATCGCTGTAGAGACGTAAAATAAAAGTACATTATGGTGTCACGTGTTTGGTTTTGGTTAGATAAACATCTGGAGATCATTTCCTCTTACCTTCGTGTTTACAAACTAGGGATCAATCTACAACTATTGTAAGCAACACCAACCTCTATGGCGAATGAATCGTAACAGTCCGTACATATTCCATTTGTCTTTGGACTGATATTAGGGAAGAATTTTTCTCTCCTTCATATTATGGTGAGCTTTTTTATGGGGGAATCATCATAAGAATGCCCTATCAGTAATGGTTGTTCTTGTTCAAAGAACCACCTAACGCTGTCTGCACCGCGACTAGGAATATTTTTTATCATGCTTGCAGCGTTTGTAATTTTGCAAAAGTGCATTTTCCTTTCCATCTGGAATATTGCTCTATACGCTTGCATGGTCTTGACTTAGAAGCCCTACAACAACTTAGTGAGTCTATGTTATCACTTAAGTCACGGCGAACAAGTGACTTTTGTAACCTCGGTGTTGTGAGGTAACGATAAAAATGATCTCGAGATAGGTTAGTAGTTAGGGTGCGAATTTTCTAACCTGAGGACGCGTGGTTTTAGGCCAACCCTAACATCTCGGCTGCAATCCTCTGGGCTTGAATAATCTGAGGTTATTTCAGCCCTCATGGCTCCTTTAAGTGGCGTGGTAGTACCGAAATAGCGTTTCAGATGAACGACTGTTGAATGCTGTCCACAGTAAAGATGATAAGTTAAACTTAATTCGATGGATATTCATTCTTCTGTCGCACTTTCCACCTAATGGTGCTTAGAAAGTATTCTGGACTGAACTGTGAACCAAAGTAAGCAAGGTCTGCTTGAGATTGGCCTACTGCCGTTGCGCTGTCGCATGCTATCAGTTCTTATGACGAGTCCAACAGATGCCAGCCAAGTCTCTACCAGTTAAGTTGGTCTAGATATGACGATGGTTTTTGCTTCTCTTGGAACCGTCACCTGGTTTCCGATCGCGTGCTTGTTCAGTATCAGTTTCCTCTATACCATTGACGAACATCTTGGAAACCAAATGAAAATCTCACAAGCGCTGTGGTGAACCAAATGTCGTCTAGACTACATCGTCAGGTGTAAGCTCTCGTTTGAATTCGGCCGTACTTTTTGCAGAATTCCGGGATTTCAAACGTGAAGTCATTTTCATCCAAGAACTGGATTTTAGAAAAAAGCTGCTGTGCTGTTCCCACTAGTCTACAATAAAGTTAATCTCTACGAATTAACAGACTTCAAGTAAAAATTCACATGCTTTCTCACAGAAAGTAGTGTCCGAAATTGATACCCACTAGCGTCAAACCTGTTCAAATTGTAGCCTACGACAGTTTTTGGTGTCCAATTCAGAGCAGCACAGGGAGATGGGGTGGTTTACCTATGACATGACAACAGAATATGGAAGCGATTACGAGGTTTTTGTGTTGTAGACTTGGTGCTTCTTCCAGGATGGAGTCCAGGTGATCCTTTCTTTGCTTGGAGTTTCGGTTGTTAGGCAAAGTCAGAGATTTTTATTTTTGTTTTTGCTTCCTTTTATTGGTTGTCTGAAGTCGCGGGCACTTCATAATGGTTGTGCTAGACTAGGACTTTTCTTCTATTCATTGCTTACAAAAGGATCTGCTTTCAGACAGATCACGTCTGAACACCTGACCGATGTCGTGATTTCGACGAGAATGATGAGGACCAATGGTATAACGAACCTTGCCACCAGGCCAAGTTTTTAATCATCATATTGGTAAGCTTTGTACACTCAGTCATTGAAACACAAACTGGTACGACTAATGTGCTATAGGTGCCGGAGTTTGGCGCAGACCGTCCTGGCGTATCCGATTTGAGAAGCGCAATATCAGAAGGGTCTCCGCAGGGAAAACTACCGCTTTTATCCGGACGGTGTCCTAGGTAACGGATTCAGAGGAAATAGAGTAATGTTGCCCCATGAAATCTGTCATGACTTCAGCGTGTTTCCAGGGTAGCCTACGGGCTTGGCTGCCATACTGCAGAGGTTTATTAATAGAGTTTCCATAAGCTTTACAGACAGTGCTGATTTGTTGGTCATTTGAAAGTCTTTCCAACCATCATTTCCTCCTATACAAATCGCACGGACATGTTCACATTTTCACGCGTGCCGTGACTGGCACAGTGTGAGCGCAACGGAATTCGTCGAAATTAACTACTGGTATATCTTCGGAATTTCAGTCACCACGTGTTGCTGTTCGGCTGGTCAGAGTCATGGCGAAGTTACAACCTTTTCGTGTTGGTGTATACAACATTTTGATAGCTGGTGACGGGACCTCACCTGGAGATTCCACGTGGGATGCACTCCTTTTCTCAAATAACCAGCTGAAGACAGTATCCAGAACACTTTAGCTGCCAACACACTGAACACTGGCTTCAACCAGATTGGTCTAAAATTAACCTATGAACTTTCCTGTCTTGAATTTCTCCTATGTGACAGTTTTCATATTGTTTTTCTCCCATCATGCTCGTCTGTTGTCCATTTTAACTGAAGTATGACGACTTCTGGCAGCAACTTAGTCCCATATCAAATTCCGAAAATACTGATGGCAAATGCACAGAAATAATCACAAAATCTCCGTGCACGTTTGTTCATTTAGCTGGAGCTCATTAATAAACACCTGAAATGCCACAAATACTAGTACACATTAATTGGAATAAATGAAAGCGAAAAGTGTATAACACTCACATTTAAGTTTGCGGATGGAACAGAACACGTTATAACACCTCATTCAAGATAACGCTAACCATATCTTCCTCACAAGGCTTCAAAGCTTCAAGATTATCTAAGTTCCCTTGGACTAAAAGGAATATCTAACTTTCGGATAACCGCAAACAAGTCTGTTAGTTTCAGATCTATGAGTATGTTGTTAAGTTCGATTCATCTGTGCGGTATGATCTTACTCAAACCTTCTTTCATCTTTAATTGTGTCTGTGCTCAGCATGGGAAAAATTTCAAACCCCAAAAGCAAGTGCGTTTTGCTCTTCGGTACTTTAGCTTGTATAACTGATGATTTGCACACTATATGGCATGCACATGACATTAGGTAATATGTGAAATTTTTCTAAAGTCATCTGTTAGCAAAAACATGACGGTCATGTTGGCCTAGACTGATAGCGCCCTGAAGCCCTAATCAGGTAAATTAGTGCACTCGGGTGTTTTGTAGAGACAGAAATTTTTACAAAACATCAATTTGGACAGAAGGAGCGACAGGTCTTTGGGGGGACCTCCCAAAAACGGATTCTCAAAATGCAAACCATTGTACGTACCTGAAGAATGACTCACAACACAAATACAGTTCACTATAATGCTAAGAAAATTACTTCGTGTTCACTGACATGACCATGCGTGAGAAGTAGGCACGCTGTGTCGCGCAAAAGACATTCAAACTGTTTGAAATCCTGGCAAATTCTCAGTTTGAGTATTATGTGGGCGCTGAGTCTATTTTTATTAGCCTCTTTATGTAAAACTGTGGACTTTACATGTGCATTCAAGCAACCACACTTGTCGTGGCAAAAACACTTTGTACGGGCGGGGTCGTTCAAATGCTGACTAGTGACACGATCGAAAGTACGGTTAATTTCAAAGTGAGTTCTCTCCCGAGTCCACAAAGTTAGATTTCATTGAAGCGGGTTTTGAACCAGTACCATATTGATACAGTATCCGTCGATTGGCAGTTTGATTAGCACGTCTGATAGTTGGATTCATAATTTAAACATGCGCTTAGTGTGATCTTGGACCACCCTGCCTCCTCCCGATATCCATCGTTTTTTCCTTTACATCCAGTTGGTGAAGTTGAATGAAGGTCTCTTGGCTCCTTCGCAACTTGTTTCAGATCTATAACAGATAAAAGGAAGCAATGATTGTGAAAGCCTACCAGAGGTGTATTGTGGAATGAACTATCATGGTTGTACAGCAAGAAAAAGTGGAACGCAGAAACTAGTTATCCCTCAGTCGGCTGAAGTTGACGAATAAAATCGATCCATCTGTTAAGTGCGCAAAACAAACCCCAAGCTTTCAGAAACAAGCGAGGGGCTGTTCATCAGATCAGACCAGTGTATATTATGTGCACAAAAACAGTTGAAGTTATCCTTGCATCGATCGGGTGAATTGTGGAAATCAACGTTGTTGCCATTCTTTGGTTATATACTTCCTCGACTGGAGAGAGCTATAGAAAGGTTAGCATACTGTGTCAGTCTGAATGAGACAGATGAAGGGAGCACAGTCCTACAAATGCCGTTTGGCTTGCAGCCGTACCACAAAGCCAAGACAAACCCCATCTCTTGAGCACTCGTAAATTCAGTCACTACTTCCTTGGGCAATAAATAATTAAAAACAGTTTGTTTCAAGGGTTACTTTACATGATACAATAATTTTAATGGATACGCATTTCCGGAGATTCCTTCTCAGACAGGTAAATTCTCATTTTCTTACAAGCAAATTAACCAGTTGATAAAACGTGATAAATGTGGCTATCTCATACGTAATCTATTTATTGTCTTGTGACCCACTTGTCGAACCTTCCAACTTAAGAAACGTGTTTTGTAGATGTTTCAAAGATCACATGAAGGAATATAACTTTGTCATTGTTGTCGATATCAGACAAAAAACAGCGGAACGCTGTTTACTCAAGCGTGATATGCTATGAGTTTCATTCGTTCGTCAGTTTTCTTTGTTTTACACGTGAACGATGAGTATTTTGCAAAACCCTCCGTCCGTGTTTGCGATTTGTGGTGAGTATAACTGAACTAACACACACTGTTTTGAAACAGCTTGAACTGAGAAGGAACGTAAAATCGGTTACTCTCTGCAAACGTGTTTGCTTAATGATGTTATATTCATTCAGATGATGACCTTAGTATAAAACACAGACCTACTGACAAATAGATACGTGGGACAACTGTGAGTGAAAATGTCAGTTGAATTGGCATCCGTTGTGTCCAAGTGGTCTCAGGTACCAATTTGTCCTATATTTGGCACCTGTTTTTCCGGTGACGTTCATGACCAAGTTAGCTGAGATAACAACGATTCGGCTGGGAAGGACGTGCCATTTTAGGGCTAGAAAATGCAAGTCGCCACACGGTTTCTTGTATAAAAACCATGTAAGGAATACTATCTAAAACTACTCAAACGATGTCATCACTAAACAAATTCTCAAAGCTAATTCTACTGGGAACGTATAAAAAAATCCCCGAAATACTTCATAGCACTCATGCTAGAAGGATACGAAAGAACAGGAGAGTTGAGTAGAAATGCATGTAATTTGACATGGGCTAAAGGGGAGAACAGAGTTTTGTTATTTAGAGGAACTTCGGAAAAAAAACCGGGATATCTACTGTTGACAAACGATGGGTTCGTTATGAGTGATGATTCAAGTTGAATGCGAGAGGTTAAACAGGTCAGATTGCGTTAGCTAAATCTGCGGCTAATAGACGGTGAAATTGGAAGGAGCTTCTGAGAGGTCAGGTGTAGCTTTGATTTTCCGGAGTTGACTAACTTGTTACTATGTGCTTTAGCGAAGTTTTCGGAAAAAGTTTTTGCGTGGTGTCATGTCATCTTCAGCTTATCCCCACTACAGGCTCCCCTCTCGCGAGAGATGACGTATAATTTCGGACGAAACTTTCACTTTGCTAATGCAGTCCGTTGACTGTAACAGAATCAACAATCAGCAGTCAAAAGAGTTTATTTGAAAAATAGTGACGAAACTTCCCGAAAGCTATCTCCGCCAATTCTTTCAGGTGGTTGATGGCTTGTCTTATTTCGCAAACTAACTTTCTCCGGAAAAATCACCTCTCCGTACACTATCCCAGCTTTGTGTAATTCACCACGCTTCAAACAGTTATTCGCATAATTCGTGCAGATTTGTACTGAGTGAGTGACATCCTAAAAACCAAACAGTACGGGGGTGAAAAGCACAATGAAAGTGTGTGAAATTATCAGCGAGTAAACCGAGCTCATATTGAGCAGATTGCCACCTTTCCCAACAAATGCTCAGTGACTTCTAAGATCTAAAACTCTCTATCATTATTTAATACGCCCACCTAATCCTACGGTCACCTCTCCTATTTATTTGTTCTGCTGCGCTCTACTGGAACGCCTAGTTAGCCCGGCTACGTGCATCTGGCATAGAAATATTCAGAAAAATTTGTTTGGTATGCTTCACTGAACACCACTCTTATCAATGTTTCAAACGAAGTTCAACAGGGAGGTTCTCCATGCAACTGACAGAAACCGATTTGCACTTTCTCCAAAGAAGATAAGGTTGCTACGTTGTAGTTGTATTCATTTATTTATTTGCCAGAATAATGAACCCAAATGTTTATTGATGGATGAATATGTTTTATCAGAGTTCATGTACTCTGTTTGTCCTAACAGATGTTTAAATTTGGATAAAAATTGCTTGATCTCGGTTGATGGCTCATGGCCGAATGGTTAACTGCTCACCTACTACCTGGAAGATCGAGGGTTCGAGACCCCCAGGGATTTCGTGAGCTGCATATCGCTGGTCGTTCCCAATGAGAGTAAAACAGTTATGCAGTGTTCCACGGCCTTTCATCATTGATAAGTTGTATTTACGGGACAACATTTCAATTGGAAATTAGAAAGAGGCTGAAAATATACCAAATGCTCATAAATGGTGAAGCATTTCCCAGGAGAGACCCGACATTCGGTATTAACTTGACGATTTCTCCCTAAGTCCTGTGTTTCTTACATCCAAAGCAGCCGGGCGAGCATACGTTCCTGATCACCTACACAACACCCTCATATCTCTTCAGGTTGTATATGATATTTAATCTGAATTGCTTTAAGAATCACGTTAATCGCCTTTGATTAGCTAAAAACAACGCAGTCTATGAGAATGAAGGTTGACCAAGAGCGACAGCACAATGTAGGATGTTTTTTCGCAATGCCTGAGGCGCAAATACAAGTAGACACACGCCAGTTAGACTGTGGCCACTCATGTTGCGCGATGTTATGAGAAACATGTACTCGTCACAAAACCCCAAAAGGGACCAAGGTGATGCCCAGGAAAGGTTAGTTGGACGGTTTCATATGACGATACTGTCCTACATATCTTTCAACTAAAAAGTAATTTTTGCCGGCCTCAGACAGTGGAGAGCATTAAGACAGCGACGGTTTATCTAATTCTGATGAATGACGATGAAGGATGTCGCTTAATGTATGGGAAGACATCAGTGACGAAGACAAACTGTGTTCACTGAAAAATAGCCATCTAGGCTAGAAAAAGGGAATATTCTGGCACAATGTCAAACAGATTCGACACTCCAACCGATTGTCTTTTCAGTGAAAATACGCTGCTTACCGAAAACGTCACACTAGCAGGTATGGCTTGTGAACCATCCGCGTTCAACACATCAGTTTACGTCCACCGAACACCATTCATTTAAATTTGGTGTCAGTAGATTTCTATATAGAACTGCTTGGGGCAAAAGACTTCGTCATTTGAAACTTCTACACAACTCTGGATGTTCAGACGTCTTCCATGCCATTGAAGTATGGTTACTTTGTCAAACGATCAGTACGATTTGACAGAATACTGGTATCTCTAATCCCTATTTCAGAGAGCTGTTTTACGCCGGATGAAATACCAAGGAATCAGAATTGAAAAGTCACAATGAAGCACCCTATTTAACAGGCAGGCAATATAGAAACCGATGGGCAGCGTTTGTTACGCAAATAGTTCTCTACAGCTGAGTCATGAAAAAAATGGTTCTTCAATAGATAAGAGCAAGGAAAAGGCGTTTCGTTTTCTCCCAAGTCCTGAGAGGAGCTGTTCTGCATTTTTTTCCAAAACTGATTAACATGGGATCTAGACTCCCTGCAAACTCGTACATACCACGTCAAACTTGGTACGCGGCTTGTAACAGTGAGTGTGGCCTGTCTCAATTGGTCTCGATATGACATCGCTTTGTTCACTAAATAATACACGGATGTCTGGATAACTTTTATCACAGCCACCTTCGAGTTCTCCGAATCCCACTCTTTTCACTTGTAAACACGTACACTCGAATTTATCGCTGTCACAGTAAGTAAACTACGGTCGTTGTTCTTAGAAGGAGAGTGATCGGTAACAAAGGAGTTGGTAGATGAAATAGATGAATTTGCTTGCTTTCAGGAAGTAGGAAACACTAAAAGGAATTAACTGCTGTTGGTTCCGAGCGGATTACATACACATGCACTGCTTGTGGATTAGTTGCTTGTTGACCGAAGATCTCTGAAGACCAGTATGCGTAATTGGATTGTAGACCTTTGTGAGAGCACAACTAATCACACTTCACCTTTCCGGAAATCTGATCGAAAGCAAGGATGCCGTTGCTCGTGGAGATGGGCATGCAATTACGGCCGGTTACCAATTGAGGTCTACAAGAATTCCTGATCAGGTATTATGTTTTTTGGCTGCCAATTTTTCACTCCCATTGATTAGTTTTCACGCAATGCACGAAAGAATTCAGTCAATTTTTATTTGTTCCCATTTTCGACTAGCTGCACCGTATCAAATATACAATTGCACCATCCCTAACCCGGTTTTAACCATTATTGTTACATATGGAACCGTAAAATTGGTAACATACTGGATCAGGAAAGAACACTGAAAGAATTTATGGATGCGTTGTGCTTCGAAACATCAAAAGCTGAAACCTACACAGGAATTTAAAAATAGCTCAAAATAGCCAAGACCAAACGACATTAAAATGAAACGCACAGTAGCCATTCAAAAATGAGGAGGTCGAAGGAAAACTTTCAAAAAACAAAGAATGAGACCTGTTAAAAGAGAAGCTTCGTAAATCAATTGGTCAGGCTCAAGAATGCAGGCCAGGAATTCTGAACAGGGCCAATCAGAACGGTGTCTGCTAAAAATAGGTGCGTAAACAATCGATAGAAACAAGATGACGCTACGTACGTAATTCTAGTGATCATCAGAGATATGGTACACATTAAGCAGTTCGCCCAAAGTATGTCTAATGTTTAGTCAAATCTTGCTGTTATAAATATGAGACGATTCCTGGACACCACGATTACACGCGGAGCTAATGGATTTGCCCAAAGTAATTTTCATAGAAAAGCTACACGGTCAGGTCATATATACTCTTCTGGAGTCTCATCACTTTGAAGTACATGCGGAAAATGGTTATGTTTTGTTTACGAGGGCATGTGGAATTTCTCAACTACATTGTGTTATCGATGAACTGCAATTACTCACGAAGATCATGGAGCATAATGGACATCCTTTACGTTAAAGAAGGGGTTACACCAAACTGCATACAAGAAACTGCTCTCCATATAGATCTTCTTCAAACGACCGTGATAGCAAAATTTAGCGGAGCTACTAAAGTAGGTACAAACTTCTGCAGTACCAGAAGTTCTCAAACAGATACAAGGGGTTACCCCTAATCTCAAACGAAAAGATGCCAACATACTACGCCCAAGTCTCACTGTGTACACCAGTCTGTTTGCAACTGAGAAGTGGAATATTTAGGCAAAAATGATAGCTGTCTGACCATTGAAATGCGATAGTACATGCATTTTTGGGTTCAAAGTTTTCCTTTCCAAAATACTCGACCCATTCGCCGACAAAAGCCATCTTAGTCGCCTATATTTTAATATCTACGGGCCACATATCATCAAGTTAATGTGATCGCGGCATTCAGTATCCTTCACCACTGCAATTTGGGTGGTTTTGGATTTGAGGAGACAGCCAGAATAAAGCTATTGCAGCTTCCGCCATGGGTCAAAGAGCAGCTGCATGCAGCTCCCAAGACACCCCTGGCCTAATGACATTGTAAGTCATAGTCATTGTCTGAGAGATTGGCCTATCCGATCCGTAGGCACATGATAAATTCTGCCTTAAACTTTGCTACAAACCTGTTTCTTAGGTCTTAGGATACAGTCCTGATGGGACATTACAGCATACTTGTAACTGTTGACTTCTGCCTTCTGAGACCAGAAAGCATCTTAGAAGGCAACATAATTCACCTGTGAGCCAACAAGAGCAAGGTAGAAATGAAAAAGTGATGGTAATTGATGAACTAATCAAACACAAGGAAGGCAGAACGCACCTCGCGAGCGAACCGCCTAAAACCGCGAACAGTCACATTGTGGGCGTAGGTTGACCCTAAGAGCTATATATTACCAGGCCCACCTAATAACGTACTGACGATGTCTCATGAATTAGTGACAAAACTTCCACAAGCAAATCATCAAGCTCGGCGAACAAGTCAATTGCTACCCGATCAGCAACCAAATAAAGTACCCCAGCTACCAGTACTCGAACACACTGCTGAACTATCACTGGGTTCATTAAGTTTAAAGTAAACTATTTCCGAGATACAGCAACTAGATTTTAAACTGCTAGTGGCTGGTTAAATATAGGAACATAAAATCCGACCGAAATTTTATATGGCGCTACTTAAAGACCAATCAGTGGGAGATGAAAAACCCGTAGCCAATAAACAAATAGGCTAGTTGGGAATTTTTGTAGACCGCAAGTGGTTTCCGGTCGCTTGGTTTATCGTCACTACTGATAACGACCCCCTTGCCTTTGTATGTGCGCATATTCTCCATCGTAGGCTTCGTTAGAACGCTCTCACGCCTACCATCCATTATTCAGGTCAAGTCTGCCTCGTCATACAAAGAAACTGATGTAGCGCACGTTGTGAGGTATGTATGGTCCACGTGTCTTCAAAGGCTGCTATTGGTTATGCTGTTGAGTTCGGTTTTTAAAAGTCAACATTCAAAGTTCGGCAATAATCCGCCGCGATAATTGTGTCAACTACTGGAAACTTATCGTTGGGTTAGAAAGCTTCATTTAATTTAGCCTGGGGGTGTGGATGGATGACATAAGTCTTGGGCAAGGGTCCGCATGTTACCGAGTGGAACATATGTGCATGAAAGCTGTAAGTACTTTGCTACGAACTCGAAAGTGATTGTGACTTCACTATAGATGTTAGAATGTGAGACTTCATTCTTTAAGACGCTGGTATGCTAGTCGAATATCCCTAAATAATTACTGGAGACAAATTTGGATAAGCTGGAAATGACGTTAACAACTCAGGCACATCTCCTTACAGACCATCTACGTTAATTCGTCTCAAGACCTACTGATACAGAGCCCATACTAATTCACATGATAAAGAAGGACGAAAGCAGCTGGCGAAGTGTCCACACATAGACCAGTTATGTTGTGGATATACATTGATCAATGAACGAGTACAAATGTACGGTTGTATATTGGTTTTCTTGCATAGATTTCTTCGATAGACTAGCTATAAAAGTTTGTCAATGCATGAATTTGCTGTAAATCCATCTGCATAGAAGCTTCGGGGACGTTCTAAAGAGAGCGAATACTGAATCCAATTTGATATCATGATGATTCCCCATTCATTTGCCTATTCGACCCATATACTTTTGATTTCCACTTGTTTTGCACATATGGATCCACCACTCGTCTTGCAACCAGGGCCGCGCCTTCTGATACCGATCTATCCGCACGAATGCATGTGTGAACGTGCGCAGCTGACCTACTTATCCGTGCGCGTTTGTGCCCGTTTGCTGAGCCTGCCCTGACTTATTCTGTCGTGATGCCCGTGTGATTGCAGCCCACACTTCCGAGCCAACGTTTCGTCCGCCGTCGTCTGGTGTGCGGACCCTAACACTGCACTGTGCTGGTCAGTGACAGAATTGCACACTTTTGACCACACGAACGTGAACACTTGAGGTTTGTTGTATAAATTCACTCAGCTTTGTGTATAAATACCGTAGAATTTCGAACCCAATTCTTCCTTTTGATGCCGAACATACGTGCGATCCAAAGTCCCGGATAGGGAACCTCAACAGTGTGTCTTTTCAGATTTCTCTTGTCCTTATAATGTGAGAAAGAAGAAGAGGAACGGCTGTATATAGCTGGTATTTTTAATATAGAAATCAGCACAACACAACTATGGGCATGAAATGCTTATAGGAAACAAAAGTTAAGTGACTCGAAGAATACTGTCACTTCACGTTTTATTAATCATACAAGAGTTGGGATGTTTTCCGATTGCGTCAGGGCTTAACCGTTCACGTCTATACTTATAGATAGAGGTGTTTCACCACAAGACCTACCCCAAGGTCCGTAACAGAGTTCTCAAATCATTTATAACAGCTTGGATGATGAGTTAATTGAATGACCAAGTAATGAAAATTGCTCAGTTTTATTCATCAAACGTCTAATAACTACATACAACACTTGTAGATTCGTGCAAATTTGAACTGAAAGACCAGTACGGTAGGGAACACTGTAAGTCGTCGCACCATATGATGCGCGCGTATGTTACAACAACAATAGAAAACGAGCTTTCTCATCCACATGCTAGGATCGCATTCAAACGGCACTTTAACCCATACCTTAGATTTTCGTAGAAGTATACTAGCAGACTTGTCGACCTGAAACTGACAGCAATTTGTCTGCAAGTCCCAAATGGCAAGTTTGAAAAAAAACAGTAGAGAAGCAGAAGGCAAATGCTGACAGCGGTACTAATCCAAATGTTCGGAAAACTACGCCATTGTCGGTTCAAAATGTTAAACTGTACATATACTTTTGTTATCAGAAAAGCAATAACTCTAATCGATACGTGTATATATTTCCAGTTGTCCGTCTGCAACTGATCGTTTTGAGCTAGAATTATTTGTGAGTGCCACAGTACGGTCAAAGTTCTCACTGGTGTAGGATTCTAAATAACTGAGGAATAGGTCATTTAATATACAACCGATCAGTATCCTTGTATTTTCGATGCAATTTGTTCACCACCTGTGCTATAGGAACCTGATGCGTATATCATAGCCAGGATTTAAGCACACCTAAGAAGATTTAATCTCTGGTAATGGTTCCTACTTAAGTCCTGAAAACAAGGACCGATCGCTGGTCACTCCTTTGTATCCTCATGCTTATGTGGTTTGTTACCCAGCTTGTCCAGGGAATAAAATCTCCAGGTTGAATCTTCTGATACTGCTGTGTGCCACTGATTTTATTTCATAGCTAATCTGTATAAAATTAATCGGAGGTTTTTACTTGCCGTGACCATCTGCACAAAAGTCTTGCGCACCTGTATATATTCACTTAACTGGAACTATCGCTATGGAAATGCTGAACTACACAAACTTGTTCTTAGCTTTCCGTAAATTTAAATTGTTCTCATTTATTTACAGCGCAACAAATTACCATCTCACGGGAGAACCCAACTGGATAAAAGTGTATGTACTTGCACAGAAATTCTAGCCGCATATATCTGATGTTAGTTTTATGTACGCCCTTGCACCACATCCTGCAGAATAGTTTAGTGAAAACCATTTGATTTGCTAGGGCGAAATTTTATTATGTAGCTAAGGTGGTGTTGAAACTATTTCATTCTAATCCGTCAACATATTGCTTGAAAATTTAATATCTAGATGGAAACGAAGTAAATACCAATATTTCGACGATTAATACCCCCCTGGGTCCCTGCGTTGTTGAACTTAGTAAACGGAACGTAATTTTTCAAGAGATTGGTGAACTCTGTTTTGGATCATGGTGTGAATAACCAGTTTCCGAAAATAACCACATCCAACTGATGGATGGGAATGTGAAAAAGCCAAATTGGTTCATTCAGGAGTTGGGAGGCCATCCGACTTACCGGTAACTGTCCGGCACAAATATCTCCCTGGTGATAACACCAGCAACATCATTTTGATTTCTTAGGCACTGACAGTCTATTCAGATCCACTTAAAAAATGGGGATTTACGCGACATTTATAAATGAGGTAAGACATCTTGAAACCTAAGTGCATGTCGGATGACGTCGGTAGAAATAGAATATAGTAGTGTAGAATATGGTAGAATATAGTGTTGATGCACATTACCACACCTTATGAGTGGCGAATTCTTTCTGCCTTTCTACCAGCCCATCAGATTCTCTCAGGTCAACGAGAGCCTCACGAGCTTACCTGCTGCACACAAATGGCGTTTGAATCGTCCATGGTTTGACAGCTATAAGTAGATATTTGACACTGGTCGCTGTCGAGCGCCCAACATGTTTGTGGTCCTGCTCTGAACACTGCTCATTCGCGTTTACACACGAAAGGCAATAAAGCCCAAAAAACGTGACTTTTTTGTAAATTACCTTCAGGCATACGAGTTTAAACAAATTAAGGCGACTTAAGGAACGCAAACGCGGTTAGATGGCCCAAAATTATGCGGAGTTTGTCCCGACATTCCCGCTATTGATGCTGCACATGATCACACAGCCGCACTTTTAGTTTCGTTCACCTACAACGTTTTCAGCAAATAGTAAACACATCGTCTTAATTTTGAAAAAGTCAGAACTCATTCAGTTGGTAGACATTTCAGTGAATTTCCAATCGCACTATGCTACACAGAATGATACTTCAAACAGTGGTCTCAAACGAACTGTTATCCATTCTTAAACAGAGAATAGTAGACTGTCCCATATACGAGCAGTCTGCGGTATGACTCAGAAGGTTGAAAACATGGTCCATACTTCAAAAGACTCAGCCCATTACGTTAAAAAGTAAGTCAAAGGGATCCGTAGGAATTCGCTGAATACTCGAATCAGCCACAATCAATCCAGTCAGAGGATGTTAACTATGGAAGTTACAAAGTATTTATGGTCCATGCCAGATTCCTCTCTATTTGTGTACAGAATAAACCTGTTCCAGATGTGCGTCAGCAGAACAAAACAAATAACGTTTGCGTCCTAACCGCTGACAGCCTTAGCCTAAAATAAACCTTGAAATCGCACTGCAAGTATGAAAGATATGTTCCAAATGAGTTCCAAATCTTCCTACAGAGAAGATAGTTGCAATCAATGTGGAATCACAAGGTTTTTATAATATTTTCCCCTTCCAGATTTGACAGTGGCAAAACTTGCGCAAAAATTTTGCTTCTAAACCCGATAGTACGCGCATCATAAAGCAATAACTGGTCGCATGGGGCGGACAAGTTGCATAATAATACATACCTTAAAAGCGCAAGGGCAGTTAGCACATCAATCTTGTATGAATTTAAATGATTGCTGAGAGATTTGTTTGGTAATTGGCATGACACGATACTCCCAGCCATTAAGCCTTGTGCATCAAATCCTGTTTAATAACCCAATACTGGCTGCGAAGTGTACAAATATGTCCTGTGACAATCCAGTCAGATAGGATGCAACCGATCTACTTTACAAACCGGCATGCCTAGTGTAAATATTTCACTTCGGGAGGCAGCAACCAACAGTTTAAAAAATAGAAACTTCACATTCTGCTTCATCTGGTTAGCTTTTTTTGCGCAGTGCGTAAATATGTTGTGCACGCAGTGCTTTGGCTAGCCCCGTTTTAGAGCAAGCGACCCATTATTCATGACGTCTTCGGTAGGGATTTTCCAGTCCAACGGGAAATGGTTGACCTAAAATGAAAAGCCCGAAAAGTGACCGAAGTCCCGCATACTTGCTGACCTTCTTTTCCATCTACAAAGTCTGTGACCATTCAACGATAGGAATTGTCGGTGGCTTTATTTTGTGTTTGTTAGGTACGGCAAATGAGCAGTGGATGGGCAGTGGATGTGCAAATCAAGGAACAATGAAGAACTTGGGCGCTTGCTGGGCACCCACTGATAGCAACTCATGATTCAAAATTCCATACCATTCGAGACCATGTTTAAGAGTGGTTTTAGTGAACCCAATATGAAACTAAAAAGAACTATAATGATGGATCACTTTATGTGGGAGTGATTTGTACGTGTTCGTGCGCTATATGAAGCCTGTAAGGCCGTCTGATTTAAAAACCTGTCACGTCCAAAGCGAAACAGCATACTGACTGGAGTCGCTTTCATAAGATCACCGAACAGACTTTTGATCCTTATTTAATGTACTCAGATGACGCACTGTTCCTTCTTGCGAAAATTAACCTCAGGATGAGGTTTCGAAAGAGAAATTGTTGTCTACTTGATTTCCGACAGCACCAGTCTTTGATGCATCAAGACGCGGTATTGATTTGACATAAACAAAACATTTGGCGCTAAATTTAGACCGCAATTTTTCATCTGATTAAAAAGTTTCTTTTTTTCTCACCACCGTGCGAAGTTGACTTAAGCCAGTGGGCAGGAGAATGGGCTTGTGCGAGTGCAATCCAAAAAAGCATCGCAGATAACAACACCGATCATCACAATTTCAGAAAAATTTAGAATGAAAAAAATAACCCTTGAAAGGGGGAGAAGTTAGGAGTCTTCACAAGGTGGTGATAATAATAAAAAATCTACTCTTATTAGTGCTTCGGAAAAGTAGTTGAGATCGTAGTTGGCAGCATAGTTGATAATACAAGCAAAATACTTACAAACTCTCTAAATATGGGCTCACTTATAAATTTTGGAATTCAACCCTGAGATTTCATGCGACTGAAATCGAGTAAACCACTAATACACAATGTAAAAGCGACCGGAAACCCTGAAATGTAAGAAGGACTGGTAGCCACTCCCCTGAGTCATCTCATATCTACGTATGTCTTCCGAATAATCTATTCAAAAGACCAGCGTCTTGTAGCCAAGTGTAACATGTGGGTGTAAAATATAGATTACTGCACGGCGTATAAACCTGGTAGCATCGAACATATAATCTAAGGCTGCAAATAGTTCAAGAGTATCCTAAGTTTTCATTAACATTATGCACCTTCTTGGCGTCGTCCTCGTTACCATTTGTGCAAATATGGCGACTCAGTGCCATGGTTTTGCTGTGCTTGATAAACGGGGAAGTATGGACGAAAAGATACAGAATGTAGGTGATATTAACGGAGCAAGGATAAAGGTTAATGAAACAGAGAAACTAGGAGATTATCATCGGCTTTGGACTTCTGCTACTTTTAGCTAACCGTACTTGTTATGGCACCAGCAATTTATAAAAGCTTGAACTTTGCACAAGACAGAAAAGCCTCTGGTGGCAGGAACAGAGGCGGTTGACAAACTTTGGGAAGAAGAGTACTGGGCATATTTAATGCACGTCCCAACGAACTGACCCTAACATAATTCATCCTCAAGATCTTGCTATTATCTACCGTATTTTATCCAGATATATTTGATGACAAAGCTCGCGAAGCCACCATTGCCCGCCGTTTGCTGCCTATACATGACACGTTGGTATTATCAAGCTTTGGTTGTCCAAAATAACACAGAATGCAAAACAGCATTGCTTCATCGTTCCCAAAGCACTTGCTCATCAGTTCATAAATCGTACAACAACCCCGTCCACACAGATCGAAAACCCCTTTCGCAGTGTACGGAATGCTCATTGAATCAATTACACACCATAAAGTCATAGATACAATCAAGGAACAGTCTGTAAAGAAAAACTCTTAGGCCCTACTCACTGGTGACTGGGTTTGTTTCTGTCCGCTAGTTCACCTGTCGTCGCGGGCTTTTTGATTAATCATCAACATTTTCGGTCTCGTTATTGTTTCATTGCCTCAATATGTGTGGACCAAAGGTTACGGAATACGGGATTAACCAGTGTTACAAGATTTACCAAACAACCCCAATTTAGTGACTTTTCCTCGCGTTGCCAAAACTTGTGACAAAGATTCCTAAAGTAACTGGCGTCCGATGTTTTCCACTTCATCCGCAGTAAATGTATCCGTTCCGCTCAGTTGACCTATCATTTCCGTGATTTAGAATTTGCACTCGGCTCTGCTAAGAGAGACTCTATAAAACACCCACCTGGTAACAGTACAATTTAATACTTATTTCTTATTACAAATGTTCCCTACTTCATTGGGCCCACAAAGTTTTGTCAACCTTTTACTCATTGAGTTGTGTATTGCCTGATACATTGACACCCTAGGTGAATTCTCGGGAGCTCTATTCTTCAGTTCTAAGCCTATTTTTTCTACGTACCAACATGTATTCATAAAAAGGACCGGAAGCGAGTTGCTCCCTTTTGTCCCCATGTGACCTTGACCTGGTCCGGAGTCAAATCGTATGTAAACACCTGCTTCGACCGCCAAAAACTGCATTATTTGAACCTTACGGATAAATAAAAAGGACCGGAAGCGAGTTGCTCCCTTTTGTCCCCATGTGACCTTGACCTGGTCCGGAGTCAAATCGTATGTAAACACCTGCTTCGACCGCCAAAAACTGCATTATTTGAACCCTTACGGATAAACAGTCAAATTTGCACCATCGTTCCTTCATAGACTTTGCGTGCTGGTTCGTCTATAAAAACCGTGTCACT
The DNA here is from genome assembly GCF_000715545.1 of Opisthorchis viverrini. NCBI lineage: Eukaryota > Metazoa > Platyhelminthes > Trematoda > Opisthorchiida > Opisthorchiidae > Opisthorchis > Opisthorchis viverrini. Next base: position 292,601 of record NW_008751780.1, read on the forward strand.
CTGCATGGTGTCACTTCCAAGAAAGCTTCCACCGTGCTTACCTCGCCCCAAATCTAACCTATATAATTCCTGTGGAACGTGAATCCAGGCAGCTTCATTTTTCATAACACAGCTTTCAAGTTGAATAATTAATTGTACCCAACAAATTGGTTAACTATCTGGATGTTAAACGAAAACGAAGGCAGATTTCGGGTCAGAACATGCACAGCTAGTTTCTCCTAAAACATTTTAAATACTGTGGTAGTGTTGGCACTCACCGACCGCCTGCTTCTGGGCCAAAAGCTTTGGCAGAGGGCCCTGTTCCCCGTCCTGTCTAGGTCTGGACGCCGTACGTACATCCATCGGTAGCACCACCACAAATACTGTCATACCTGATTGACTTGGCATGGTTCCATCACCCGTGTAGCCTAACGTGTCGCATGCAGCAGTGTCGATAAGTACAAAAAGCTACCACTGACGTTGCCGTTGTCTCACTATGGGTGTTTTTACGATGGGCTAAAAGCTCAGGTACCGTTTTAGTCGAGTCGATGGTGACATTAATAAACAAATATCTGCAAACACTGACTGATCCTGTGCAGTAGGAGAGGGAATGAGTTTAAATCATCCTAATGCACTAAATCTATGAAGGTGGAACGAAATTTATCGATTGGTATCTGCCTGCTTGTTTGGTCTGGGTGAATCCGGGCAGTTGTATCAATTTGTGTAAGAGAATCATTCGGCACAAATACTGAATCCCAGGACTTTGATGTAGTAAACGTATAGCTTCTGATTACTTCCACGGCACCCGTATAACGGTGATAGGTCAGTCCTGTTATCAGTTAAAAGCAACCACTAGATAATATCTGGTAAGATTAGTTGTTCAAAACTAGGGACACATTTATTCCGCTGCCTAAATTATTGTATCCATGATCTGTGTGAGACTACACTAGATTGCATCACTTACTTTTAGAGTTCTTTCATTCCTATTCGAACTTTGGAGAATATCTGTGGTTTCCAAAACACACGAAAATCAGTATCCAAATGCTCGTCTTCCAGTTGTTTTGGAAATCATGGAGAAGATGGTAACAGCCTTTCTTGCTTGTTTTCTATTCTATCCCTCCCCAATTATAAGGAAAATTGCAACATAAAACATACTGTGTCCTTGTCTCTGTACTTTATTTTTCGCTCCTACCAAAAGTAATTTTATACTTAAATGCATTCATTCTTGAATTCCTCCGGATTTTCCTCATTAATGACGGACAACTCTTCATAATTTTTTTATTCGACCAACTAATCCGCTTTCTGATTTGATTAGGTGACCGAATATTGTTTTTACACCTCGAATTCACAAATTTTTGGCCAGTCGTCCTTGATTCGTTCTGCTAATACTACTACAGGGCGTTGTTTTGTAGTTATTTCTTCTCGGGCTTTCTCGGACCAATCTCCAAATCGTTCTCTCGGCTGAATACTTCTGCATCATCTTATTTTCCTCTGGTCTGTAGGAGTTCTCAGAATGTGCAAGTGTATGTTTTTCTTGATGGCGATCTCTCTGAAAACCAAATAAGTTTAGTACCCATCTTGGAGTCGAGAAATCCCTCTCTTCTAAAACAGGTTCTTTTCTGTATAGACTGAATTGCAGTTTTGTATATAAATTCGCGCACTTTGTCATTGTTCTTTGTCACTTTGGCATATTACGTGACTTATTCAAGGAGGAAACTTGTGTTCTGGAACTAGGTTTGAAACAAACGGATTAAATCTCGTTTCACAAGCTAACGTGTTAATTCTGAAGTGTACTTTTCCTGTCTGTTTAAAGTTCTTTTCAGATGTCCTCAATGACTTTTCTTAGTAAAAATTCTCATCCGGAATCCACGCAGTTAGAAAAGGAATGACGTCAAACATAAACATGTCTGGTAATTCCCCATGCGACTATCGAGTTACTGACAGCAAAGCGCGTTACCCTACTAACCGGGAAGCTGTCAAGTTTCACTTCTGGACAAGCGTTTTGAATTTAATGAATTTTTCTTTGATTGATCATTTGCGGTAATCAGAATGATATGGTGAATTGTCACAGAGTTACAAATTTATTCATCTGACCATTTTATCTTTTTTTAAAGCCTCATGACTATCGGGGTGTAAAACGGTGTCAGCAACTGACGTTCCTTGCCAAATTTTTCAGCAGACTGATGTCAACCATTTTCGCCTAGTCAGTCACGTGAATGTAATGTGGGTGTGACAAAATGTCCCAAGGCTATTAAAACAAAATCTTTTGTCAGAAAATTTGGTACCAAAGAGAAATATGCGTGAATACGTTTGTTACGTATATATTTCTTTCGTCGTAACAGAACCTAGTGTAATGGGACAGTAATTTATCGACTCTGGTTTCTGAACATCAACTAAAGATAGGTTGTGCTTACTTGACATTCAAGGAGAGGAAAAAGAAACTGGATTTTTTTTGCACTTTGTCAGATCAGCATTTTGAACAGATTACGCACTAATGGGTTTGCAAACAAGTCTGGGAATGAACAACGGTTTTTCTTACACATTTAATCGATCAGTCTGGTCGAGAACCAGATGGTAAATAATCATTTGTATAAAAAAGCGAATTAATTCATCTTAATACTTGCTGGCAGCCAACGGGTTACGGCAGGCTTAGGTAGCTTGGTGGATAGCGCAGTAAAGTTAGCTTGACAGATCAAATTGGGTTAATGATGAGTTCTGCTCACATTAGTTGAAGTTAAAATTTCGTCGACGAACTTGTACCACCTGCAAAGAAAAAAAGCCCAGCTATCGCCAGGACAAAGTTAAGTGTGCACTCAGCTTGCTGCGAACCCTTGTATAAATTGCGCGTTGTCTGATTGGTTTACTTTTGAAATCGCTGTACCTTCAATGCCTGAAGAGGTCATCTGAATTGTCAGGCAACATGTGAAGTAGAACTTGTCACTGCGGTGTGGTCGGCTCGCCGCAGCTACAAGTGTTGTCATCCAATTTCTGGGATGAAGATCTTAACGGTAAACTTTAGATTGTTGCTTTTTGGTAGCCGCCATTATTGATGATATTGAATGTGGGCCTGGTGCCATTTTGTAGGACGAAAATATGCAGTGCACATGGATCCATTTACCAAATCGTGGTGGGTGGATTTTGATGGACTGGCATCTGCTTAAAAAATATTCCTCAAGTTTCGAATGACATCCAGTCGTGAATTATCTTTGAACAAATCATTCATACTCTTTAGATTAATACACTTGCATGAAACAAACCAATTTCTCCGTTAGCAGGATCAAAGGTCCAGGGTGAATGTTAAGTAGGGAAATTTTCGTGGCTAGAATTTGGCACGTCGGCAAGATACCTTCAAGCATGGTCTCACGGCAACGTCATTTATGCAGAGAAATATTCACGAATGGAAACACTGCAAGCTTCTAAGTAGCGATAAAGTGGACAGATTTGTGAAAAGCAATAATTATCAGTTGAGTTTTATCGCACGAAGACCGTTATTAAAAACAAGCATGTCATTGAACCTCCGAAGAATGCACTCCTCGTGGTAATTTATGCTGTGGGGAGGGAGCAGCAGACATAGATCCGTGTGATGGGCTTGCCCGAAAGATACTATTTTTGATTATGGCAGCCATAAAGAAAGCAGCACACATGATCAATATGTCACTTGTTTGAACAGAAATGTGGAACCCTGAAAGATGCTTTACGAGAGGCGAATTTTAGTAGGACATATAAGCAGTTTATGAGCTAACCGGAAGTCATCTGAAGAAGTACTCATTTATCAAAAATGAATGTGCTGAAACTTTTATGTAGAGACGATGTACCTGCTTAATGTCGAAGAATGATCAATTTACGAAGTTGATGTCATCAAATAGTCCAACGTATGGATGTTGCACTGGTGTGTAACATGGCGTGAGTGGAGTGCAATATACTGTCTAAGTCTGAGTTAATCGCACTGATGATCGGCCGTGTACATGTGAATAGCATGTTCCTAAGCTACCTTCCAAGCGACTTCAGGCTCAAACCTCCTTCGAATTTCCTTAACTGCGCTTCACAAGAATGGAATAACTGCACAATGCTTCTCAGCTTATTTTGGATCCACTTTCAGGCTAAAATGGGGCGAGATGGCTCATTGGTAAAAGCGCGAATTTACTGACCGAAGGGTTGCGGTTCGAAACCGACCGCTGCCTCTCGAATTCCCCTGTCTAGGTTCGGACAACCTGGCAGTATACCAGCCCTCGTGCTTCCTTAGGGTGGCATGGCAGCTAGGCACTGAAAGGGTGCTACAGATGAACGATTCAGGCTAAAACCTCGACTGTGATTTCGAAATCTACTTACAATATCATCCCGCCCGGCATTTTAATGTTTGAAAAATCATTAATTTGGTAACGAACTTACAGAAAAAACGAAAAATCCCGGGGGATACCCACTACTGCCCAGAGCCCAAGGGGCCTACAAATAGCACTCACACCTGTTGATTGTACCCGCACTATCTGGTGTTCAGCCGGAGGGTGATTTCCATTTTTGTGTTGTGATAGCCTGTTGAATAAAGTTATCGTATGTCATAAGTTCTCTAGCTGCGACGTCACCCTTACTTTCATCACATTCTCACCCTTTAGTTGGTGTCCTGTTTTCCAAATAAACATCCAAGACTGATGTGAATGTAAGGCCTTCCGTTCGTTACGCAAACCACGTACATCGATGTAATATGCAGATAGTGAGGATATGTCAGTGGAGCTTGCCTGCTTTAGTTATTTACTTGCGTTCCAATTCATTCAGCCCTGCTGTGACAATACTGTGCAACACACCTAGTCAGTTAGTAAAATCGAGGTAGTGCCAGGCTCACGGAAGCAGATGGAAATGGTTGACAGCAGTTAAAATGTCTGGTCACGCCTGACCTCTGACGTTAAGTTTCAGTAAGTGTTGTCAGACGGAAATGAAATGCAAATAAGCCATTCGATTTATTTTGGTATTGTGTTCGGTTGACTGGCCATGAGTTGCTCTGAATGCTGAAAACATCAGTCAGTCGTGCTTCTGTCTAAGCTATTGTTCGGCACGAATGCAGGGGCACAGAATTCTCCTTCTGGCAACGGTCTCAGGAACAGCTACTACGCGAACACTGAACAATAATTCCTCTAGAGATTTGAGACAGACTAACTCGTTTACAACAGAGGACTGACCCGGAATCTGCATGCGCTTTGAAACTATCCAGTTCTTTGAGGACTGCCTAAACTATTTTCACATGATATAAGTATATCAACCGTAATCTTAGTTTCACATAACCACTACTAGCCCATACAGACTAATACGGGGTACATGCGAAGCGACTATTTCCCAGATTATAATATCATAGATGAAGTCAGAGAGCTTCCGGACCCAACATGCCGCACCTTCCGATCTGCCTCTTCAAAAGCATCACTGGTGAGTTATTCATACCGAAAATAACTCTTGGAATAATGCAAGGATGCCATTTAGATGGGGAACTGAAATCAGCGCACGTTAACAGCTTGAAAGGATTGGTGAAAAATCATCGATCTCGGTAAACAACTAATGGAAAAACAGGACCGAAATCCCACAAACATCGGTTTCATGAAATCCTGGAGCAGTCTTCGCTCTGCGTATGTACTTGAACTGAAGAATAAACTAGAGAGTAACTTAAAGCTCCACTGAATGGTTGAGTATTACTAGTTCTGTTTAAAAACTAGCCAAAACTCTAATAAGGATGATAAGTTACCATCCAACAAAAACGACACAATCTGACACTAAGAGTTATTAAAAAACAAAACATACCTGACTGAAAAAAGCATTCCCTTTCCAGGATTAGCACATTTTTACAGTGACCGCTGACAAGACTGATCAAGAGCCGTCACATCAAAGGCTTGACCGCCGCACAAACGGTGCTAACTGGGAGCCCTTCTGTAATTAGGTCTGTCAGTTGGTCGTGTATTTTGGATCCACGTCAGTGTGGTTGATTTAATAGGATATGACTATCCCTACTTTGTTCCGAAGGTTAGGGAATCACAAGGTTCGTGGGACAGTTTTTACGAGACCGGTACAGGGACTCACCACAGAGAAACAGTCGCTGTACAGTGTCTGGCATCCGAAATTCAACAGACTTACGCCATACAATCTCGAGTTGGTGAACCTACAGCGTCTATTCTGCCTCAGAATTCATGGAATCCTCCGGTTCTTCCAAGTTTGGCATGATTTAATGCCCTAAAAAAGGTATTGCCCACATCATCTTCAGATATTTTTGTCAAGTCGTTCCGCATCGTGAAAATTCGGGTACGCAGTAATGACGTCTCTTCTTTCGATGGCGAAGCCTTTGAAAGCCTTCGAGCTCGGGGAATAGATCAACAGATACCTGATCAAAAACGAATACTATTACAACTGCTAAGACCGGGCCATGCATGTGCTATGCGAGTTGTGGTAGGCGTTACCACCGTTGTGAACTGAATTATGAGACAACAACCCCCAGGTTGTGACCATATTTTAGAATCCTTCATCCTACCTACATTACATTAAGTGTTACATGATGAGTGCACAATTAAACGCTATAACAGTTCTACTTGTTGTTGAGAATTGTTGTAAACAGTCATTACACTCAGGTTCAAGCACACATCGACTGGGAATAGTATCATCTGTTGCAGCGACTTAGGACTATGGGAAACATTCTACGGACGCTTGCTACAATTCATTGTTTTAATGCACAACAATGATGAAGGTTTGTTTGCATTTAGAAGAGAAATTACTGTAAAATTAGTAACAGTAATGTCTGAGTTGTACATGGCTGCAGTCACTAGACCCACCACCATCTAGCTTTCCACTGTGAAAGTCTATTGTCTGTTACCCCTTCCTAACAGATAGTTTGTTTACATTTTGGTGTTTTGCGCAGTATTAGGACCCAAATGCGGAATAATATACCAAACAATACAACGGATATGGCTCAAGGAAAGTGAAAAACTTCGCATTAGAATTTAGAATTTACCCACTAGGCCTCAACAAACGTGTACAAAAGTTAAACTGAGGGCAGACCTGGCATACACTAATCTATCGAGAACTACCGTAACTGGAGAAAAACAACCATTTGACAGATGACTCAACTGGACCTTAGATTTAATCATCCCTACCAGTAGTAGTTTTATGTCGATGGAAAATGCTGCGCCTCTGAGGGGACCGGTATAGTGTGTAATACATTCCAAAGTTTTTATTGCCGTAATAAGTTTTGAGTGATGCCTGGTGGACTGAAATTCAGAAGCGCTTTCCTGTTTTGTTAAATGGGTTGGCTGTAAAAGTGTCGACTACCATCGAGGGCGAGTAAAACAGAGAAGGTTGGAGTGAAATTTCGTGTCAGGTAATCGGAAAACCTACAACAAAAAATCAAACTGGACAAACCGAGAGATGAACGCTGTAAGACTCCTACAAGATAGCGCTTTTGCTACCATTAGTTTTGCCTTTGTTAAAGAAGTTCATTCATTGACACAGAGAACGTGATCAACTTTGTAGCGGCAGAAAGACACCTGAATTTTACTTTGCGATCGCAGACAGGAGACAAAATGCCTGGAACCCAGCTGAATCTCTCGTTTGTGATGTCTCCAGGCAACTGAGTGCGCTGCATCATGCCGTCCAATGCTTCGTTTGCTACGATATTCGGTATATGGCGATACATGTATAATCGTAATGCACTACTTATAAGGTTTCTGTCGGAGAATGACTTATTTTTCTCAAGTCTGTTGGATTTCGCGCAGATTCTTCCAAACTATGCAGTCACCAAGCATGTTTCATTGCTAAGGTAAGTAGAATCCGATTGTTTCAACAGTTTAGTTACGCCGAATATTGTCATCTTGTTTGAAATGCTGGAGCGAAAGTCATCCCTACTGCTGAATTATGCCTGATTACAGCGGATACACGTATTGGTCAAATTCTATTGTAGATGAAAACTTAAGTTCATCTCTTTGAGAGAAACATACCACATATCTCAAAAATCGGACAGAAAAGTATGCAATAACTAGTCCACTTTTTCGAAAATGAGCATTTCGGCTCTTTTGAACATCCCAGTTTCGTCCCGCGCCGTGAGTGGGTCATTTCTTCAGTTAAGTTAATCAATTATCAAATTCCCTAACTCATAGACCAATATAGCAGATTCCTCCAAAGAACAATCGGTCGAGTGGATGGTTAGTTGATTGTTGCAAGTAGCTTCGGGTCAGTCTCCAATCGGTGTCCTTACCTAACTAAACCCGGTTGGACCAGCTCCATTGGGCAGTGCTCGGTGCGAGGTAAGACCCAGTGTATGATTGCGAAAGGCTTCGGTACATTGCATGAACACAGCAGTAAGGTAAATGTTCATTTTGTGAAAAGTAACTTAGGGTGATGAGCCTAACGTCCGAACTAAGCAACTTGTGCTGTGCTTCCATAAAAAGGCTCTAGGTTACTAAATTATGTCACGTTATGACCTCGTCTGAGTCCCCCATAATCATCGCTGAGAGGTAGAGATGGTAATTCGAATGCCAGAAGGGATGTAGGCAGCCTGACAAGGTACTGAATTTATACTTCATGTTTTGAGACTCTCCACGAGTCTTAGTGTGACGTATTTTCAGGCATAAAAATGGCTGGAAATCAATGAACCACATTTGAGAAAAAGACGGCTGACGGCCTGGATAGACCTCGAAAATAAAAAATTACATCCCATTCAATGAACCTGTGTATACTAAATATATACATAAAATATATATACTAAATAGAAAATATATATGTAAACATATGCACTTTCCTCAGTAATAGAAAATCCCTCCATCGACATTCTTTATTTTTTCCGGAGTATCTGGTTCTCAATGGGATAGTTTTATCTGAATTTCTGCTTGAGCTACCAAAGCAATAAACCAGACATGATTGAAAAAGGGAACAAGTCTATGGATAAGAAGTAAAAATAAGAACATTCAGAAGGGCTAAAATTCACTAGGATTTCCGGAGTTGACAAAATTCTTAACCTAAACCAATGAAATACTCAACTTATTGATTGTATGGCCTACGCAAAAAACTAAAAAGCTGTTGTCTGAGCAGTTAAATCACCCCTCACTTGTCGCATAACTAAGTTACTGACTCAGGTGCATCCTCATTGGTGATAAGGAACGATTAACAGTTGGCTAAAAAATACTACAAGTACAAATATTAGGCAAATAATTCTGTCCGTTTATAAGTAGCATTACTTTTGAGTAATACCCCAGTGTTTGTGTCCTCAACGAAACATCCCCATAAAACTCGATGAAAGGGCAAATAGTTTTTCGACATGATCATGCGAGGGAAATTTCTTTGAAGGAGATCTTGTGTTAAATCTTGGTTAACAATGAGAGCTGTCAGCTCCTTATTGAAGTAACCACACCTTAAAGAGCAATCTTGAGAGATTACCGTATATAAATGTGTCCGACGTAGTATAACTTTTGAATTGCACTCGATGAATGCTCGACATCTTATTGCCACCAAAATGTATAAAAATGTTATTTTCCGGTAGAAAAATCTTACCAAAAGAAGTGGCTAGTGAACTGAAAAGAGGTGGTGTGAGAAAGTGGAAAATATACAACAGCCAGCCTATGTCGAAGGTCGGTTCCAAGGATTCAAACACGTCATTCCAAAGACGTCATGTGTCATAATTATCCACGTCATATCCTATCACATCCAAGGCCATTGGCATCTCCAAAAACTTATAGTTATTTCAAGTTATTGTCTTTATGCGTATCATCGTCATTGTTACCTTCACCATCAGCAGAACCGTCAGCAGCACCAGTAGCAGTAGCAGCAGTCAGGGAACTAGCAAAGGCAGACCCGGTTGGTTTTGGAGTAGTGGCATTAGCGTTATCAACATTATGTTCTGACAGGTTAGATTCCATTCTCCGTATATAGCAGTTATCCGGTCTCCCACGAGGATTGCTTACTCGCGAGTTAAAATAGCAGGTCAGTCAACCATTAATCACTCGTCACCTGGTTATTAATAGAGCGGTCACATCAACTTCCAACCCATTAGATGGTTGAAGCCTCGAAGAACACGTGGGCCAGAATTCAGCAGCCCAAAACTGTTTGCCAAACGAATGGGTGAGCTGTCTCTACGCGCCCATCAAAAAGTCCCCACAGGGAGAAAAGCTTTTGTGGGAAGGTAAGCAGAAATAACAGTATACCAGCATCAGTCTTGTAGCATACTTGTGTGGAATGATACTTCCAAAACACTTGTTCTACTATCAAGTTGTCCCAATATATTAGGCTATGGTATCCATACAAAAGTGCCCGAGGTCACTGAATAAAAACGTTTACCTTCCATGTTTATGCAGAGGGTACCAAAGAACAGTTTGAAAGCAATATTCGGGCAATATTCGGAATTACGTGCTGTTTCGAAAATTGGCACAACAAAACAAACCTGAAAATACGTCTAGATCAGCGAAAAACTTTAGTGACCTCAATTTCAAGGTCGCTCGCAAAAGCATTGTTTACGTTTCTGGGTTATTTCCGTAACTTTTCATCCAAAACCGTGGCGGCGTTTTCACCATAAACGTGTAAAATCACCCCTGATCGTGTTATGTACAAACTGACTACAGTGGTAGTTACGGAAATCAGTATGATACGCAAACGCAGGTTGTGTTGTGTAATATGTTTGGTTACAATATATCTTACATAAGATGAAAGTCATGTGGTGAAAAATAGGCTACTGAAAATGGAGATATTTACTCAAGAAAATATTTCACTGCGGGATTAGGTGACCTGAAACCTCCAACAGCACAACGTGTAGTTCGGACCATCCACGAAGCCTGGCGCCCTGAACCACCAGAAAACTCGTCAGTTTTAATGGTTTTTCACGGAGGTGGAGTAAAAACTGTCTGGACAAACGCTGGTACTCAGGGGCCACGTTATGTGGATGCCCAAATTGCTATCTTCGCATGATTTTACGGTATCTTAAAGCCAAAAGTGATATATATTCGTGAACCGAGATCCCTATATTGTGTACAGTAGCGCCGTATGAAGGTTGGTTATTCAAACTTCAATCGTTCAGTGGTGTTCTTGAGGAAATTCAAATGAAACTCCTGTGGTCAAAACTGACATCAGGCCAAACATTGAGGTCGTTTTTAAGTGATAGATTTCAGTCTCAAAGAGTGTCTTTTATGCAGTCTTTCAAAGCGTAGAAAAACTACCATGAATCCTCATTTTCACATCAAGTTATTTTCGACGGGAATCTTAGATAAGTCTAAGGTGAACTTCTCAATTATGATACGCCCTGAGAAGTGCGAAACCGGTAGTGGACCAGAGAAGAATTTTCCTCGACCTCATAAGTGGTGTTTTGCCTAGATGTGCGATAAATCCAATCCTAGTTGAAGCAGCACTATGGGACTAATCTTGCATTGCTTTCTCGATCTTGGTAGCCCTTGAAGGATCCGTGTTAATTTCAACACCAACAAGAAACTGTAAGTTTGTTCTTGCATGAAAATTCTGCACCATGTCTTAGTGACCGGTAGTCTCTTTCCTTCAAATGTGTATGCATGGGGTATTGCCAAGTATATAGTGCTGCTTTCAAAGCCAGTTCGCTTTGGGATTTAAGGTGCCCCGAATTGGATATGCTTCCACAAGGAGCGCTGCCCACACGCCTTGCGTGTGTGGGGTTTATATCTAGCAACTCCTGAAACTAGAATGTGATTCCTCAAGGAGCTGAGGAAGAGAAATCCCAGGAAGCTTGATAATCGACCAAGTTTTAGTGAGTAAATGCAATGCCATGCCACCGAATAAGCGCACACCAACCTACCGTTATAGTTTATAAATTAGCAGCCGCTAATCAGTTCTATTCACTGTGGTGTGTGCCCGTTCATTTTAACTTGATTCCGCTATTTTTAGTACAACAACGGTGCTCTAGCACAATCAGAGAGAAAAAGACGACAGTAGCATAAATCTGCGCACACAGGCGAATGCTGATCTCATAACTCATTTTCGTTTGTGCCTCTGTGAACCATACCAGAACACTGGACCACAATATTGCTCTCGATTCCAACCAAATGAATAAAGTGTAAACTATTTCGGAGATTTAATCACCACATGGAATCCTTTATAAACAAATGTCATGGGTGATTTACAGTAAATGGAGTCGGGGTGCAAATGGTGCTAGAAAAATGGGGCACAGTTTGCCCAAAGCATTACCAAATCGAACAAATCCTGTCCGATGCGACATGTATGACGATGAAAGAAACGAATATTAGAAATGAAAAATCCGATTTACGACACCCCAGGTTGGATGCAACGTCTGTTTTCCGGAATCGCCGTTGTGTCAGCACCAGTGTGTCATGTCCCCCTTGAGGTGTCCTACAGGCGCGTATATATATATATATATATATATATATATATATATATATATATATATATATATATATATATATATATATATATATATATATATATATATATATATATATATATATATATATATATATATATATATATATATATATATATATATATATATATATATATATATATATATATATATATATATATATATATATATATATATATATATATATATATATATATATATATATATATATATATATATATATATATATATATATATATATATATATATATAGACCAGTCCTGTTGAGAGGCCACTTTCGGCTGGTGTTTTAAAACATTTGGAAATTCGGAATTCACAGTTAAACCAAAAAATAACTCCGCTGATTATTTTAATCGTGATCCGTCACAAAATAGGCGAAAACCCCTTATGCGAGAAAGCCATTACCTGTATCTTCTGAAGTTGCGAATATAGGGAATATTACTTTTGCAAGGCAAGGCAAACAGTTCTTTCATGTGAGCTCACTGGTTAGTGTATCCATTTGCACCATGAACGGTATATTGGACTGAAGTAGTGAAACCTCAACATAGATTAGCAACTCTTCCTCTACGCGTTAGAATCTCACCTATTATTACACCGTAGCCATTGTCGTATCTTGATGTTCCGTGTATTAGGTTGAACGAACAGTAAACTACAAGACATTCGGAGAGGAAGATATGCACAATAAATAGAAACAAATTGTGTTCCCGCAGTGATATACTTCGCATATTTTTGGCCCATCTGAGTTGTTTCCCTTCAAAACGAAATCAGTCTTAGGAGGGAAACCTCACTTGGTCAGTCAGTTTCATTACCTTTTTAGATTGTGATAAATCACATGGTCGATTACCTTTGAATATACTTATCTGAGTAGAGATGGCTAGTGCTTTGCGTTCGTAAGGTCTGTCATCTGGGAATCCAAGTTTTGGAACTGGTCCACCTAACTATCTCCGACTGTCCACTGTTCACAATTTACAAAAACGGGTCTGCTTTTTTCAAGCCTAAGCTTAGTATTATTTCGATGCATATAAGACGATTTCAGAAGTCCGTGATCGGCCATAATGGTTAGCTTTCACCAACCGGCGAACGCCTACGCACAGATCTGATAACGGAAAGGGCTTGCACGGAGCAACATATGCTAATTCGAGTAAGTCTAGGTATCTGATGTACACCCAAAAGAATGAGATCAACGGACGATATCCCAGAGGCCTTTTGGAAGTCGTCAGCTGGTCTCAGCATGGGGCCTGGAGGGTCACCATACCCTAAAGTTGTACTTCACTGTGTCCCGTAATTTAAGTTCATTGAGTAAATCGTTTTAAGGACTGAATCAAGAATGTGTCCCAAAGTACTACCTCTTCTTAGAGAAAATTTGCTGTCCAGTTTAACTTCAATAACCGGCCAAAAGTGGTTTAATAATATGACGGTCTGATCGCAGCGCGAACACTGCCACTCCATTGTTTCAGAAAATAAATATATAAAATTGTGAATGCCCATTATCGCTTAAAGTAGCAACATTCCCGTGGCAACAACAATTAAGATGTAGTAACCAAAAAATTGAATCGGAAACTATTCCTCCACATCTACGAAAATCATGAACAATCAACCATTTTCTTTGGTTCAGCTTTGGTCGAAGCATTCAGAGAAGATTGTTGACACTACAAACGAACCTATTGCACTTTATTTAGAACTGGCCGAATAGAATGTTGTATTCACTTGTAATGACATGTCATTACAGTATGGGGCTTTAGGTATTCGTTTCGGGCTTTAATTAACCCACGTACCATATATGTACACCAGAATGCCACACTGGCACTGAACGGTCCTATCTCACTTCTCGAGCATTGTAGACAAACAGGCTCTTCTTTCTTAACAGAGCTGCACTCAATCCGTTCAATTCGTTCAAAATACCGGAAGGGTTTTTAGATGTCTCATTATTTCCACATCGCATCCGATTCCGAAACTTGGATAGTATTACTACTGGTGTTACCAGCATAAAACCATTATTTTCAGCTGTGTGGATTATAGCGCTGTGGTTCTGCAAAACCGTAAGCTGTAGTTGTTCCAATTGGTAAAGTAACTCAAATGGCCGCTTGAGAACAGTGAACGTAAAACCCTACATATACAACCAAAGCAGCGAAATGCCGTCAATCGAGAAGGGTGGATGACATATAGAGCATTGCAATCCGGCATTTGATGGCGAATCAAAATATGTATTTACGACCTCTCCATTCATTCTTCAGTCCCAGAAAAATGACATTTCAGCCGGTCATGTGACCACCAACTGGCCATTTACATTGCCCACTCGGGCGAATAGAAGCTCGTGTCCTTGATGTTCAAGCTTCAGACATATTCGACTATAATAATACTTATTCCAGCAGTGTTCAAAATATCGTACTTATGCTATCATGGGATGCAGTGAAAATACTCGGGAAGAATACTTCAAATTGTATTTCGTTTTCCAAATCTCGAATTAGTCTGAATGACCTTTGTCAGATAGGAGACCGTTTGAAGGCCCTATTCTTGTTGCCAGTTGATTCGGGTGACCTGAATTGCAAACAGTTTTCGTGCTGAGACGAAATTCCACAGAAGCACTGAATGAACTGGACAACTGTGTTGAGCTACCTTGTAAAACTGAGGCATTTTAACTAAAGCCAACTAGAATATATGGTTTGTTTATCCGTTAATGAAGCCCTCTGTTTGCTATAGATGAGAATGTTCGTAGATCAAATTAATAGAGAAGGCCTTCTCTGCAGAGTTATTTATTAGAAAATACCAACTGAACAGATACAGACTACTGGACAGGGAAGCTAAACTCTCATATGCATCTTGTTTACAAAAACTAAATATCCATCCCTCCTTGAACGCGTCTTCCTGAAGTTTCCTGGATATTCATTGGCTGTTGCTTAAACAAAAGCAAATGCTATAAAGCGACTCCACAAGTTCCTGAGAGATCTCACCTTTCGAGAGCCGCAAAGCGGACTTACGAAGAAAACACTACTCGCATGCCTTCCCATCAGTAGTATCACCGTTACACAGGTACGGCATATTTTGGTTTGTTTGTTCGCTAAGCTTAGCAAGCCCATTGCGTAAAATTGTGGGGAATGCTTCAATATTACGGTCATAGCGGACCACTTGAGGGAATCAAGCCGGTTTAAGGATGTTTACATAATATAATAGATTCCAGTCCTAAAGGTCCAAAAAGACCCAACTTTCATTACAAATCCAGGTTTCCTGTGAGAAGACGCTCCAGGGTATGGTTGTTTTAGATTATTGTTGACAGATTCCTCTTCGCCGTATTTACAAAACCTAATTCAACCTACTTAAGCAATCCTGATTTGAAACATCACTCATGTGACCGAACATTAATGCAGTGACCCAGACGGCTTTTGTGTTGCATTTTATACAAAGTTTATCATTATCCCCATTGGAACACACACTCGATAAGGAGACTGATGCTTCCCCGCCTTTCAGCCAGTGAAGTCTATCTGGGAAAAAAGCCTTATGATGGAAAGGAAAAAATAGGAGAGAAAGGGGGATAAGGCTAGCCTACCACACACAACCAAGGGGCCCACACCTTCAGCACTCAGTCAGACAACCTGGATGGGAAGAGGAATCCGCTGATATTGGTTACCTGTCAAAACCTTCAGTATATCCAGACAGGTACAAGAGGTGCCATGTGAAATCTATGCTAGAGGGCAATGGCACGCAACGTAACGTCGTAACGTCCTCCATTCCATTCCACTTTATCATATTTCGTCCGTCTCTGTGTATCCGCGGCTCTGAATTAGGCACAGTTAGCAAAGCCCTTCTTGACATGCGTGACATATGACCCAGTCTACCTAACTTGCGGCGCTGAATGCATTTTAGGGGTGGATCTTTTGCATCACCCAAAGCCCGCTTCCAAATTCGTAGGCCCCAGCCGCTTCCAACCATACTTCTAAGATATCGGTGCCCGAAGACCTGAAAAAGTCTTGGATATTCCCACCTGAAGTGGCTGAGTTTCTCAGCCGTACTGTAGTGCGGCCATTAGTCCGATTTACGTGAACTCTGACAAAGCGACATGCCCGTTGATGAAATAAACGTGTCCTGCTTATTTTAAAGAATGACAGAAATGTCGTCCGCACATTCTATATCAACAAAGTTCTTGCTGAGACATATCTGCACACTGTGATTTTGAAGAGCTTCCAGTGTTCACCCCATTTCTTATCAGTAACGAAATTAGACTAAAATGGAAAGTGGACACCTTTGTTGACCGCCACTGCATACAGTCTAAGGCGCCCACAAGTATGTCAGTAAAAACGGCACATGATATTCAAAAACCTCTGGGGTATATTCTGTTGTGCAAGCGTGTTGAGGTGAGCCAGCCGGTCGACAGAATCGAACGTGATCTTGAAGTTAGGACCATCTATGCGCATACCACCGCTCTAACACTTTATGCGGTGTGAAGATGTGGTCCACTCAGCCTCTTCCCTGCCAAAACCCTCCATACTGTTCTTTTCATGCACCTTTATGATACGATATGGAATAGGCAGTTCAAAAAGGCTTTTTGCAACGGCGGTCAAGCACAACGAGAATCATCAACGAACGAGCGCATGATGCTAGTCCACATTGGTGTATCAAAACAAGTGAGAATCATTAATTGAACCATACCACGTATGGCTAATGGCGGGAACGTCTATCTGCGTTGAAAATGGTTCACATACGAGAAGAGACTGCCATGTGGAAAAGCGCGCTGGTTGTTTCGGAAGTTAGTACTGCACAGACACTGCAGACACTCAATAACAGTCAACATATTCATTGAATTTCTCGGCCTCGTTCAGTTTCATAATTCATGGTTTAACGGAGCAAACAATGGAAGGTCTTCATACTTTCAGTGCTGTGACCACTGCAGGCGAGAGACTTGATTACCCAAAATACCCGTGTAACACACTTCCCAGATTCCAAGAGTCGTTAGCCTTAACAGAAAGCTTTAAGCGTGTCACGTGCACATTGTTGGAGGACAATGGATGATAAGGAATGCTTTACGTATCTTCAAATAACCCTTCTGAAGTTATTCCCGGTCAACTTCAAAGATATAATTTGAAGTCAAACAACATGAAAAGTAAGTTCAGACCGACTGATTGTGTAAAGCAAGTAGAAAAGTCTTTCACTTATACAGGTATTTCATTTGTAAGATTTGTTCCAAATAGATGACATGAATACTCAACGCTGGACCAAATTTATGGGCAGACGTGATCACCCACCAAGAAAACGAGTGTGTTCGTGGATTCAAAATTTACGAGATGTGGCTTGCTAATTCCCATTTAGAACGGAGTAGACGCATTTCGCCGTCGGCCGATTCTCCGAGCTCCCCAGGCTTTTCGACGTACAGGTGAAATATGGTAGAGATTTCATCCTCTCGGTGAGATCAATTTACTTCGAAAAGCCGACAGGTACTGTACACCTGTCTCATCGTTGTTTGGGATCATCAGCATTACCTTTATCACAACATTCAGAGAATTACGCACCGGTGACCTTCCGGCCGCTGATAGAACACTTAACCGTCTGGTCACGAATGGCTGATCTGTAGTATGATTAGCTCTCACTTGGGCCTGACATAGCGTCGCTCATCCTTCAATCACGGAAACCCCATCATTTGGTCACGTGTCGACTGGCTGCTCCGGTGATAACTTCTCAGTAGAGATTTCCACTTATCTGGTGAAGTTATCCTTCTCCACAGTTACTTATTGACTGATACTGATTTGTTGCAGCACGGGACTTCTCGGATTTCCAGCATAGATTGACTTCACGGACAGGATGAAATCTCTACCAAACCATACCGATTCTCCCCACATCTTCATCAAAAAGTAAAAAAACAAATCAGTCTCCCGATCTATTAATATAGCACACAATCGGTGAGTGAACACCGTTTTTATGCATATATAAGAGGTCCTTCAGAAAACCCACAGTATATCTTTAGAGTAGCTCCCCTGCTGATAATATATAAGTAATATTCCGAGAAAAGAAAGACTCTTACGAAGTCCTCACCAGATGCGCTGACTTGACCTCATATTGCTAAGCGGTAAGCGCTTTAGGAGGTTTTGTTGGCTCAAGTTAGGCGCACTGATGATCAGCAACTCCTGAGTGTATGTTCATTTCACATACGGAATTTTCAGACTCGAATCCACTTTGAGATTCGTCAGACCCGTACTGAGTATAACCAAGTGTGAAGCAGTTTTAAGTTGGCTTCACGGGAAGGATATAATTCAAAATGCAACATACACAATCGCATCACTATAATCGTGACTACGTTTGTACAAAAGAGATCATGATATTCCTAACGCTGATCATAGCAAAACGGACTTAACAGCATTATCAATTTGACCTTGAATAAGCGATTGATCGTGACCGATTGCAGTGAACTAAGACAACAGCCTTGATTACTAAAAATGCAGTCAGAACATACGTGCTTGGTTATTTTTATAAACGATAAATCCAGATGAACGCATACCTCACAATGTTTAATTTCTGTATGTAAACTGGTTACTCGTCGCAGCTCGTAGGTAGAAACCGTCTGATCATAAAGTATACTTATCCAACTATATATTTGGGTCCGGTGAGTTGGTATCAACCCGAGTATGCAAGTAATCATAGTGAAGACCTTGTGAAGCGCCTGTCTGTTCAGGTCATCTTCGATTAACCCACTTCTACGATGAATATCTAAACCCGCCGAACGATTCATTCCACCCATGTGACATATATCCTGCCATATCAAATACAACTACTAAAACCACTTTGTTCCACTGGATCCTTACATTCATATAGCAGTGAACCATTACACGATCGTGCAGTAAAATTTATCGCACACAAAAGATCCACAGCGAAACAGTCAGTAACCTTTTGTCCTCTTGATTTTCGTATGCATCTTGATGTTGTCATGGTAATTTCGGGCTTTGCAACAAAACTTGCGTGTGGGTAAAACCACCTGAGCGTGGGTACTGTTTACTCTTTCCCTCCGTGTTATTGCCAAAACACCGTCAGTCCCAGTTGCCAGTTTTATTGTTTATGGGGAAGGCACGTGCCACGTGAATACTTTTTCGACGGACAGACTAATGTAGGGAATGAAATTCCGCTACATCACGTGATTCCTTAAAACTTTCTTGGAACATGCAATGGTAGGTGCAACATCTGAATTGTTCACCGATTAGATTTATGCCACACCAGTCACCTGAAAACAGAAATTTAGGACACATTTCCCACCGTAAGGGAGATCTGGAGAGCAGATTCGGTAAGAACCAAGTACACAATAACGACAGCCGGTACATTGTCGACAACACTTGTGTTCCACAGTGAGCTAAGCAAGTGATAAACACAGTTTTGCAAAAATATGGTTTGCTTACAGCCTTAAGATACGAAATAGGATTAGACATTTGCGGAAGGCTTAAGCGTGCTTTCGGCACGCTTGCTGTTGTTGTAGCTGTATGTACCAAAATACCACACATGGATATTCTAGTCGGTCCTGACATGCGAGATCACAGTTATGTTAAAAATATTTGCCACCCAATTGAGCCGTGTCTTATTCCACATGCTGAGTGGTGGCTCAGTATGACATAGATGACGCGAATACAAGAATATAAGTGATGCCCCACAGTAGTCCGCCAAAGTTTGGCACGTCTGTTGAAAGCAAGTGAAGTCGGATACTTCTAGTAGGGAACACAGGCTGCAAGACTTAAAGTTCAGTGTACTACGTCAAGAGGATGTACCAGGATGTGCGCTCGGTGGAAATAATGAAAACTTTCGGTGCCTAATGGCTTCCTATTATGCTTCAGTCACCACGGTCATTTGTTCAATATTACAAGCCTAAACTTAAAGTAGATCGCAGTGTGAATCCAAAGATGAATCTAACAATAAACGAAATAGGATGGACAAATAAGTGGTATCAACGGATACATCTATTGACAATAGAGCCCCTAAATATGGTCAGCACAAGATACAACACAAAGGTTTGAAAGAAACATGTCTACTTGTCAAAACGTTGTAGGTTTCCTGCTGCTTTACTCATTCTGGCAGACTGATGTAGACCTTTTGAATAGCGTAACATTTAACGGCGTATTCCACCAACCCTTCATATGCCACTCTATTCTTATGGGGAATAGTCCGAAGAGACAGTGTGAACTGGTTGCATCGTAGAGCAGTACATCTCCCTTCGGTTCCTTACCGTGTTCCCGGCCATCGTGAGGACCAGTTGAAGTGCAATCACTCGAAATGCTGACGATCAACGTTTCATGGGAGTGTGAAAATATATAATCATTTATCAGGTCATTCTAACCCAGTCCAGTCTGTGGGCATCAGTGCCAATCTGTTCTGTCTCACAAAGAAATAAAGTGTAATATACTTTCGCGTGTTCTGAAAACTCCCCTATCTACTGATGATCTTTAGAAGTTCTGTCTTCATACAAGACTAATGACATACATTTCACCCTTCTGGATACTTTAATGGGCTACAGTATTGTCGGTCTACCTTCATCTACCTTCATACAAGCAACGGGACTAATCTGCTTCAACATAATCTACTATGTGGCTGATTATGAAGTCAATAACCTGTCAAAACCCAAAGTTCTTCGGTTAAAAATTGGTCTGCATCTTTCAGCCAATCACGTTAAGCGAAATTCGAAAAATCCCATCTATAGATGATGCGAAGTGGCGTTGTCCTCTTGTCTGACTTATCAAATTCCTTCTCATTTACTTTCAACAGGCAAACCGAGGACAGAAAAGCTGATATTCAGACACTTCTCGAATGTCTGGGTATTAAATCAACGCCGTCGAAGCTATTTTTGGATTTGTACCTGTCCGTCACAAGTGGTGCCACTATTCACCCTCTGTGAATTTACAGGGTAAGGGACCCAGTCGATATCTAAGCACAACAACCTCTCAGCTGCCTTTGTTCCCAATTAAATTCCCCAAAAGGTCAGCAATGCGTTATCATAATCATCAGATATTGTTCGATGATATCGTGGGCGGGTTTCTGAGGAATTCATCAACACATACACACATTTGCATATCAATTTGGTTTTGACCGGAGACTCGCCTGAAACCCAGATGAATCCATCGTGTATGATGTTCTTAAGCAACTGAATGAATTGCACTAGTCCGCCTCATATTTCAGTTGATATGATTTTCGAGATATCGGGATACATTGTACAGACATAATACACTACTTATAAAGTTGGTGAAAACGCTTTGACAGCGCACAATCAGTTTCGCCCTTCTTAGTGTTCATCAGTTAGACTCCTTCCTCGGGTTTCCGTCAACCTTGTGTTGTACTTTAACCCAAAGTGGACAGATTTTGACGACACTCATTTGCATATCAATCTGGTTTAGGAACACCATAAAAGAGAGATTTAGCTGGGTTCTAGGTGAGTCTTCCATCAAAACCAAATTGATATGTAAATGATATGATATTGATATGATGATTGATATGTAAATGTATTTGTCAAAAGCTGTCCCGCTTCCGTTCAAATAAAATACAAGGTTAGCGGAAACTCAGGGACTACATTCACCTGATGAGCCGGAAAAAGAGGGGAACCGCTCGTTGGCCGTCGAAGAGTTTCAACGACCCTGTGAGTTGTGTATTACACACAATTCATACTATTTCGTACTATACACTTCATACCATTTCATTACTATACATTTCATTTCGTACTATCAAATTCATCAAAATCTCGTTACGGTACCAATTTTTGTTCTGAATGCCAATCTTAAAGTCTATTTGAATAGTGAACACAGTTACCCGTATAAGTTCAAGCCAGATCTTTCCCTCCTACATTAAAACCACTATTTTGGTGACCGATGTTTCGTGGTGTTCCTCCGTGCACCGGTTTGCGTATCTTTATCGTGCAACACAGCATGAATCACTCTCATCACCTAAAACATTTTAAGAGCAGTAAGGCAGATCATTAAAAAGTATTTGCTGACTGTGAGAAGTGACTCCCCTTGTGCTGCTTAAAAAGTGCTTACGGCCAATGAGGTCTAAATCATTTTTCCTGGTGTTCAAAAAATCAGCCATATACCCGAGCAGCTCCCGAACGCAACATCTTAGCTGCTTTGAGTGACTATCAAGTTCTTTATTGTACTGGGTTGACAATATATCTCGGCGGAAATCAAGATACTCGGAAGGCAAGAGTGATTCGTAGATTAAACTCCATTGGATCACATTTGACTCACAAAGGATCATCTTTCACACTGAACAGGCAGTCAAATCGTTCTGTATACTGACGCAGAGGGACTCATTTTCTGCTCTCGCTGTCACTGCAAGCCCCTTGACGTTTGTTCACGCAAACGATCTTCCATGAATTCATCTAAGCTGACTTCGTATGCATTGCATCATTTTCGATGACGCGCGCACCTCCGTTCTTTACGGTGCATCTATATGCGAACAACACCGTTTTGGCCAAAATATTGCTAGCTGTATTCAGAAGACGGAATTTAATCGTTATGAAGAGATAAACCAACAGGATTGATGACTAATTACGTCTACCTCCAACTAAACAAGGCTTTCTTCTTAAAACTAAGCCCACATTGCCACCTATTACTGACCACCACTCTCTTTAGGCCACTACACTTACATCACACAAGGACTGTTGTGCCGTGTAGTTGTAATTTAAGTAAGTAGCAAACACCCGATACCAATCCAGGTAATCGTGGCGCAGTTTCCACGCGGGCGGTATACCAAAGTGATCGCAAAATCTGCAGGAACTGTCTCCGAACACAAAAAGGAAGTTTAGATAAGCCGACTGGTATGCACGAGCAAGCCACATCCACTATAGGCCGAATTTTCCAACTCTGTGGTTCGCTCAAACGTAATTGCCATGCAATTGACCTAGGAGGTGAAGGTTTAACTGCTATTATTTTAGCGTGTGTACATACGTCCTCATCTGGTACACTGTCATGATGAAATTGGTAATGAATGTACTTTTGGCCAGACTTGGTTTTACCCTTCAACCTAGAATAGAGCAAAAATATGGGCATTGGCGACTGGAAAACTAAAATGGTGTGAAATCTGTCTATTTCACTGTCCAGATAAAAACTGGTTGAACCCAGCCGCTAGCATTTTTCACAACGAAATATACTCGCAACGGGCTGTATAGTGTTTTAAAAATTCTCATGGGACCAAAATGAGATTTTCATAAGGCGAGCACCAGAGGGCATAGGCTTCATGTTATCATTAGATTTTTATTGATCTAAAACTGGTATTTACTTAACACTAAGTTGTGCACGTCATGGCACTACCACGGCCTCTGTATTTCCAGACTCTCGCAAACTGGTTTTTGGACGTGACGTAAACCACTTCCTGGCGTGCCAGACCCAAAATGTTTCGGTATGATGAGGCCGATTGTTTTCACTCAGAAACTATTCTATTCGTAGCTAAAAAGCAAGATTAACACGAAATATTCCAAAGTAAAACTAAACAGTATATTTTGGATAACAATAGATAGAAAATTTTCAAACATATTCTGGTAAAACTAGCTATTCTGAGATATTTGCGATATATGGAAAGCAACAGCAGCTAATAATCAATGACCAAATCCCTACAAGTCAATTTATTTGAAGAGGAAGCCCATCCAGAGGTTGGTGTGCAACGTACATGACGCGAATTCGTGTAAAGGCGACGCTTTCGTGCACTAACAGCCTTACTCATCAGCGGTCTGTGCGTTAAATCCAATCTGGCGACGAAGAAACAAAATTTGTAGTAAAAACGACCAGCTCTCTTGGTTGTTTTACAACAAATCCGGGGTAAAATACCTTGCAGTCTTTCACACAATTTTATTTCTAACTACTTATTACTAATCTTTCAGGACTGCGAACCCCAGCTACATCAAATAGGGTGCGAAATTGGCGCTTATATCATGTCAAACCACAGAGAAGAATCAATCCCTCACTATCACGCAAGGCTTTAGTCCTGAAATGAACTGGTTCATCCCACGCTTGCGCATTTTCCCACTTACATTTCACAGTAACATTTCAGTTAAACTCGTACGCCTTACATCCTTGATGAGAGATCGCAAATTACCATAACGCAGGTT
The DNA here is from genome assembly GCF_000715545.1 of Opisthorchis viverrini. NCBI lineage: Eukaryota > Metazoa > Platyhelminthes > Trematoda > Opisthorchiida > Opisthorchiidae > Opisthorchis > Opisthorchis viverrini. Next base: position 316,987 of record NW_008751780.1, read on the forward strand.
CTTAAAATATCCAGCTATTGTTTGGTCCATGGGGCAACATATGATAAGTCCAAGTAATACTGTCGCTTCCTGCTTAATCACACCACTTCTCTATTCGTTTCTGGTCCCTATTCACGAGGCTTGAATGAATCAATGTGCAAAAATCTGCTAGTCTAATGTATACTCAAGCATGTACCACTATTGTCAGCAACAAGGTACTTCCAAGAAGAATAGACAAGAAAAAGAAAAAGAAAGGCAAGAAAAAGAAAAAGGCACCGTTTAGATAGTATTCGTCTACTAGTTCATCGCATAGCTTGGCAGTTTGGTTTTCGAACGTCTCGTCAGGAGAAAGATAAGTTGGTAAGCAGCTAGTGTACGTTTGGTTGCAGGTTGGCAAGCCACTGATTTTTTTCCATGGTACAATCACCTTCAGCATAGTCTCATGAACCGCAACACCAATATCGTACCTGTGAATTACTTTGCACATAAAGCCGTAAATATGCACATGAAAGAATGTTTGAACTTGAACGTTCCATTTTGCTCCCTTTTTATTCAGGTTCTCTTGTACAAGCCTCACTTATGTACACGATTCTGTTTTCCGGGTTATTATGAAATTCACCGAAGCACTTTAATGTTCCCCTTTTTTCGCATTTCGGAAACGCTTGTCCTTCTTTAGACACGTGCTGTAAACAGTCTTCGTGCAAATCATTCAACTGGTGGTACGCCACGTGAAATTCACCACTGAAAAAGTGTTGAAGAACTACATTGCCTGTCTGTCAAAAATCACCTGATCGGTTCTTTATCGTACGAGTTTTCCAGCAAACCAAACTACTTTTGGCAGGAATCTGCGCGTCTTGGTGCAGCTGTAAAGATGCATTTCCAGATGCCGAAAAACTCATGGAATCCACGGGGTGTTTCTTACATGAATTCTTTCCCACACTGCATATGAGAACAAGAGAACAAGAGAACATAAGAAAACAAGCCGCCAGTTGATTTCATTTTTAGTTTGTGCCACCTTATTTTGTCAAGTTGACGCGAAAGGTTCGTGCTTATTCCAGCTAACTACGCTTAAATACCACACTTCTTTTAGTGCTGTTAAAAGCCTTTTTCGCAACCCACTATAGATTTCCACCTTGTCGGTGTTCGTCCGACCGATATGGTCCAGAGAGTACCACCAACTAAGTTGGACTGTATACGCTGAGACGTGCAAATAACTTTACATGTTATCAAGCTTCTAATTAGCCTGTTTTGCAGCTCATGTAATTAAATGATCAGTTAAACTTGTGAGTGAGCTTAAATGGTTACAGCAATAAATTAACAGAGCCTCCATAACTCCAACGTGACTAGTCGTGTAGTCCCATTGTTTTGTTGGTTGGATGCCTGAAACTGAACTATTTGACTCTGAATTCTATCAAAGTTACAGTCGGGTTTGCTCACACGGTTCGGAACTTTTCGACTGCCTGTTCCTTCGCTCGCATTTCAAGCCTGTTGTAGGCTCCACCTGTATACTTATCATCGCGACTGTGAGTAAAATGGTAAATACAGTGAGTGATGAATACCACTGGCATTGTCATTCCGCTAAACAGTAAATGTATGCGCTTCTGCACAAAATTACTCCGCGTTGTAATTCTGTCGCGGAGATTGGTTCCGTTTTAATTTAACTGGTAGTGGGGCTTTCTGAGTGAAGTGTTCTTCGGTGAAGCAGCAAGGGTAGCCACCTGATAACAGTGCATCTGTGGAAAGTCTAATTTACTCGGCCAGCATAAATTGCAAGTCTATCGAGCTCCAGGGATCACTATAAAAACTAACACAAATTTGTGCTGGAGTGCCCAGAAACTGCAAAGATCATCTCTTGTCTAGTCTATGTGGGATGTAGTAGGCTATGTGGGCTATCGTGGTTTAGATAGGGCCACAAAGTATTGCCTGTAATTCTGAAGATCAACAACAAACTGAAGTTTACTGCCTTTTTAAATTCACGCGCAACTGAAATGTTCTGGTGGATAGTATTCAGAAAGCATAAAAAAGGTGTCAGTCTGTCTCTAACTGTTTTTGATGAGCGAAACATTATATACATATATACATATACACATATTCTGCCGATTGTTACTTTTTGGGCATAAAATGTTAGCCGGGGTTGGTCCCAAAAAACCCCACATTGGGGCACCGTCAACTGCTGTATAGCTAGCGCCTTGAACATGCAAGCTAAAATTCTTACTACATAGTAGATTGAGTTGTAGGAGGACTCAGTTCACCTCGAACAGTCTCCAGATAATCGCCTGGGAAACTCAAGCACCCAATGAGCAGATTGGTAAGGAATGACTGCATATCAAACGGACACGATTTTCTGAAAGATCCTAATGCTTGTTAATGAGATAACAGCACGTAATTGTTATAAAACACTACTTACCGGCTGTTTATAGAATAACCACTAACCATCCATCTAACTGATGACACGCTGGAAAAATCATGGCCAAAGTTTCAGCATGGGCTCAATGAGATCATGAGTCTTTGGGAGACCATAAATTTGAAGCACTTTTAAAACTGACGGGTACAAACACAGTAAGGTCAATCTGAGAAATTAAGCAATATAATGAATGAACCTGTAACACACGAATAAACTGCCTTTCTATAAACAGGCAGGCACAAGAAGATGAAGGCTTTACCTAGCTGATGAGATCTAAGGAGGACAAAACCAATCGTGGTTTCTCAAGACGTTTCTCAACAACTTTTGAGTATTTTTCCCTGCCTTTTATTTGAAATGGAGAATTACAGCTCCTACTCTCCTAATTCCTTTCAGTAAAGCGGTATCTTGACTCCTTTTTAGCTGCCGCAAGGCTTTTCTGTGTTCTTTGATAAAACAAAATTTTGATATAAAATGTTGCAGCACAAACACTCGCTTAAGGTAGGCAAGTTTGCGCTATATCAGTCTTTGTTCTCGAAAAACCTTGGATGTGTCCCCTGAATTAGGCTAGTTAATGTTTGCATTTTACTTCGGTTGTAGTGTGGGCAACACTACTGGTAGACTTCAAAATTGATTTCTAGCAATAGCACTTCCCACTGAAGCTGATAAAACATAATATCTGAGGTCGTTTTTGCGTATTCCCTCAAATCTGAGGGAAATTCGCTTAAGAGAACGGGACGGATGGTTTTGTGAATTGGTCCCGTCGTGTCTCTACTTCAGTTTAACATGTTCTGCAGAGTAATTGCGCGTACACAGTAAATCAATCCCGCATATTTTTGTTCACATTACCTTGCTCAAATTTCACCACATGTTTGGAAGATGGTGAAGCGAGCAGAATTTTTGAGCCAAGAGAAACATAAGGCCTTCACCAGGATTACTTTAAACAACGGGACGGTTTCCGCTGTTCTAAAATCCTGATACCCCTGCAGTTCCACAGCGTTCTGCAACTACTAAAAATGCTTACTTTTGACAACGCAATTTTCATGACCTCACTGTCTCGGCTCCTGCACCTGTGAATCCTAGGGTTAGTTCATTTACAACTGGTGGTGAAATGAAGACACCAGTCATCCTTCGTAGCTTTCCCTTATTCTTCTCGGTTGATATCTTGGTTCTTCTAGTTAGCTTACAAAACAATCATTATGTTAGCCAAAACAAGTTTCTTTGTTAAGATTCCGTTCCATAAGTAAAGCTATCCTATGCTGAGAAGACGGGAAGCCCTATATAGCCGTTTCATCAATATTGGGGAAAATTAGCAGTATGGAATTCATGAACTTCTAGAGTTTCTACACCCCGACATCCTGGCTAATGGTTGCAACAATTATTCTTCTGACCACGGGCGACTAAGCAGCAGTGTGATTAACTCACACTTAGGCAGGATTTATAGTGGTATATAAATGGTTGCAACAATTATTCTTCTGACCACGGGCGACTAAGCAGCAGTGTGATTAACTCACACTTAGGCAGGATTTATATATGGTATATCTCAGATTTCCAAATCTCCCCAAACCTTCAACAATTTAACCTAGGCAAGTAGGCCGTGCTAGCCACAATATGCATGGTACTGTATTTAGAATGTTCACTTTTATACACCACGTATCATAGTGACGAATGATCTGTAGTGTACACCAGCCCTGTAACGAACATGAACGATCAATGCATATTCCGAGGAATGCGTGTAAAAGTCGTAGTTCTGAAGACTAACATCAGAACAGTCACCATGCCGTACAGCATCGCACACGAGCACGAGGTGGTGACCATGGAACAAATCACCTATGAATCACATACAAGTTTAATCGCTACTGAGAAGAGGCAGGACGACTCAAAAGTAACTGGACGATTTATTTGTTTTCTGGGGTTTCGAAAAACTCCAGAAGAGGTGATTACTTACAGCTAATAATTACTTGTAGAACGAATGACGGTACCGAGGTAATTCTGTTTGCTTACGTAGGTTCACGCCATACAAGCCAGATGAAACCATCGGATACCGACATAAGTCTTGCTTACAAACCGGCTAGAAGTCGCTTTCTTGGGGGACAGGTGGCTAAGCTTCAAACACCCGATTACGGAGAACATTGCAAGTCATTGCACTTAAGTACGCTTCACCGTATCACAAGTGAACCATTCAGATGTTCATGTACGAAAATTTCAGTTGACCGGCCGACCCCAAATACTCAACTGCTCTTCCATCTCATCCAGATTCTTTTTCAGTTTTGCACCTAGTAGAATGTTTCCATCTAACCTTACTAGAATCATCCTTACTCACATGAAGTATGAAGCACCCCCTGGGTGTCTTTTGAGTATGTTATCAAAAGAAAGAATGCCTTCGATCTAGGACGAGTTGAAAATGTTTCTTAGGTTTATCTGAAAGCATTGTGCATAACGGAAAATTTCCGCCTATTCTATCGTCCAATTATAAGAGTTTTTCAAATATGGATATAACATCATTATGATAGTTTGCTGACCAATTTAAAATTTGCAAATCAGTAGCCGAAATTAGTGAAATAACATCTTAATGGAGAGGTGCACACCAGATCATGTTGAGCACATATGCGGAAATAATGAAGTAAAGGCCGCTTCTGATTGCACATGGAACTTCCGGTTCGTTAACACTAGAAGAACCGTGTACCATCGCTCCATAATGCAAACTCCGGAAAACTCTCGTTGGGGGACCGTCAAAACTTTTGTACTTTAAAAAACATCTCTTTCTTGCAGGCTGTTTGGTTTTGAGAGGGCTATCTTTACTTTACCTCTACTTACTTTACTTACTTATCTTTACTTTATCTTTACTGGAGCCTACTTAGTAGGGTATTTGTTGTTTCAGCATATTTTGCCGTAGCACTTAGAAAACTTATAGCAAGACCGGTTACGTAATCGATCTTCTTTTATCTGGAGGTAAAACGTGAACATCCTCGTTCACTGATTACATCGTGAACTGAGAAAGCATGCTTTGAGAAAACAAATTAACCAATCAGTAAAATTTCAGGAAAATGTGGAGAAATATTTCTAACAGTCTGAACTGATAAGTAACGCAACTATGCTCATAGCTGTATCTATTAATGAACAATTTTATCCATGTTACCTCGTGTGCATGCCGGTTCATTTTTCGAAGCTTGCAGACTTCTTCATAAATTCCTCGCAGTAGAAAGTAAATCCCATCCTCATTGCAGTAAAAGCTCTTGATGGCGGATATCATCCCAGAAGTGCAAACCGATCCAATGGTTCTTTCTGGCTCAAGAACTTCGCCGCTAGTCTGGTTCTTGTGAACGTATGCAAACTAACCTAAACCATTACTTATGCCAAACGTTTATTTCTGAACGGAAAATCCGTCTAATGCCGAATATCCCATGTAAAACAACCGATAAAAGTTCTGATTGAGTTTGATAGAATAAGCCTGGTTGAAGTTTGAACCTAGTGAGAAATCATGGAAGTGGAAGGTCAATTTAAAACTCTACTAAGAATATCCAGTTATATTTCCTTAAAGAAAACTACTCACGAGGTTACTGAAAACTCGTCAACAGCCCAGCACCGGTTTCGCTCTACTTGGGACTCATCAGGTAGGCGCAGTCCCCGGGTTTCCGTTAATCTAATGTTCTACCTAAACTAAAATGGACTGATTTTGACAACTACACTCAACTGCTAATTAATTTGATTGGCAAATGAGTATGTTTGTCAATATCCAGTTATATTTGAAACTAGACAGCCCTAACGTTTGTAATCTTTAGCTGCACCAACGTTAGCCTCCCACATAAGGCTACAGATGAAGTCAACAACGGTTGTACTAGAACAAACTCGGAACTGTTCTGCCCTCTTTCTTGAAATGAAAGCAGACTGATTACTGTGTAGGACGTCCAGTAGACTACCACGCTTGGACTTTTTGGTTGCAACGTTATTTTAGGCAGTTTTCCTGGACTACTGTAAAGATTACTTTAAAACTAGCAAAACTTTTCATACCACGCCTTTACATATTGCCTTTCAATCCCCTCTGTTTTCTTCTGTTCAGCCGAATTGAGTGGTTAGCGTTTCCAAAGTAATCCACATAGCCGAATCTGTTAAACTTCATTGAGGTGTGTGTTTCTTGCGATGAGTAGACAAGCCTGGTTAGGCTTCTCCTCAGTCTATACCATCACTCAAGCATGCCTGAATTGATTACTTTGTCAGGCTTCTCTGAGATGCGGTACCCTCAAGGAACGTACCTCCGGCCTCATATAATAGATGCTTCCTTGGTTTTGACAGCTCTTTGGTATAGTACTGTTTAGCACTGCCTCAGCAACTTCACCTACCATTAAAAAACCTGTCGGTTGAAGAACAACCCCTTTTCTATAATTCACAGGTCTAGTGCTTAACTGTTTATATTTACAATACAATTTGCAATACAGTTTTGTAGCCCTTCAACTCATCCTTCATAAGTGATCTTGTCCTCCAGCCTCCTTAATTTGCGTTACGACAATCATGCAGTGATTTCCCACCTTGCTGCTGACGATGGCTGCAGAAAAGTTGCTTCCAATCACTGAGCTTTATTGTTTTCAAAGTAAGTCGAGAAAAACCTAAGAGCCACATGATATAACTTTGCGTTGAAGGAAAGGGACTAGGCTGCGTCGCTCTTTAAAGATTGCGCCCAAATATTTTAACGGCTTCCAAACGGTTCGTTTGGCTGTTATTCTGGATAGACTTTACTGAGAACCATTGTAGGAAATACTTATGTGATGTATGCACAAACGAACGAGCGGTAATTTGGGATGGAAGCTGTGCAGATAATTGCTTTGGCAGAGCAGCTGCGCTGTCGTCTAATATAATCAACCCTGCACTGGTGCACTTGAAAGCAGATTTGAGTTTTACGAGATAATCGCCTAGGATCTACCTGATATCATATCGGATTATCACACATCGGTTCACATCGGTCGCCTAAGAATAATAGAGAATTCTGCGCACTTTTCAATTCATTATTCATGATGTATCCTTAACTGGGTTAAAGCAAAACGTTGATGAACAGATAAAAGTACCGGTAAAGTTTCGTTATCTTCCGAAGGTCAAAAAGTTGTTTATTTGTTTCGTAGGCCAGCATTATGGATATGGCTTGAACCGGAACATCTCTTACCTTCATTTTCATGCAACTGGAACCTCCGAAAACAGCTGTCAATAAATGTGATAACAGTCCACAAGTACCGGGAATTCGAGGAATTGATCGTGTGAAGGGATTTGGAGCCCAAATTTATGGACATTTTATTCTCGTACGACCCCCCTCGTGAAGTGTAGTCATTTCGTCTTTCATCCAAAAACCAATCAATGTGTTGGTTATGCTCCCTGTATTTTCACCAAAGACATAATGTACTTGATATTCACTCATATAAGTCCCTTACAACATACCATAAGTCACCTGGGTTCTGTCTTATTCATGCAGATGAGATTTATTGTAAAATTCCGTAGCTATGTTTTAAGACTAGTGCTCTACCTAGAAGTGGAGAATGTTATTATAAACCCTTCAGATGACTATAAGTAATTTGACCGAACAAACTTGCTAGCTTCTTGCCGATGCTTTTACGTGCATTTTTGCACAAGAATCTTGAACAGTGTTGATCAAAGGCAAAAAGTGTGGGTATGCCATTGTTTGGTGATCTGATTCTCAACCAGTAATCCAACCGCGCTTGCATCATCTATTATGCCAAATATTGAGTCGAAAGCCCTTTTCCAGCCTAGTGCTAACGTTGTCGTGCTGAGTACACTTAAATAATCAGAACCTGTTCTCGGTAGACAAGACCATCAATTGCGGCACAATCGTTCCACAAAAATAACCGGTGATCAAACATACGAATTTTGTGACCATTTGTTTCACGTCTAATCCACTAGAGTTTTTTCAATTTTTGACAATCAGAACTCACTACTCAAAAGCGCTCTCATGCATCATGCGATTCGTATGATGCAATTTTGAAAGTAAACCGAGATAAGTAGGTCATAACAGAGTTCATTGTGACGGACCGGGCAGGATATATGGACGTATTGTTCGATTTGAAACGAAGCCTATGATTTTATTTACTGATTCATTGGGTTGACCTCATTCTTCCAAATTGAAGTTATTGGATGAAATGTTTTTGGATTAAACCAGTGGCAATAACCAACGTGATGCATGTATCCTCGAAACCGTAGGTTTAACTGCTATATGTGACTAGATCACATAATTGGTGAATGGCTGTCAGTGGCTATACCCTGGAAAATTGCTTGCTGTTTCATCAGTTGCTAACAGTTAACAAGAGATTTTACAGATATCACATAAATCAGGTCTGCGCTACCAACGCTGAACTGATAAGCTATAGTAACTGCGCCTACTTAGCCCATCTCCACATACAACGTGAAGCAGTTTGCGAAATTCATACATTACACAATCTGATGCTCCACTTATATGAAATCCGTCTTTGATAAACTGATAAAACATCATTACTCACATCCTGCTTCCGAAAACCCTAATTGTCTTATGGTGGCCATTGTTTGCTTGCAGGACTAGGCGCTTTGGATCTGCTACTCATCAGATAACCCATAAACAAGCAACTATAACATCTCCATCCTATCCGTCATCAGTCAAGAGAAACCTTCCTGCACCATGTTGTAAAAGTGGTGTCCCATCTACAGCTGACGTCACTAGGTTCCTGCGATTGTTCATGTCTCTTGTGAGTGAAGCATGAATAGATTCAGAGCTTCCTGGCCAGAAATGTTGTTCCTTTGCTTGGTGTGAGGTACCAATCTAAGGGTGTCGCTAATATATGAAACAACTCGGAGTTGAACCCTTCATAGAGAATGTGTTTGTCCAGTCCATCCGGTGCTGGCTGTAGTAGCGTGCTGCCCTGTGGTGATACACAACTTCTACCGTAATAGTGAATTTGTTCCAACTTTATTTCTCCGACAGAATAAACAACCTTAGCTGCATTAAATTCTGTACAAAAGTGACTCCAGAGATGTCTTGATCAGCATGGAAATGGTATTTGGGCTACAGATGTTTGATCGTAAGATTCCAGATTTTTATGAGTCCAAAAGTGTTAGCGCACCTTAAAATCTACAGCAATTTCCTCGAACCAGTCCCCACTGATGGCAAGCCACTTTTCTGAGAAGCCCAAAATGAAATCCTCACTCAGCGCATTTGTGTCTCTCATAACTGGGCGCAATAGAAGATAGTTCAAATGCTACTTCTCCCTATTTCATTATTTCTTTGATAGATCTATCTGATAAACACTAAAGAATGATTTGGGTGTGTATATTTTAACTACTTAGTATAATATCATTCAAAAGGCTTTGGTCCTTTTCACGTCGATTTAGGCTTAATTTCTTAACTCAACAGCTGTACTAGTTAGCTGAGGGATTTAGATTTTCGATTGTCATTCAGCTATGCAAATTCCCCACGAACATGAAGCAGTCTTGAGAACTGCAACGATTACCAGTTTTGGACAAACTAGTTACAAACCAAATCGCTGCGAAACGTATACTGTAGCTCAAGAGGTTGCACCTGGAGGGATTTGAACTGAATATGTCCCCCAGCTTGGTCACGCTCATTCAGAACACGTGATATCGCATATGATCTGAGAAATTCTAATCACTACTCCCTGAAAGAACACGCTTTCTACAACTTGATACGTATGACATGGGACATTACTGTATCTCGAAATTTAGATTCTCAGCTTTATAGCGTGCTCCAAAAGGTGTGCGAAATTAGAACTCCATTTAGAAACAAGACAAAAACATTCAGGTTTTCTATAGGTGTGATACACTACTTATGAGGTTTCTGAGAAGTCTTCCACAGCCCACGACCGGTTTTACGCTTCTTTGGGCTCATCAGGTAGACGCAGTACCTGAGTTTGCTTCTACCTGAGCCCAACTTAGACAGATTTTTACAAATACATTCATTTGCAAATCAATTTGGTTTTGAAAGAAGTCGCCCAGAATCCAGCTGAATCTCTCGTTTATGATGTTCTCAGGAACGAATGAGTGTGTTCCTCGAATTTAGGTCTTCTATTTTTTGCGACACCCTTTATACATTAGCAAAACCCGAGCCTTTTTTTATTAACGGCAGCACCCTCTGCTTCACAATTAATTTCTCGTGGTATATGCTTCTGTAAGGTGGTCACCATTTCCTTGAGGTGACGCGAAAATACTTGATCGGCCGGTACATGGCCTGCAAATTGTCAATTCAATAAGCTCATAGAAACAATAAAAGCAGAAACTACAAATTCAGTCTGGTGGGGACAGCCCCAAAACGTCGCAGGGGAGAATATACGTTCGGTATGCTAGAAACGATAAAAACACTGCATGCTTCTTACCGATATGCTAGTATCCTCATTTAATTTTGTGTTACCGTATGGGACCATACTTTCTCCTTTGACTTAGGCCAACGTGATAAAAACGGGGACGGAAAATGTATCAACCGCTTGTTAACGTGATTGTGTTTGTCCTTTCAAGGAAAACTTGTATGATGACACACCGTCTTGTTATGGGTCGTTTCCCGTGGCCTGTAACAACTTTGGACATAATCAAAGCAGACTTTTCAATACAAGGAAGATAGTTGACATGTGACTCGTGAACTCTTACATATTCCCTCTTTGCGTTACTCATCATAGTAAGACCAACTACTTGCCAAAAGTATCCTGCTGGAATCAATTAGTTATTGGGGAAACGAGTGGTCTTTGAGTAAAACGCTTCAGAATGTGCGACATATACCTTCCTTGTCTTTCTTTTCTTGATTAAAATACAATGAAGTTTCAAGCTTGAATACGAACAAGGAGACAGCTACTAGCAGATCAAGGGACGGGCTATGTGAGGAGTGAATCATATCACTTCCGGCCCGAGCATCAGTGAATCACATTGTTGATCACCCAGCTAAAGCTGAAGCATAGACTGTTCAACTAGCAACAAGAGGCAAAACCGACTGCATGTTTATGAGATGTGCATTGCTGACGGGCGGTGCCAAATTTTCTTAAGACGTCTAATTAGGTATTTGTCATCAGGGACTTTGCCATTTCTACGTTTTCAGCTTCCGTACTGTATTTTGAGGATAGCTCCACTCTGAAACTTTCGTAGCCATCAACTTGCCATTCGGACGCTATCAGCATAAGATTTTTCTATGATCCACTTGACAAGTGTTCATGTTATCAGTCGTTGTATGATTGCCATGATCTGCATGCCATAATCGACCGGAATGAGCAGATATTCAGAGGTTTTGTTTTGAGGGAATGCACCGAGTTCACCAGATCCAGGAGGCAGATGCTCTGACATATTATAAGTTCAACTATACTCACAGTAAAATGGCATTTTGAGCTATTGATATTTGTGTAGATACACAATGTCATCACGACCGTTCATGAACAAGAATTCTGACACACCAATGTGGGAAGGTGAGGAATGCCTTAGAAAAAGTTAATTTCTGATCATCAGCGGGGATCAGATAGGTGCTGTGCATTCGGGACCATAATTCTATTACTGAATTTGCCTCAAGCTGTTAAGTGATTTAGACGCGCCTTTATACGGTAGAAACAAATTTTTACCTTTCTGGGTTTTCAAACGATATGACAAAACGTCCAAACCATCCTGAATATCATGTCACCTGTAACGGACTGAGCAAGATTTGCTTCTACTTAGCATCCATGGAACCGTCTGGGGTGACAGAAAGGTATAAATTTTCTAGCGTACTTTTCGAGCTCTGTGCATCAAGGAACTTAGGTTGTCATCCAATGAATCATCATTGCCCGTGGATTGGCTTCTGGGTTCAGTCAATGTTGACAGGCAAAATCATGTCGAATTCCAGACATATCAGATAAAAATTCATCCACAACCATCCATCCACACAAGTATCATTTATTTAGTACGACAGCTTTGGGCCAGCGACACCGGAAATTCATTCGCTACGATGGCATGACCAAGTCAGTGAACATTCCTTCAAGCTACTGTAAAGCCTCGAAAATCAAACTCAGCACATAGCAATCGGTTTTCACATGGTTTTAGCAAGTCCGTACTTAGTCAAAGCAGCTTTACATCAGCAGCCTTACGTTATTGACAAACATACCGTGGCATGATCTCTTATCCTCTGAAAAATTCACTGACTTCGTACGGGAAACCACCTCAGTCCAGATTATGTGCATGAATAGTAAGGCAACAAAGGTGCGTGGTATTCAATTACACTATGATCAATAAACACCTTCATCATGGACACAGAGCACTGGGTATACACGTCCTTCACTCCAGAGGTGACTAACAAAACATTCTTCGATGAACTTCTGGGGGAATGGCGTTTGTGCCTTTTGCTCAGTTGCAAAGGACATCGAAAAAGTATTCTTACTACTAAAACAGTTTCTACGGTGTGATGAAATATCAGCCCGTTTTGATTACCTTACGAAGGCTTTTGGTGGAACTATACGTTTGCATACTCACTGACCCACTGCTGTGTGTACTGAACGCGTTACACCTTTGCATAATTTCTGCATGCCCTCAGCAAGGACTTGGCAAGGAAATTATCTGCTAGCTAGCGTGAAAACGAGCCTACACGTTGGTAGTAGTCATGTGACGGAGATTCACTATGCACTTTCTGACAGATGAAAACGACGATGTAGGTTGAAACTGCGTAAAACACCACTCAGATAAAAATAGGTAGGAAATGCCTTGGCAACCATAATACTTCGTTTAATTCCAGTGAAAATTGATCAACATGGACGGAGTATGACAGGAGATTGTGTATAAATAACCGAGGCAAATCGCACTTATAGAAAGGTTTATTAACACGAAGAAGTGAAGTTTTAAAAACAAGTACGTTGAACCAGAATTACCGCCTGTTTGAAACGACTCTTTCCTCTTGACAAGTCGAGGCAGTGTTTGTCTTATATTTAAACGGGATGGTTTTACACTAATTGGCGTCCAAAAGCTGGAAAAAATTATGACCATCTCATTTTTTTCCTTTTGTTTCCTACTTTTTGCCTGTTCACCGTCATATAAAACAAAGACTCTAAAGTTAAAAATACAGCTGACGAGGTGAGAATGGCTCCCAAATAAAATACTCCTCTCCTTATTCTAAGATTCCGAATGTGGCAAGGCTTCCAAAATGAACGTTTACTCTAACTTAGAACCTTACTCAGCAGTGATAAAGGCAGTGGTTGTAAGCTTTTATCACGCTGACCTGAACTATCCGAAATTATCCAGAGGAAGAATTATCGAAATAGAATAGATGGGATACAAGTTTATTGGATGAGGTCAACTCATAGCGGTTGGACTTTGCAAATCTCTCAGTTCTCTCAAGAATCGTTGGGAATTTACTACTATCCAATAGTTCAATGACTGCTGTCTTCGCGGAACGGACGTCCATAGATATGGACGACAAGCCCCCATCAAATTAGACACTTGTTTCGTCATCTTTCATTTTCACATATTTCAGTTGCTATGCTGATTGAGTGATAAAGCTCACTAATGAGATATGAAGCCAAAAAACTGAGAACAGTTTCAGCATCTTACACTCAAAACAGCTAGCCACAGAAATAGTTTTGCCTTTCCACAAGCCTTCGTGCAACGGACAGTTACGATTCCTCCGGAGACCATTACGAAACTACCAACATGTCGGCAGCCGGTGAATCACGCACAAGCCTAGACTATTGGAAGAAACAAAGGTAAAGTGGTGGTTAGACTCATGGTAATGGATGAGCCCAACCTTATCCTAGCCTCTTATTGTCTGTGTCTGACATTCCTACCTTCCCAGTACTTAGTTTCCCCCCTTTTTTACTGTGGGAAACTTGACTTTAATACCGCTGGCCTGACAGACCTCCTAGGCAGTTTAGTTGAAATCCACTGTTGGCATCCAGCCGTTCCCAGCGTTGTTTCTCTGGAAACAAAGTGATCACACAGAAGCTTCTTGGTTGGTTCTACATGATTTTGGGTTCATCACTCTTCTGGACAGACTTCTGTTGTTGAGTTATCTTGGAACAGCTCTGGGAATTCGGTTTTCAGATACAACATGAGTCGGTATTTTCCGCTTTTAGGTTACCTGATTGATATGAAGCCTCAAGTGTACAATTTTTCAGGGTTACATAAGATGGTGCTGCAACAGTATTTGGCTGGCCGCAGGTACAGACACGTTACACGTTGATTCACGACTTCTTACAATGGCTCTGAACCGAATTCCTCCCCAAACATTCAAAGTCTCGTTTGTTTTTCAGAACGTTAATTGTTTCCGTCAGGGTGTTCGGACTTCTTGTTTGTATGTGCGTAGATCCTCAAAGCTTTGCTTGATATGTTTGTCCTACGTTTGCTTGTATCTGTGCTAAGATTTGCACCCGTTTTCCTCCTGTTGCTCAAATATACGGTTCGGACCTTGGGGGAGCGGTGTCTGAATTTTGACTTCCTGTATTTTGATAGTCCACCAAAGGGTCATAGAGTGTTTGCCCTTGGTAGAAAATAAAAGAATCCGTTAGGAAAGTATGGGAACGGTTTGAAATAAAAAGGTGTTTTCAGAATGGATAAAGTTTGTATTGAAATACCAGGTCTATTACATCTGAACTACTTTGGACTTTTAAGTAGTCAAAAGCAAATGTAATGTTACTCTACCGTTGGTCGGAGTTGTTCTGTTGGTTTTTGTCTCCATTTTTTCCGGTTCTATGACAGGGTGATCTATTGTAACTAGTCAAAAAATTTCAAGTGGCGTTTACCAGCAAGACATGAAACTTTTGTTCGGATGCAGTCATCTGTCGAGCCTCATCGTTTGTCACCTGAGTTCGAAAGTGGTTTTATCAGCAGATAGTCTTTTACTGAGGAATTATTTCTATCATTTTATTATCAGCAGATAGTCTTTTACTGAGGAACTATTTCTATCATTTTATTACCGTGAGTAAATAATTTTATAAATTACATATCAATAATTTTATACCAGGATCAGGTAGTTAGTGGGACTTTTCTATCAGAATAACGAATTTTCGGAATGCATTTGTGGTAGCTGCACGGTGTATGAATGATTGCAAAGAGGCACACCAAAGAGATGTTCCAATTGTGGAATGTTGTAGGTTGACAGTCAACCCCAGAAAAATCCTCCAAAAAATTCCCTCTGAAATTTCTTTGACACCGTAAAACCAGTTAGCTGAAAAATGAGTGACACGCCTTTTCTGCCCAAAAGGAACACTTGCAATGACCTGATCAAGTTAAACTAGACTACTATAGAAGCAGGTGGCCGGTGTTAATTTTCCAGGCGCCTGGAGGGCGGAGAAAAATTCATAATAAGTAATGGTGCTGCCTGGAACAAAAGATGCCAGCACAAGTTTGGACCGCAGTAGGCCGTATAATGTGTGCAAACCGAGGCTACAACGCTATTGGTGTCATATTATGTATATACATATATATATATATATATATATGTTACGTCGATGGCTTATCTCAATCCTATTTCTATCAGTGGCTAGGGTCACTAACTCCTTGACTAAGAAATCTTTCTTTAATGTTGGTTTCAACTTTCCTCAAAATGGAGGTACCCACATTTTGGGCGAGAGATCAAATCATTTTAAGGCGGAAAAGTCCTGCATATAGCATTTAAAATACTTTTTCCGAAAGCATTGGATAGAGATGATTAGATAGAGATACGCGTATATAGAGCGAAGAAAGCTTTTGAGGCCAGTTACTGCTGATAAAACAGTATTCGGTGCTGGGTTTTGTCCGCGGCTACGAACATACACATTTTTCAGTGGCCAGGGTAGTGAGTCCATTAAATATGTGACATACAAAAAGGGGCTTTGCAGCGATGTCTATTGGGCTTTCTTCTCTCTATGTTCATCCTTTCATCTTCCTCCGTTACCAACTATTGCAACTATCGCAGTGACCCTGGTATAAACTTCACCTTACAGTTCATCATGAGCGATAGTGAGATCCAAGCGGCAACTGAATATTGTAGTAACAGGGCATCGCGGTAAGAACTTCCCGTGGGGCAAAGTATCACCGTGTTCTAAGTCACAATAACATTTCATCACCAAGGACAGCCACAATTTTGGTACTACCAGACGTCAATGTATGAACAGAATGAATGTTTCCTTCGACTGAGAAGCAAACCTCGTCCAAAAAGAGGTAACCAGTAAAGCAGAGGGGGACGTTTTGTGGATTATCACCATGGGCAAGAAAAATACTATTTAGTCAATGGCATCCAAATTCTTTACTTATAGTGATATAATCTCTCTTAGTGTCCCATTTGCAAACGGATAGTGATGATCCAAAGATGTTCGACACACAAGAACAATGTTCTGCATCCATCAACCGATGCTTGATCAGATTTATTTAATACGAAACTGAGATATCACGAGTAGTTTATAGACTAATTATCCCAGATTCAGATGCTGCTAAAATCCCAGAGAATGTTCCTCAAGATGTCAGGATTTCTTGACTAAATGGCATCTTTTGGTAGGTTGGAGACGCAGCAAAGAGTTCATCTGGTTGATTTCAAAGCCATCTATAAGAAACACAAAAACATCCATATCTTGGAGCTCAGTAGACAGTAGTGTACACCCTAGCATTCAAACTAGAGCAATTAGAAACAGCACCAAAACATGACGCAAATAATATGGGTCCAACTCTACTTACATATTCAAGCTAATAAACCCAAGTCTCCTGACAGGAAAGAGGGCAGTTTCGTGTCTAAACAATGCCTTAAAATGGGTTCCACCCGAGAAGGACACACGTGAATAAGCCTTATTAACATCAATCAAGGAAGGATTCTTAGAAAAAGGGCGAAACCAGGATTTTCACATTTTCAAACAAAATAGTTAGTGTAGTGTGAACATGTACAAACGGTGAATGGATGAGCTACCAACTACAGACAACAAGGTATAAACACGCCGCTACAGAAGCCAACGTTTTTTTTCTTAAACGTGGGGAACTCAAAACCGAACGTATTCATTCAGTGAGGGAAGATTTTTAACTCGCACCACCAAAACCGCATCAACAAACTTTCCCCTTACCTATGAAATTTAAGTGATTAATTTATTCATGTTGCAATGTATTTTTCTCTGGACGGTTAACTTTTCTGATTTGCGATTCCGAAATGGGAAACTATAGTTGTGTGGAATTATCTCACTGATGTTTTGTCATCAGGCAGTGGGGCTTCAGGTACTTAACAAAAACTTTCACTACGCACGGCTTACCCAAGTATTGTTTAGATCCCATTACGAAAATAAAGTATAAACACCACTGATCGGGTTCACTTTCACTCATTTCTGTGCGGTGAAACAGCCTTTGGCTTATTGCAGGGTTTTTGTACAGGAGAACCGTTACATAGTAACTCAGATGTTAAAACAAAGCGTTGTTGCAACGGAAACGAGATCCAGGCGTCTTCAACTGAGCCTACGTGTAATCCACAAAAAAAAAACTCTTGCTTTCTGAGGCTAAGCAATAATCTGTTTGATGATTTTGAGGCACCTGCCTAGCATCTCCTATGAAGAATATTAATGTTGACGGAAATGAAAAAACTATCTCCTTGGATGTGAGTTCATGGTTCGCGTCCGTGCACCTAACCTCCGCCAACAGAAACTGTCACAGAAGTGTCGGACAGACGCGGCGTACCAAATGGACACATGGAAATAAAAGACCCATAAAAATAACTGACCATTTGCCTGACAATGCATTTCGGATTTGGTTGGGAGCTTTGTGAACAAATATGATAAGCAATCCCAGGGTCTTGTCTTTCAGGGCCTGTTACAGAGACTGTTGCAAAGAATTGAATGAACTGTGCTGCTAGATATTAATCTCAGTGTGGATCCGCCGGATAGATGATACTTTTGTTACCATCAGATGGTATCAACTATAGTGAGCAAGACATATAATGGACGACGTTTCCAATGGCAAATGCTTCAAGATGAAAGTGAAAAATGGTGAAAAACTGACGTTACTTAATATTCCTGTCACGAGTTTCGAAACGAACAGCTAAAGAGGAAAGAGTATAGTAAAGCAACACACACGGGTAAAATATTTGTTGACCGCCGCAATCACCCAAACAACCGCAAACAAACAAGTCCTAGTCTGCTCAAATCAACTGAAACGCAGTGAATTGCAAAATAGGCTAGGTTTAACGGGGGAATCAACGTCACACATTTCTTCAGAGAGGTGGAGTTCCAAAAAACTTCGTGTCGAAACCTCAGAACACCAAACTGAACCAACTCAAACGCACAGAGAGAGCTTATGTTCAGCTCATTTGCATCTTAAAAACACCTAGAATAATGATAACTGTCTTATTGTCTAGCTTGTAGGAAGCATGTTACTTGGAACACGATTGAAACAAGGTGTGGTGAACATTGACTCTATTCTATTCATTCTGTTTAGTGTATTTTTACATGCCTTTATTTTACGATGCGATTAATAGTACGCCCGCGATATACGAGATTATACGATATTCATTCGCCCATAGTCATACTTCTATACTACGCGTACATTCGGTTGTTAAGATACCTACCACTATTCTAATTATCACACAAGGCGTATAACATAAATGGCGGCATAATACTAAAGTAGCCTACAAAACGGAGTGCATATAGCGAATGGCATTGTCGAATGATAAATGAACAAAGGACATAATGAAGAAAACAAACAAACTACATAGGATTTTGTGTAAAACTTTGTAAAAAAAAATACCGCGTTAACAAAAAAGAAGCCTTTAACCAAGCTACTCAAACACAAATTTGATTTCACGATGCCTGACCAGTCCCTAGTCGTCTTTGTTCAAAAGGCCGGAATCCCCACGGATTCGAATGATACAAACCAATTACGAACTAGAAAAGAACGTAAATTTATGAAATCGTGGTAATGGACCAAAACTGCCACCGATGGTCATCCCAAGATTGATTAGATCTACCAGATACAAGGGTTGAAAGACTTCCAAGGGCACAAGGATCCGGACTGTACAACAATCCTGAGGAGGCGTGCATAAAAGGAGCAATCGGATTCACCTCCAAGGGGATAACAAAGCTTGCCAAAATACACTGCAAATCAGAAAACAAAATCGAACACAGAACAGAGAAGCTCCTGAGGCATACGGACGTGGAAAAACAATCAGCCTCGATAAACTCTTTTCGAACAAGGAAGAAAGTAGCAGAGTCAAAGCTCCGCTTAAGACTCCCATTGCAAAGCGTTAGTTTTCCAGAATAGACTATCTAAGTAGAAGGGAATTCATCATGAAAGAACGAAAACTTTCGCAGATGTCAATCGTTTGAAGAGAGGACAAAACATATCATTGGCGCATGTGGGAACCTACCAGTGAAAACAGGATCAAAATTCCTCGGACAGAATCTAATAACAACCGATCGAGAAAAAGTAACGTAAACCACGTTGCAGAACAATACAAAAAGTGCCAATGGGATTCACAGATTTTTGTGTTCCAATTGATTACCCAAGGCAATAGCTATCAGGTGGTGTTCACACAAGCAGGTGAGAAATATCCTGCCCTAGTTTTGTCAACTTGAATAGGGGCGAAACGTCCACAACAACAGTCACGTGTGGCAGTCAAACAATAGCAACAATTTCTTGCACTGGTAACCTGCTGGATGAATACGAGTAATAATGACAATGTAATACCATATTGAACACAATGTGACACTAAAGAGGTCAGGTGGTCAGGTGAAGTCATCGAGAGGTACATCAAGAAAACCGGGAGACACGTTGGTATTTAGCTCAGCTGACAGCTATATCTGTTTGTTGTGGGCTTGCTGAGCCTTTTTGTCAAACTCCTACCATTATATCATGACACTCATAGGCTCGTGGGTCTACGGTTTATGTCCTTCCGAGTTCACTAAAAGTTATGTCCGACTTGGCTGCTCTTTGTCATTTTTTATTTCCGACATCGTGACTGAATTAATTATCGGAGAGATGTTGCCTGTCTTCTATCTCTGTTGTGGAGCTCCAAATTAAGTGAACGGTATTCTGTTATTTGTTTACACACTCCATGTGGCCAAAAATCACTAAACGATTTCAATCATATTTGATGTGTGCTCTGCACCTTCAAAGTACAAAGCGCTGTTACAACAAGGCTGGACAGGTGCGTCATCAAATTTGGCAGTAGCCCCAAAATTTGTAAGTGAAACGTCGGGCAAATTTACCTACTTAAGCAGTTATGACGGTTATCGGCAGTGCATTCGAAACTAGTGCAAGAATTGCTAAACTCGCTCTGTCTCTCCTAAGTTAAGGCACCCCGAGGTGGAAATTATATTAGTTCGTTGGTGGAAGGTAGGGCAACACCACCGCAGTGATTTCAGTGTGGCTTTAGGGCTTCGGGGTCTGGGTGCTTTAAACAGAAGCGAAAGACGGTTTCTTGACTGTGACCATCAAGTATTTGAAGCATACACCGTGGGAGCATCGGAGTAAGAATGCTTAGGCTTGGCAAATGGTATTCAGAAACAAACTAGTGTGTTGTGTTGGATGCACTAGCATGGTTGACCGGTCCACACACCCCGTCTGCAAAGTACTCGATTACCTAGCCCGTATATCCGGATAAAACGAACCTCCGAACAGGCAGATTCCAGGAGGAAACAAAACTTTAATGTGGGCAAGATGGAAAGCTTTCACTTGGAGTGAATTGAAGGAGGCATATGAAGATATGGACCTTCAAAGCTGTGAGGTACAAGCACCCTAGGGCTGGAGCCGCAAACCACCGTTGGCTACAGACTTTCACGAAATCCGAACGTAAGCCGGGTGTACAGCAAACGATCTTACATGACGGCGAAGTTATGTGGTCATATAAAGTATCATCACCAAAAACATATCGAGTCGCTCCAGAAGGATTTGAAAGAGAATTTATCGTCGAACAGTATTTCGGGGATGAATTAGCATCATAGCCAATAGGGTTAGATGATGTGTGGAAATAAGTGTTCTAGTGTTTAAACCGTTTAGCGGGTAGCTGCCGTGCAACGTGAAATAAAGTAAGTACGTCGACGTGCAAGGTTGCTGCCACCTTCTTCTTAACTGGGTTTACCCCACCCCAAGACCACCTCATCAGCCAAATACAACACAAACGCTGTTCCCACTTGTTCCCAGAAGCGACCACATATATGTAAAATATAAATATCTCATCACTCCCTGAATACCAGGAGTCACGGATAGCACCTAATGGTCATCTTTCCATGCACATTCCGTTGCTTGCAAACGACGGCAGCGACTCATTGCATGGCAAACCGTAAACTTATCTATCCGTTTAGTTCACATAGTAGCTCCAGTCAACCTAAAGCCCCCTTCATTTCTTGGAAGTTCTGTCGATCAATCATTTTCTGTCCTCTGGCCCTCTTCACATTAACCTTGCCGGCACAACGGAAGCTCTCTTAATGGATTCATCAACTGAGGTGAAAGCCACTATCGCCTCCGGTCTAACTCACTACGTTATCGCTCTTTCCGACTAGTCCAACGGCCAGCCTCTGACCACTACACCAGCAGCTAGGTTGTCGTCCTCCAAATTATGCAGCTGCTCTCCTTGGCCTTGCGCTTTCTGATTAACCGACGCTTAGTTCAAGATACGAGGCACAACTCTTATCAACAGTGGTAGTCTCCGAATCTCAATATACTGCAAACCGGTAGCGATTTGTCTTGCCCTTACGCTATTACGGCAACCTCAGCTAGTCCCAGATTGCTAGCTCAGCCAGCCAAAATCCACTCTATAGTAGGTTCATATGGCTTGCTGTCACTCCCTTGTGGATTTTTCCATTTGACACCGTTTCGTCTGATACCTCCAGGCACTCACCGGACGCTAATAATCTCATTCTATTCCCCGCTTTGCCTAAGAGTCAAATTACGGCATTAGTTGCTCCGAAAGCACCCAATTGACCATCATTCATTCACTTTGGCTGGTCTCAGGCTCACAACCAAATGGTTCTCCAACTCAGTCACCATTGCTTCGTGGCTTCACGTCAGTCTGCTTCTACCTGTGCCATATCCTCGTCTGAAGTAGATCCAGTTGTCACGGGAATGTGCGTCCCCTGTCTGATTACCGCAGGCTTGACGTCCATTGCGGGCTGTCCAGAAAGCGAAGTATGTCAGCGCAATGCTGGCACCGCACTGCTATACCAAGTGTGACTGTTCTCTCGCCACTATTACCTTTCTTCTTTCGATTGTAACCTCTCGCCCACTAGGGCATGTAATTGTGATTACGAACAAAGTGGTCTCGCAGCTCCCAACACCCCCGAATGAGTTTGCCTTAACCATTGAACCATTCGTTTGGATTAAACATCTCGGTCTTCCGCTGCAATTTTGGTCGGCCCTTTCTGCAACTTCAGCTATTTTATTTACGGTGACCGTCTGGCCATACATATTAACGTTATCTGCCCATCGAAAATATCCTTTACACCTGACCTTTCCCTCAGCCGTGACACAATTGGGTCTACTTAGATTTAATGTAAACCATATTTTTGAGGTGAATTCTCTTTATCTCCATTTTTGCTTTTCGTGACCCTGACGATTTATTCAACCGCCCAAGGCCACTGATGGCCAGCAAAGGTTTTCAGGTTTTAGTTCTGGTCAGCCAGCCTCATCGTTGAACCATTAGTAACTCATGCCCCATCGTTCCAGGTTTTTTGGTTCCGCAACTGCGACAACCTATCGCGTAATAATCGTTTCCCCTGGTTTCACTTTTCTCCACTTTGTGCTGTCCGCAGCGCTCAGACTGCAACGGTCCGATCGTGCCCCGATGGACATGCTCCCTAGATGTTGGATAATAAACGTATCATTACTATTGACCTAATACGAAACTTTTCCATTCCAAATACAGAATGGTAACATTTACTCCGGGGTCGGCTGCATTTTAGAGCCAGGGAAATCCCCATAACTGATTAATGATATGGGTGGTTCAAGATCTTGAGGTAAGGTAAAGCGGTGTTCAATGCAACCCCTGCCTAAGTCTCAATACACACCTCTGAATTTGCGGCTTTCCTGATGTAGGCAGGCACAACAGTAGCATGGAAGCTAGTAACCATGTTCCTGCTGGCATGCAAGCCATGCTTTTAACTTCGTTGTAGTCACTGTGCTTATTGTTTTGCGAAGCTTTAATGATAGTTTGGCTTAATTCGGTCGGGCACAAGTCAAACTCAAGGCCATGGTGTTGTGCCGCCGTACTTAGTAGAACTTCACCACTCCCTAAATCAGACATTTTAATTGAAAGAATCAATTATTAACTCGGAGCCTATGAGGGCCCAGGCTAGCAGATCACAACTCAAGTTGAGCGGATACAATCTAATAGGTGGTTACGAAGCGGGGGTGCGTTAAATAACGTCAAAAATGTTCATTCAAGTGATCTAGACACTGCCTGTTGTCGTACGGTAAATTTTTAGTACCATTTCTGATTATCTCCGCAAAAGTCGTGTTTTTATATCAGGCAAAAGAGAACATAGCACTTCCGGCTGTATTGGTTTTCCCCGACTCCAGAGCCTTCTGATTTCAATAAGATTCTGTATCCACAAACAGAACGTGAACAGGTTGTCCAATGTAATTTTTTATTTAACTGTATCAAGTGCCTAAGGGGACACAAGATTGTGTTTGGTGCTTCTAGAGCATCGGTTATACTGGAGCACGCTCCCAAGTCTTTGCGTTTAAAAGGGCCTATTCAAGCTACATTAACGAGTTCCAAGAGACGTCTAATGTCTATGGTCTCTAAACCAGCGGTTCATTTCCTCCGTTATCCAATTGGCCTTTAAACTTCCAGATGTTCTTTCAGCCCACACTAGACCGCTCACCGAACATGCCAGCCAAGATATCTACTTAGGATGCAAAACGAGTGTAACCCTCATCGAGCTAAACCTTTTTCCGCTTATGCCTTTGGGGTGAACGTCAGTTGCTGAATGATAAGGACAAACCACACCCGGGGAACCTGTGCGAACAAGGCTCCGTTCTGACACAATTGCTGTTTCTGATCTACGTCAACGACCTCCCAGATATTCTTGCAAGTCCATGTCTACTTTTTGCGGACAACTTGAAATCCTGGAGTTCCAATGTCAGTGCTCTCCAAATGGATGTAGACGCTGCCAAGCAGTGGTCGTTGGACTGGCACCCTCCTCTGAATGACGAAAAGTGCGTCCATATGTCGTTTGGAGGAGACTCAGTGAATGCTTTTGTTATGCATGGTGGGAAAGAACCGGAAAACATCATGAGAATAGACGCCAAAAAGGATTTAGGCATCTGAGTGTCCTCAAACCTGTCCTTCTCACTGCATCATGGGAGATCGGCCCAAAAGGCATTCGCCATTTTACGGATAATCCGACGAGCCTTCTCCCGCATTTGCAGGGACCCAGTCACCCACATACTTGACTGTTAAACTCAATCGCTCACTGGATCACGAGGCTTGTCTTTTTTCTCATACGCACAAACACGTCGCATTAAGCTGACACATCGGACATCGATTGTCTGCACCGCCTAGTCAGCGTAGCAACCACTCATGTGCCGACGTGCCCACATACACGCACTGGGACCTACATAAAGGCAAACCGAAAACAGTCAAGACAGTCGCGCGCGCGCGCAGGGAGCAGGACGTCAACCTCTCCACAAGTCCACGGACGATCATGGAACACGTGTAGCAGCCAAACTGCGGAGAAAACACGTTACCGCCGTCCGGACTTTCACCAAGGGTACGATAAGTTCCTTTTTGACTTGCTCCCAGTTCGCATTGTATTCATTTTTATACGTGTCGCAACCATGTTAAAAACTTCTATTAGTGCAAATTCACCCTCTGTTTTGTAGTATGGCTACCACCACCTGTGCACACATTACTCGCATGGACTTCCAAGTACTCAATGGGGCCTGCGCCAGACCGCTCCTGGAGTGCGCCGACCAAGTTGTCCACACCGGACGCAGAAAGGACACCCTAAATGAGCGTGTTCAGCGAGCCGCTGGGCTACGAAACGCCTCTCGAAATGCCTGATCTCTTTCCCCTGGAGTATCGTTGTCTCCGAGGGAACCTAGTTCTTCCTTACGCCTGCTTGAACAAAGCTTGGCTAACAGGTTTTTCACCACTGACCCAACAAACACGCGGCGGGGACATGGTAAGAAAATTTTCAAGCTCAGAACGCACACAATCATTAGACAAAACTTTTTCTCATTTCGGGTAGTAGCTGCTTATAATGACCTTCCTCCAACGGTTGTCCACGCTCCTTCTAGAACCCAGTTTAAAGCACTATTGGACATTTATTTATGCGAAACCTCGCGCTGGCAAGCATACTGCCCCACTCTGAGAACATAAAGAGCAGTGCTACACCCTTTTGCACTTCTGCCCTTCAGGTGAACGACAGCCACCGACCGAAAATCTCAACACCGACACGGAAAACTTGGACAAAAGCCTCGATCCTGTGTATCAATCCGTGAATCCGTGAACCGTGAAAACCTCTATGCTTGTGACAAGCCCTGAATTCGTGATTGGACGTTCAGTCAGCCAATGAGAGAAGTTCACTAGCTGTGGTGTCAGGCTCGTCGTACCAACGAAACCGGAGCCATCCCACGGTGGCCGAAATGTTTCGGAAATCCCTTCTCATTAACGTGACGCCCCTTGTAGTTTCGTACCCACTTGTTGGTAACAAGGCTTGTGAGTTAATGTTGGTGTCTTTTTCGCCGCTAAGGTTTTGGGGCTGGGGTTTGCAGCCACGGCAATCTGAACTGGTGACATTCGGATCTGCCCAAAATGATGATAGTTGCTGAAACCTTGAAGGAAATGCTGTCTGAAAAATATATCTAGTCCAAAACGATACAAATACGGCTGATAGAAAGTATGACACTTTTCTCCAGAATCCAGTAACCGGATTCCGTCGACTGCGTCGTCGGTAGCAAGGGCCTCATAGTGAAACTGATGTGGATCTGATCATCGATACGTGGTCCAGACGTCGCCAAGGGATTTCATTCGCTAAGCTAAAGCCTAAAAACAGTGCCTTACGTGTGTGACTTGTTCAGAAGACTTGGCACAATCGACTTGAGACAGGACCATGTCTTAGACGAGATTCGCTACTCCAACTTCATCCTGCCAATGAAGACGAAAAACCTCAGCTTTGGTAAGATCGCACAGCGACTCCCACGTAGGCCTCCTAAGGATGGTTGTCGTCGTCGATTCTGGTAATTTCCGTTGATTTTTCAACTAATCGCCCCGAACACCGAAACCAAAATTGTCTCACTCACCAGGCTCAGTAAATCTCAGGTCACACTGTACTGATTGTGAAATACTCACGAGGTAGTTGTCCGAACTGGCAGGTCTTTTCGTATCTTGTACATATGATATCAGACACAAGTTGTCAGCTAATTTTTCAGCTCACAAACCGTACATCGAAATGCAATGGCTCCAGGTGTCTCAGCTTCATTCACCGAAGGTTAGAAGGATAAGTGAACGAGAGCCATCCGATGGCCCAATCAATGTGGCAGAGATGGAGAACTATAGCAATGGCCTTGAAGCAAGCCACCATCGGCTGCGTGACAATCATATCTGTCAGGTTCACTGACCGTTTGTCTTGTCCTACGGTTCCCATTCGAGGGGGTGGGATTTTCTAGCGCAACTGAGTTAACTGATGAGATCTTTCATGCTTCGTTGACAGGTCGTAAAGTGGCAGTCCCTGGGTCGTCTCCAAGGCTGGGCGAAGAGGACTCTACGACGCGAACGGTGTTGTGGTATACGAAGCACATGGCCTAACCAATGTAGCCTCTGGAGTGTGGCCAGCTGATCTATCGAGGAAGACTGAACCCTCTCCAAAACAGTCTGTTGTACTTTAGCGTGACTGATCTTGGGCGAGATGGCCCAAGTGGTTAGATCGCGAATTTACTGACTGGAAGGTCTTGGTTCGGAACCCGAACTCTGCCTCTCTATTTCCCCTTTCTAGGCTTGGACAACCTGGCATTATCCCAGCCCTCGTGCTTCCT
Organism: Opisthorchis viverrini; assembly: GCF_000715545.1. NCBI lineage: Eukaryota > Metazoa > Platyhelminthes > Trematoda > Opisthorchiida > Opisthorchiidae > Opisthorchis > Opisthorchis viverrini. Next base: position 344,270 of record NW_008751780.1, read on the forward strand.
TCGGGTACGATGGCAGTTAGGCACCGGAAGGGTGCTATAGCTGAACGATTTTTTTCCACTAGACTCGCACAATGCTTCGAAGGCACCTATGGTCAAACGGAACCTCCGCACGCAGCAGCACTTTACAGATGCAAGGCACATCCCGAGCTGTGTGGTAGAAATATTAGGTTTTCTAGAGTAGCTTATTTCTAAGGGGTTTGATCCAAGGCGAGTAATATCGCCAGCGTACTCAACGTCCATGAACGAAACACCTGGTAGTATTCCCATCCCCGTGGTGTTACAGGTAGGCAAAGGAGATTTAAGCGGCCTATGGATTACTAAGTTGAAGCAAAACGGCGATAGGACATCCTTGCCGGCAACCAGTCGATGTGGCGAACTCGGGAGAATCTGCTGTAGACACTTATGCCTCTATAAGAGGTAAGGATTAAGACGGTATGCCCCACATCACCAGACACTGTCACAGTTTCTGACGATCAACTGAGTCAAAAGCATATTTGTGATCGAGGAATACGACCGTTGATTTGGTCTTCAGAAGGAGTGGTGGAGTTCAGAAAGTTGCCGCAAGGTGAAAATATGACCAATGCAACCCCGTTCAGAACGAAACCTAGATTCTCGCCAATCTATTTTTCTTGATGGATCAACCTGTGCAAGGTGATGCCAGGGTACACCTTGGAAGCTATAGCCAGTAGCTGGCACCCAGGTGGTTTTTGCACGATGTCCTTTCATTCTTCTCGAATATGAGAATCACCATCGAGGCACCCCGTTCTATCGGAAGTTCCTCCATATTCCAGAGATTTTTAGTGAGCTTGTTAGGTTATCCACAACGGACTCGCCACCTTCGTTGAAGAGTGCAGGGTGCAAAGCGTCTGGTACATGTGCTTTGTTGCGGTGAAGAAGTGAGGTTGCACGCTGAACTTCCGTCGTCGATGGCGGACTGATATCGACACCCTAATTGGACCCGGTCATTCCAGAAGTTGTGTTGGCGGGGCCCATCGGGACCGTTCTCCAAAGTGTTCAGCTCATCGTTCAAGACGACGTCTTTCTGAATTGATTGAGGTTCCACCCTCAGACCGGTTGACTAGATTATCTGGAACAGGATACGATTGTTCCCGTTGACAAAAGCCTTATCCGTTTCCAGGGCTTTTGCGATGCACCAGCGCTCTCGTTCAATCCTTGCCTTCTTCTTTATTTGACCATTGAGGGTTCTGCGCGCGCTATCGCAGTTATTTGTTACTGATGCAGTTTTCATGGCTTCCATTAGACCTACTATTGGTGGCGAGATTTAGCGTTCATTGGGGTGTGCCAATGTCCTCGGGTAGACGGTTTCAGATTATGTTATTATGGCTTCTTTCACCTCTCTCCATTGTGCCCATCAAGTTCTGGGAGCATCTCAGCCAACTCAACTCGATATTTATGAGCTACAGAGACGCTTTTCAGGTGGTGAGCTAAATGCATTCGCATCAAGCGGTGCGTCCCGAAAAGAAACAGAAGGGGTCGCCGTGATTGAAGTTCAGAGGTGCACTCCAAAGCAAACGAAAATTTTCTATCGGCAACCGGTAACTGATTGCCGTGTGGTCCAAATACATCCACGGCTAGTACGGAGTTGATGGCCTCCAAGTCACACGGTGTGAGCACTTGTGCTGCAATTTTGTGCTGGCCAGAAGTAGATGGTATTTAGAACATAATTGGACTAGCCGTTTCCAACTACCTGTGCGACGAACAACAACCCCGAGTCCGCCGCCAAGATGGGCTTCGTCAGGACTCAGTTGGCCAACCTGCCAGAATCACGATATCTGTGCATCTCGCTGGCTGGAGTAATCGTGACAAACCTCTGTAGGGGATGTCTTTCTGAGCCTCAGAGCTGCTGTGTACCAGAGCGTACGCTGGCACAACAAACAACACCGTTTGCCACATCGAAATGCATTGATCTTGACTGATCCAGTCAACCTAACAGCGCAAAGATGACTGTTCACTGGAATCCACTCCAGTAAGGCACATTCAACCCTGGGGCTAAACAGACACCATGAGCCACTGCGTCAGGATCGCGGGACACCTGAAGAATAAGGTGTGAGAAATCTAAATTCGTCGCGGGTGGTTTGGAATGGTTGACCGAGCCGGAGTCTTGTGTGTTTCCGTCACGAAGAGACGACCTTACCGTGGTGTGACGGTTTGCGCACCTCATTGAATTATATTGAGGAGTGTCCCCTTACACTCACAGAGCCTCTTATAACAGGATGGTCAACGATTAGAGGCCTGACAAGCACAATCTCCTGACCCTCCAGGTTGGGGGTTGGAACATGTGACGACTTGTTCCGTAGAAATGGTAGTGCGTTTGCATTTCCCGCCAAACACAGCTGCCTTGTGGCTAGGCCTTTGGGCTTTGGTGGAGGACCCCAATCGTCCTCCTGTCTAGGTGTGGGTGCCCTGGCAGTATCTCACCCCTCCTACAACCATGACATTCACAACTAAAAATACTTTCATGCCACATCGACCGTCGCGTGGTGCCACCAGCCTGGTCGCCTTATTTGCTACATACAGCAGGGCGGGCAAGGGAAAACAGGCTGCCGCTAACGCCTCCCTTCTTTCTCTTTCACATAATTTTTCTTGCTCCCACACGACTCGCTCAGCATTGATGTGCCTTGTGTATCAGAAACAAGAAATCAAGATGCAAGCACAGTGGCTGGGCTAACCGCCCCATCAGTCTCCACTTGCTTCCGGTTACGCCCCTCTGCTGATCCAGAGGCTGCTGCGGCAGGATATGCAAGAGGTGGTATCGTCATAAGTCACCTGGTGGAAGTATCCTTGTTTGACTGAATACCTTTTGATAGTCGCCTCCGTGCGGTTCGTCTGGGAACGTCTATGAAGGAGTCTCACAAGCGGGAAGTTGATCGATATCTGCTTATCGTGTCTGCTTACGCCCAACTGACTGTAGCTCCGACGCCGTCAAAGACAGGTTTTACGATGCACTGAATGCCCTTTTGTGGCAAGTTAAAAGCTCAAATATTGTTGTGGTTGCCGGAGATCTGAATGCAAAATTAGACAGGCTTTGCTCATCTGAGATTCAAATAGGAGGACGACATTTATTGTACTCGGTACGTACGGACATTGGTGGATGATTGCTTCAGCTATGTGCGGATCGCAAGCCGCTTTTATACAGTACTTACCTCCAAAATAGCCGAAGTCATCTGGCCACATGGTGCCCTCCAACGGCAGGCCGACCACAAACTCAAATCGACCACATTGCCATCAGTTACCGATGGTGCGGATCGATAACTGACTTCCGGTCGTTTTGGAACAAATTTGTGTATTCTGACCGCACACTCGTCCGGAGTCGCTTCTCCCTACGTTTTCCAGGATCGTGTAAGTTGCGGACAAATAGCTTAGCAACTGAGAGACTGGCAGATCCGGATGTTCGGTCAACTTACCAGAATAGTCTCCTAGAGTCTTCCAAATCCTCCACTATCAGATGTGAACTCATATTGGGACGAGAGTGCCGCCTATTTGTGCAGTGTTGGGAGTTTTACCTGTGGCACGGCACCACCGGGCACTCTCAAGCACTGGATATCATACCGAAAGAGTGGCATTGCTTAAATCTGGGAGAAATATCCCCAGCCGATCCCGAACATAACTTGACGCAACGAATTATCAGAGGTCAAGTGAAGTGTGGTGAATACATGAGTCCAAGGAGGTTGAAGAGGCCCTGAATAGCCGGTAATGCCCAAAGATTATTTCAGTTGATCCGTGTGACTCCACCCCGGAAACTACCTCTGAGTGAAACCATAAAGCATCAAAATGGAACGACCATCTCGAATAAAGTAGAACGCCTCGACCGGTGGACTGGATACTTCGAACAACAAATGTCGTGGCTAGCAGCTGGCACTCATCTAGAGCCCACAGGTGAGCTTGAACCCCAGATGATGAACGTGGAACAATCTACGGCTCGGAGGTTTACTACCGCATATGTCAAGCGGCATCGAGCTCCTGCTCTGGGTGGCTTACTACCCGCACTGTTCAGATCTTTTTCTTGCTCTCTGCTGATCCAGAGGCTGCTGCGGCAGGGTATGCAAGAGGGGGGATCGTCATAAGTCACCTGGTGGAAGTATCCTTGTTTGACTGAATACCTTTTGATAGTCGCCTCCGTGCGGTTCGTCTGGGAACGTCTATGAAGGAGTCTCACAAGCGGGAAGTTGATCGATATCTGCTTATCGTGTCTGCTTACGCCCAACTGACTGTAGCTCCGACGCATTCAACGACAGGTTTTACGATGCACTGAATGTCCTTTTGTGGCAAGTTAAAAGCTCAAATATTGTTGTGGTTGCCGGAGATCTGAATGCAAAATTAAACAGGCTTTGCTCATCTGAGATTCAAATAGGAGGACGACATTTATTGTACTCGGTACGTACGGACATTGGTGAATGATTGCTTCAGCTATGTGCGGATCGCAAGCCGCTTTTATACAGTACTTACCTCCAAAACAGCCGAAGTCATCTGGCCACATGGTGCCCTCCAACGGCAGGCCGACCACAAACTCAAATCGACCACATTGCCATCAGTTACCGATGGTGCGGATCGATAACTGACTTCCGGTCGTTTTGGAACAAATTTGTGTATTCTGACCGCACACTCGTCCGGAGTCGCTTCTCCCTACGTTTTCCAGGATCGTGTAAGTTGCGGACAAATAGCTTAGCAACTGAGAGACTGGCAGATCCGGATGTTCGGTCAACTTACCAGAATAGTCTCCTAGAGTCTTCCAAATCCTCCACTATCAGATGTGAACTCATATTGGGACGAGAGTGCCGCCTATTTGTGCAGTGTTGGGAGTTTTACCTGTGGCACGGCACCACCGGGCACTCTCAAGCACTGGATATCATACCGAAAGAGTGGCATTGCTTAAATCTGGGAGAAATATCCCCAGCCGATCCCGAACATAACTTGACGCAACGAATTATCAGAGGTCAAGTGAAGTGTGGTGAATACATGAGTCCAAGGAGGTTGAAGAGGCCCTGAATAGCCGGTAATGCCCAAAGATTATTTCAGTTGATCCGTGTGACTCCACCCCGGAAACTACCTCTGAGTGAAACCATAAAGCATCAAAATGGAACGACCATCTCGAATAAAGTAGAACGCCTCGACCGGTGGACTGGATACTTCGAACAACAAATGTCGTGGCTAGCAGCTGGCACTCATCTAGAGCCCACAGGTGAGCTTGAACCCCAGATGATGAACGTGGAACAATCTACGGCTCGGAGGTTTACTACCGCATATGTCAAGCGGCATCGAGCTCCTGCTCTGGATGACTTACTACCCGCACTGTTCAGATCTGTTTTCTTGCTTTTGGGAAGGGAAGTCTGTCCCAGGCAACTGGGGAGGGTCGGTAATAGTCCCCATTTTCAAAAAAGGGGCGCGTAGTGAGTGTGGTGACCACAGGGGGATCAGCTGGACCATGATCATAACGAGACTGTTGGTGTCACTTGTGCTTCGTTGCCTTACGGTGGCTCGTAAGACACTGACTCGAGAGCAGCAAGCAGGATTCCAGCCTGGTAGGTGTTGCGTTGACCAAATTTTCACACTCCGTCAGGTGCTAGAACAACGCCATACGTATAAGCGACTCAATTCTAGTATTCCTGGATTTCCGAGGTGCATTCGAATCGGTTGACCGGTTTGTTCTACTTGACACGCTTGCCCACCAAGGAATGCCCCGGAATTTCGCGAACTTAATAAGCTTTGTGTTTTCACACTTCCGGACGTGTGAAGTGTACGGGGAGCTCTCCAAAAGCTTCCGTACACAAAACGGTGTCCATCAGGGATGCCCACTCACTCTCTTCCTTTTTAACTTCGTGATCAATGAACTAATGAGATGAACATTAGAGGGTCTCCAGAACCCTTGTGTTCAAACAGCCTGAGAAGAAAACCCTGTCGATCTGGAGTACCCACACAACATCGTTCTCATCTTCGAAGAGGAGAAGAAAGAGTAAGTGTTTTTGGGTGAACTGACTAAAGTCATCCCGTTCTCTGGAATGCACTTTGTACCCACAAATTGTAAGGTCATGCTCGTGGACATGCAGTCACTGAACACGCCACTTACGATCCAGGGAGAGACACTGGAAGTTGTGGAGCATTTTACTTATCTTGGAAGTTGTGTTAGTTCTGATTGTAGTGTGACAGATAAGGTGAATGTACGAATATGCAAGACTCGGGTCGCGTTTGCTAACTTGAGACCCGTATGGCGTCAGAGTGGTTCATCTCTGAATCTGAAGGGACGTGTGTATCAAGCTACAGTACGGGCTGTTCTGTTGTATGACTGTGAGACTTGGCCTGTTGGAGCAGCGGAAATGAGATGTCTTCAAATGTTCGACAATCGTTGTCTCAGAACCATAGCTTGTGTGTGTTGGTATCGGTGAATCCGTAACGAAGCAATTACGAAGCGGCTTTTCGGTTGCTTAATGGGTACTTCCATTAAAGAATGTGTCCAGAATCAGAAGCTGCGTAGGTTGGGACATGTGTTGCATATGCCGAACCATCGGTTGCCGATGGGAGTACTGTTTGCCATGTCCAACTCAGAGTGGTGGAAGCCTGGATATTTTTAGCGTCCTCTCTGCACCTTCGTTTATCCCTCTTACTATCTTGCAACCTCAGCGTCTATATGCTGTGACAACCCGAACCAATGTTGGATTTCCCACTGTTTGTGCTTGAAAAGCCGGACGGAACTGAGATGCTGAGTCTTCATTTTTGGAGACGATATGGCCAAACGCAAACCTCTGAATGGCCCTCCCGTCATGTTACTTATAACCAAGAGAAGAATGAGCAAAGGACAAAAAGTTGAATTCAGCGGAGGAAAAAATGCCAAAAGCATTTCAACTGTTGTCCCAAGGCTTCTTGTTCACTTGCTTATTTCCCTTTTCTCCTTTATTGCCCGCCGATTTATCAGACCATCTAATAAAGACTCATTATCTATCCGGCGAAGTTTGACCCAAATGATGGCGTACGATAGTTGAAGAGCGCTATTATCGTGGCTGCCATATTGCGGAAGGGATTTCTTTCACCCTGTCCAAATCAGTTACTCTTAGGTACAGGTTAGCTGCTTTAACACTTCGAGAACCATGACAAAATGTCCAAATTCATTTGATGTGGTTCCCGAGTTATTTTCATTTCTCATATTTTACTGGCCTGTCTCAGTAGTTTTATCGGAATAGACGCTTGCCTGCTTAAATTGTTCCCTGATATTCGCGCACCTACTCTTCAACAGCTCTCAATAAGTTATTCGTTTCCCGCTACTTTCGTCGCTTCGGTTTTTTTTTACAGAGGCAAGATCTGACAGAGCAAAATGATGTAAATTCTCGCAGAGAAGTAGGGACGACCTCTCCAAATATAATTCCTATAGTGAACTGTCTGGCAGTTGACTTTCTTAGCTCGGATTTTTTCCCAAAGTTTTTGTTTCGTTTGAAGTTTTACTGGGCTTTTCAGGTGATACATTCCATCCACCATTTAAACAGACTGTCAAGATCACGATTACCTGTTCTTGTTTCCTCCGTATCATTCACTAGCTTGCTACTGACTTTTGGTTGGCCACAACTAGTCTAATTCCCCGCCCTCTCTTTTCAGCTTTTAGGCCTTGTTTGACCCATGTCAAACCCAACTGGTGGATCAGTGACCGGTGCCACCTCTCTTTTCCGACCTTCTATACTTACGGTCACCTCTGATTTTTCTCACCCGGCAAATGGCTTGTCCACAGGAGCTGGAGATGCGACAGGTCATCAGACAACTGCACTTCCCATTATTGAGCCAGCGACGACTATACATGGAGTCGATCCACAACCCGTACCCAACGTCGAAAAATCAGTGCCTAGCGACTATGTGTTTGGTTCTAACATTTCTTCTCGTGTTGTGAATGCTGACACTACTCACGGGGCCTCTTCTAGCCTCCTAACTGTGACCTCGACCAGTCCTTTGAGCCAGCGACGACTATACATGGAGTCGATCCACAACCCGTACCCAACGTCGAAAAATCAGTGCCTAGCGACTATGTGTTTGGTTCTAACATTTCTTCTCGTGTTGTGAATGCTGACACTACTCACGGGGCCTCTTCTAGCCTCCTAACTGTGACCTCCGACCAGTCCTCCTCCTCTGTATTCACCGAATTAGCTAAAGCTGTTTCCTCAAAACCCATTGAGTCTAACTCCAAAACGCTTGCTGATTCTGTGAACAAGATAACGGAAGACCAAAAACATTCGGCTTTGAACTTATCGGAAATTGACCCAGTTACTGGAGAAGAAGATGAACTCCCCATATTTCGACAACATTGCCGTGCGTACATATTTGATACGGAGAAGCAGAAATGGAATGGTTTGGGTGGAAGTCACTTTCATTTAAATGACTCCAGGCCAGAGGGGCTACCAGACCAATCTGGTTTTCGATCGCGTATAGTGGTGCGTTTAGCCTCGACTAGGCGAGTGATAATAAATAGCCCTATATGGGCAGACATGCCAGTGGCCCTTGTCAATTCTCGAAATCTTCGAATAGGCGCAATCAGTGAAGATGGGGGACATATTCGAAGTTATCTCTTCACGTTTTCTTCGGATGAACTGGCGTGTACATTATTTGATTTACTCTCTGTTCGCAAGGAGAAAGTCGAACCGCTCAAGAAAGTCGAATCGCCTCCCAACACAATAGGCCATAAACGTTCTGCTGACGTACCGGCAGGTGGTCCAAGTCCCAAGCTAGCAACTCGAAACTCCACTGCTTCGGATATCCGGTGTTCCCAACCCGATTCCAACGACCATACTACTGCCCATTTCCCTCAATCCGTTTTTACCCCAAATACAGATGAACCGGATGTCCCAGCAGGTGGAACTCCAGCCAAGGTTTCCGATGATTCGGTCAAACCACCGTGTAAATCAACCCTTGTCAGCACGGTCAATACCGTTGTTGAACAATTCCGCAAATTTCGTTCCCAGAATTTCCTGGATTTCTCGCGTTCGCCACAGGTTATTGACCCAGAAGATGGATATATCGCTCTAGAGTTGAATTGTCAACTTTATTCTTTCGATGAGGAAAAACGCGACTGGCTGCAACGTGGAGCTGTCGATATATGTGTCATAGATGTATCATCTGAATCAGCTTCCCTGTCCAGTTGCGCTGACGACAATCCGCGAAATACCACCATACCTGCTCAATCCTTTTTGACTATTAATACGGCTGGGACCCACAACTTGTTAACGGCAATTCCTGTTTGGTCTGGTACGACTGCCTGCTTGGTAGATGAGCGTGTTGTCCAGCTGATTACGGCGATGCCGGTAAGTATCCACATCCAATCCAGATATTGCGCCTTTTTATGTAAACTGGAGAAATTAGTGAATATATGGGATCTTTCATTGTAGATTAAAAAGACTAAAGAGATTGCAATCACATCTGTTATTGGTAGGGCCGGTACGCTGAGTGCTCCTGCATATTGGTGACACCTGTAGAATACCCATCCGAAAATAAGTTTAAATGTGTGTATAATTAAGCAAAATATGCCCAAAACAGTCCGTTTAAACGTGGGTACGACCACCAGTTGGCCTCAGATTTCTGGAACACGTTCCTGGTCCCCATTGCATACGAACAATCTAACCAAGGCCGAACACAGATTTCCTCAATCTCTGAACAGCGCTGAGGAAGCTCACCTTGCCCAATAGCCCAATGGGGTCTGCGTGACATATTAGTGCTCCAAAAACTGCATTTGGGACATTAGCTCACAAACCACAGCTCAAGATGATTGTGTCTAGTGAAAGAACTAGGCATAGGAGCGGAGGGCTAACTAACATAACTAAAAATACTCCACCCAGCGATCTACGCTTCAGCCCGTAATGTATATTAGGTTTCTTACATGATATTTGACTTGCTGGTACTGATTTTAGTCCCTGTTTCGCAATTAGTTGTAGCTTCCTTCAAGCAGTCCAAACCTCACTGGCCTCCTCCATTTCTTGAACGTTCTCGTTCCACCACGCCTCTGTCCATATGCAGGCTACGTTTGAACCGTCCTCTGACCAACCGTCTGTCCGAATAGTACTTTGAGTCCGAAGAAATAGGAAATACCATATTAAGGAGTCATGGTGACCATTCTGGTATTCAGTGGTTCCCGTGTACGCGCTCGGAAACACCACAATAGGGGTTCTCGAGGTCACTCATAGTTGTGGTTATTTTATGTCAGTTATGGTCAGTTTCTTCCGAGTAAGCCGCCTGCAATACATTGCAAAGCAGGCTTTGCTATGTTTCCTGAGGCTTTTCTACCGCTCTTTTCTGAAAATTGTCGTAGTAGCAGTATCCCAGCCCACGTACAACCCAGAACTGCACACTTACGAATAATCTCATACCACATCGGCCGTCGCGTAGTTCAATCAGTCGGACTGCATTACTTGCCACATGCAGCATGGGAAGTGAGCGAAAACAAGCCAGTTCTGACGCCTCTCTTCTTGCAATTTCACGTATTCCTTCTTCTACCCTTCTCCACCTCAATTTGAATGCTTTTTCCGCAGGTCCCAGCACTAGGACTGACTGCTTCTTTCGGCATGCATCACGCTCAAGTGCAGCTTCTATGCGTCCGACTTCACGAACAATCTTACAAACCTGGAGGTCTGTTTTGAAACCCCGAAATCAGGTCTACTTGGCTGCCTTTAATGTTCACACACTGAAGTAGACAGGACAACGGGCAGCTCTTGTACGCTGGATTCTCTATGTATGCTCTCTTGGGAGCGGGATCCAGGACGCAAGTATTGTAATTGAACCGACTGCCCCTTCACTCTCTTCCAGGTTCCGGCTGCGCGGCTATAGTGATGTGGTCGCCGCTGCAGCTGGATATACCGGGGTTCCAGCGGTCGAGCGGAAGCGCCTCTACGTAAATGGATACCCGTCCACAGTCGCTTATGTGCAGTTCGTTTGGCAACGTCCGTAAAAGAATCTCAAGAAAATAGAGTCCTTCGCTTCCTGCTTATTCTATCTGCTTACACCTCGGCAGACTGTAGCTCTGATTCAGCCAAGGACAGTTTCTATGATGCCATAGGTGTTTTTTACAGCGGACCTAAAGCTCACACATAGTTGTGGTTTCTAGTAAAATGAACGATCAGGTAGGTGGACTAAGTGCTGATGATATCCAATTGGTTGGTCGCCTTGAGTTTCGCACGAGAGACACCAACAACGGAGGGGGGTGCACCACAGCTGAAGGATCACCCAAAGTTCGCAATAAACGGCGTTCATGTAGAGAAGGTGCAGTATTTGGATCCCGTTTTCGAGCTTCAGGAACACAGCAAACGTCTTTCGACAAGGTACGTAGATTACGTGAAAGAACACCTTGTTTGATGTTGGCTGGGAATCCTCTAGTATAACCTACTGCGTAGCTAGGTACGCAAAACGTCGCATCACGATAAGTCTCAATCTTCTTGCGACGAAATTTCATCATTAACTCGACTGATTGAAGTGAACTAGGGATATCATACTCCGAACATGACTGGGCTGTAGTATTCCGCTTATTGGAAATGGCTGAGTCAGGCGAGGCATTCTAGAGGAACTTGGAAACCAAGTGGGACTTAGGAGCCTTGCTGCATTCCCAGTGTCGTCGATTCCGATAGTGCTGTCGTTTGTTGGTACCATCACTTGTGTTTGGCTTGAAAATCTTGTGAACAAGTACTCGAGACGTCATAAAGTGTAATTCTTTCCTACTGATTGTGATCATGATTGAAGGGAAAAGCTTAATATGCTTTGGGGGGGGTCGAGTTTTGGTCGGTTATTTCAATGAAAGAGAGGGATTTCGATTACACCGAGAACAGTTTGTTTTCTGTAGTGACTTGAAGATCACACCAAGAGGTGTAGAGCGGAACCGGTTCGCTTTTTTTATTCTCTCGGGCAGTGAGTTCAGCTGACAGATGGTCTTTGCCATACATACGATCGACCGCTTGCATATTTTTTTCTGGGTTCTGCACCAGTTCTGGCTGTCATTCCATCCCATAGTGTATTTCCCAACGGTCTCCGCACATCGTACTCTGCTTTCTTGACGCCTACGTTACAGTACCTGAAGACCGTTCCTCTAATGATGAAAACTAAACAGGTAATCGGTCCACATGCGACCGACCTGTATTAGCTCGTAGCATCCAAACATTTTCTTATTTCATTTGCACGGTTCCGCTGGAAGATTTTCGTAAAATGGTAAGCCATTGCGTTGTCAAACATGAACTCAGCATGTGATATATCGATATTGTCTTAAAATTCAGATCGGTATGCGTGGAGGCCAAGTGCGGCACTTCCTCTCATCTGATTCGCAATGCTGGGCTATCAAGGACCAGTGTGAACTTTTCACCTGTTCTTTTGCGTCAAAAACGGATAATAACACCATTGGGTGTGGCCTATTGTTGTTCACAACCCCCCTAAAACCTAGAGTTGTGCGATCGGTCATGCAGCGGGTGTCCAGTAGTATGATTTCAGTAGTATGTAGATAAGGTTTTCCACGTGATTGTACACTATGTAACACATCTCGTATACTCTATCTTTTTACACAATCCAAGGGTTACAAGGGTGATGACAGCTCAGCAGTTACGCCAGAAGTCAGCGCCTATTTGATCGTGATGCAGTCACCTGAAGCTGCTACAAAGTTCTATCAAACAGTTGTATCGCGTATTGACTCAGTGAAAGAACATTATTCTCGGCAGCGGAGGGAGGCTTCATGTGATCTGTTTTCTGAGGTACATGCGGCATCAGAAACGAGTCAGCCTCAACCTTCCACAGGTAAACATATTATTGGCTCTGAAGCTTGTTTGTGTGCGAGCAACTGAATTGCTCGTTATCCCTCTGAGGTGTCTCAGCAATCGCTATGATTAAAATATTGACTATAGTTGCCCTGCGAAGCGAGATTCGCTTCTCAGTGGAAGGCAACACAAATAATCTCTTCAAGCCACCAAATGTCGTGTTGTCCTTTGTTCAGATACTGTCATTTCCCCTTTTTTCGTCTCCACATGTTTCTCTTTTTCCACATGTTAGTTTGTTCTATCTTCCTTTAGTTGACCTTGTGGCTGCCTTTGTGCAAGAGCCGGTGGCTCACGTGCTTGAACGTGAGCGTGCGGATGTTTGTTTGTTTGTACGTTTTTGTGAGCAAACTTTTCACAATAACAGCGCCGTATAAAAACCAACCCTCGGTTTCATTTTGCCAGATATTTCGTCTCACTTGGAGGTACCGTCTTGATTGCGACGGTAACTCGACTTTTTACCTCGTCCTACTTGGTTTCAAGCGTGCCGGGTCTTGGACCTGTCGCGATTGAAATAGATGTTTCAGTAATTGGGAATCTTATTCCATGCGTCGATGTGGCGGGAGAAATGATTTCATTGCAGGCTACTTTACTGACATCACATCCCGATTCTGCATTTGGTCGTAAGAGTAACCTGGCTTTGAAAGACCTGAGAATCGCACGCATCAAGAAGTAAGGGTTTAAGCAAGAAATTTGGTTCCAGTGCTCTCTCCAAGAGACACAGCTAAACGTAGCTCGAGGCCGAAGAGCCGATCAACAGATCGATCGGCTTGGTACTTGAAACCTTCAGATGAGTAGGAAAAAACCTAAATAACAAGAATCACATCAAGCAGTCATTGTCGGTAACGGCTGGCTCAATTAACCCCTTGATAACCACCACAGAACTTCAGATGTAGGCCTCATATTTTGACGGTAACTCAATTCGTTACCGGATGTTTATGCGCTAACTGCATATATGAATCAAAATTACCTGTCGATGGCATCTATCTGTTACCTACCATCTACATCACTACTATCAGGACGGTACCAAACTATCTGTCGTGGTGCTTCCACCAGAAGAAACTTTTGCCGTTAGATGAAGCGGAGTCGATAGACATTGCCAAGGTATTTCTTTTAATCAGATTACCCATGATTTCAGCGCTGTCAGTTAGACGGACAGCTATTTAATGGTCATATCTTAATGATATCGCCCTTGACAGCTCCACCAGTGAGTGTTCTAATTAAGTATGACGTCTCGCAAACGCAATGGTCAGCGCTGATCAGTACTGAGGATGTGAGGATGTGTTAAAAAAGCTCACTTTGTTGCATACTCAGGAACCCGCCGGGGCTGAGAGTAAGGCAAAAGAACTAAGTGATAACCAAGTTTGATGACTGCTCAATCGGCAGTTTGCAGATATTAGTCTCACTTGTGGACCAGCAGATACTAGTGATAGTCAAGACCCGTGGGATTACGAGTGGATGGGCATTACCAACTACAGCTCCCGTGAATAGATAACGTGCTGGACCTAACCAATAGCTTGTGACTAGTACGAAGGCGACTAGCTACGCCTTGCATAATTTAGTGACCAGGTCCTTCAGGCTTGTCTGCCAATGGGGTACACCGACCGATTGGTGAATGCCCATAAAGTGTCATCTAGTGTAGCGAAATGATCCCCCTGTATCACCCCATTGTTACCCCAACAGTGACAGAAACGTCTCGTATTTCTATGCTGCTAAATATGTCATTCCCATCAAGGACCTGGTTTAATATCAAAGTCTGTAAGCGTTTTACTGGGTTTTCGCCTGGAGTAAGTTGCTGTCACACTTGGTATGGAATCGCTCTGGCGGTGGTAAATCTACGAACTTCATTAGGTGTCTAAGCCGTTTGATGCAATGTACTTCCCGTTTTCGTGTCACATTGGCCTTTCGAAAGACAGTATCAAACTGGCTCTCGTTTTCCCACTTAGATCTTCAGCGCAACAGACCATAGCCTATGTACAAGCTGTCGCTTGGCGCTAGCATATTTTTATTATCCTTATGGAAAACGGACATCCGGAGCAGTTCGTAAGGAGGTACTTCAATGCTTAATCCAGAACCCAAAGAAGCCCATCAGTCGCAATACATAACCATCTCCATTCGCCTTCTGTTTAGAGACGACATGGATCCCGAAGAATTGACCGGTCGTCTGACTCCACTGCCTTGAACTGGCGTTTATTGTAGCCCAGTTAGAGATACACTTCAGCAACAGTCTACTGATCAGCACCAACCTCAAGGATAGATTGCCCGTCCGTGACTAACCAATGGTGGTTTATTCGTTTGTTTGCCAACGTTCAGCAAACTATGTGGTTCGCGCGACTCCGCGCCTATCCAAGAGAATTCGTGAGCCCAAATAGAGCCGCTTGAGAACTGGACTGGTCAGACACGTGATTAGTGCAATCGTTGCTCATCTGATCGATACCAACCACCAGATCAATCCGGCGGAATCGTTCTGACACATTTCCTGATTGCCTTCAAATCGTTCTAAAGCCGAGCATCAGTGAGCATTGGAAATGTCTTAGGCAATTACTGTTCGGCCATTTGATCCATGGCCGTTTCACCAAAAAAGACACTTGAAGGTCCTGGGACCGCCTTGGTCCACTAATCCCAAACAAACTAATCAGATAGTACCCTTGTTTGAAACCTTTGTAAGGCCTTCGACGGATTTATAATCCTGTTCCAAAGGGACGCCATCAAAACCATATGCTCGCAGGCTGTATTCTGGCGATACGTTTTTCACTACAGACTGAAATAGTAGCCATACTTCGCCGGATCCCGTATATTTAGGTCACTGCGCACTTGGTGTTTCACGTTTGGTCCTCATTTAGAGGGACAGATACAATGCGTAAACTGTGTAAAATCGATGCAGTATGCATAGTTACACTGTTCACGTTGTCCAACGTTCGGTAGCACTTTCGCTGATAGTAGTGTTAATGGTTGATCAGCTGTCACGCCACCCGAAGTAAGCATGAGAGTTGATATACCCAAGCCCACACATTGGGACAGTCAAGATGTAAGGGTCAGGCTCGAACAACGGACCTTCCAGATAGTATGTTCATGCCTTAACCACTGAGCTGACGGTTGCTTCAGTCATTTTTACAGTTTTATGTTTTCTAGTCGGTCCTATGATGCTCGGTGTACTGCCCAGGTTGTTAAGCTCCAAACGTGCGGTCCTTATGATCATCCCTGTGGTATGTTGCAAGCTGCGTTTATGTTCTCACTTTCTGTCCAGATTTTCTGAGTGAATGTTCGGAGGTTTATATACCTGAGGTCTGCTGGATTCATATCTCGTGGAGACGAAACAGCTCATGATAAGCGTGACGGCTGTTTGTTTATATTAGACTAGCTCCTGTGAAGGGCTTAGGTATTCTGGCACGGTAACGGACTGAGCGTTTCAACTGCCTCAGTCTTGTGTTCAGCACAGTGGCACATCAAGCGACTAAGCAAACATCGAAATGTACGGATGTTCTCTGTGATACTTCTTATTCCTGACCTTTTGTACCCTTAATTTGCGGTGATGTCATGCACTGTGTATTCGTATGATGCCGTGGACCCCGTCAATCTTTTTTGTCCTCCAGCAGCACCCGAGATTACGTCCTACAAGTAATGCATAACAACTTACTACTTAGTGGTTGCCAGAAGCCAAACAGGAAGGATGCAATGATTTCCTGTGGTCATCCGTGTTTTCAACTTTCCACTCATTTTCGCCACTTCATTTATATACTTTTGCATTTGTTTTTTAATCGATGTGGTGGTTTATCATTTCAGTCCCCGGTAATTCACTAAGTGCGCATACTTTGGCTTGTCTAGCACGATGGTCCCTTTAGATCAGGTGTGTTATCGGTACCGACTAACGCGTAGACAAGTGGCTCGAGTCGAATCAATACTAGCCGACCTAAATTCCGCGGTGCTATGATAGTATGGGTCCAACGGTCTTCGAAACAGCCCAACAAATCAATGCATGCGAAGGGCGATCGTGAACGAAAATAACACAGGAACGGCCGGTAGTACCGTGAATGCCAACGAACCAATGAGAGAAAAACAAAGAAGGCCAGTAGTTGATGGTTAGAACACACAAGGGATGAGATGGGTCGCACGAGGTCATTGGCTCATGGGGACCCATCGGTCCAGGGTCGGATCGGCATACACGTGTGACTAGTGATTGAACCGATAAACACTCTGGGATGAATTCGTCAACAACAAAAGGGGACTAGCAAAAATAGCGTGAAGAGGTCAGGTATAATGGCTGGATGGGGATGATTTGGGCGAAGATTTTAAGGGAATTTTCCGCCTACAAATGGGACTGTAACAAGGTGTTTCTTTATTGTCACGCTTAAGCACATGTCTAGACTCAATTACTTCTGGTAACACACGCTTCGATAATAAGTAGGTGAATAAAGTACTTTTTTTCGCTGATAAGCTCCGTTGCTGTGTGCACGTCAGTGTGCTAATCCACTCGTTTTTTTTTGCCGTTTTCTCAACTTGTGCCTTCTTTTTAAATGTACTTCATTCCAGATCCACTAAAAACTGCTTCGCCCAACCGATCCGTTTGAGTTGAACTTACTACCTGATCAGCACTCCCTTCTGATATCCGTGCTAGTTGGGAGTGTGTTAGCCAGCTGTCGCCCTTGCTAACACTCCTCTTTGTTCCATACCGTCTTCCCAATGCCAAAATCTTGGTGTCTGCCAAGGTGCCCTGCAACCTCTCCACAGGGTGGCCCGCTTTTTTCCATAACCTGTACTGTTGAACATATACTCATGTCTAATAATTATTCTTTCTGTCTGTTTGTTCGGGTGGTTAATCCCTATTGGAGATTGAAAGCTTCGTCCTCTTGCTGGTGCTCTATCTGGACGACGATTCAGGATAAAATCAAACCCCAATCGCCCTAAAAAGTTACTGCTGAGTTGCATTTTTGAATGGGTAGCTGAAAGGCAATATAAAGTGGAAGGCAAATTTCTTTCGTAGTGAAGCACACCGATGCGTGGCGGGATAGTGATGGCAGAGGGCCACTCGCTAGGAATAGTTATTTTTCAATATTGTTGGAATGCTTGCATTTGTACTTGACATAGATCGGATTAGACTCCGCAATTCTAAGTGAAGAGAATATGATAATCTAAACACCGCTTTCTCGCTAGCATGGCTGACGCTTTAGCCTAAAAGTCATTCGCTATCTAATCCTACATGCGATCCCTGTATTACTCTCTGATACTGTCTCCAAAAAAGTGCGACCCTCTCACTTGACCTTTTGCTATGCCTACCTTCCGGTAAGTGAAGAAGACTTCCTAGTTTTCATATGATGCTAACACAAAGGACCTCGGAATACTTGCAAGCCCTTGAGCCTAAATAGAGAAGTCTTCTGTTCGTCTAACTGGTTTCTTGCTATGAAATTTTCATCAACTTTGCTTTATCGAGTAGATTTTTCGGAATCTCCTGGTTTACACAAATCGCGGCTTTTCTAATTACCCGGGGAAGTTTTCTTCACTGGGGAAGTTTTATCATGAATCTGTGTTGCCGGAGCTCTAATCGACGAGGAGTGTCGGATTTACCTTTTTGCTATCCGTTCAGTTTGATTTTCTCGGGAAAACTTGATTAGAATATGGTGAACTACCGGTCTCTGCCTCTCGACCTCCCCTGTCTAGGCTTGGGCAACCTGGTAGTATCCCAACCTTCGGGTGGCATGGCAGCTAGGCACCGAAAGGGTGCTACAGCTGAACGGAACTGCGGATACGCATACCAATGAAGCACCACGCCGAGGACTTTTGTAATTTACACGTTTTTTTTTCGGGAACCCCCCCCCTACCGGTGTAAATGGAGGTAAACATAATGTAGGTGATTTGTCAAAACTCGGCCGGTGCGTCTTCTAGAATATGATTCTCAGCCGTGGTTCGCATCAAGAACTATAAATGGGATTATGTGGGTTGTCCGTGTGGTATTTTCGGATTCTGTTGATCACTGCTTAACATTTTTCAAAATGTCATTGTTCTTTTTTTCTACCTACTGTGAACGCGAAAAAGTAGCTACCGATCTATCTCGATTTTGACGCCACGAAAGGTGCAGTCGGTTCACCATGTCGAAAGACATTCCCGTCAGAACACCTAGGTGAACCAATTAAATAAGCCACGACACCAGGTGCTGAAAACTGGGTTTGTGTTTTTGTTGATTCGAGGACTTGGTCGCAAAAAGTAGAAGTCTGGGAGTTCATGAAGTAAATAAAATGGCAGCTTACATCGTTCCAATCGGAACAGGAGGCGCTCTTTGTGTACCAAATTCAGTTAGAGAGGAAAAACAACTAGTGATTCAGTTTAGTTTCCCGCCAATATCGTGGTAAGTTGAAAGCGAGTGTTCTTTTACATAATTTCCCGTTATGTCTTAGTTTCCAGCCAACGCAGAAAACCTTAGGCTGATAGTCATTACGTGTGTATACGCGTAGTAGTCTGGTCCAGATAGCCAGAATCGTGGTTACAGATTATTTCATTTGGGCTTCAGAGAACCGCCCGCTGCAACAGAACACGTAATGCAGTTGACCGAATCGAGATACTGATACCGAAAGGAGCTCAGGGGCATTTTGTTACTTCGCGCTCCACACTGAGTCGAATCGGTTCAATCTTCGAAAAACGAAACCGGGTCAAGGAATCTCTGAACGATGAAGCACTCGAACTGATCGGTGTGATATTTCGTCTTTCCCACGTTTTAATACGATTATGGTGTGTCGAGTAGGCGATACAAACTTTCGTATTACTGTTTCACAATCAATAATTCCGAATTCGGCGTAGGTGCACGCGAGAAAGTATCCGCAGATTAGTGCGAAGGATCAACATAGTTTCTCTGTGACTTACTCTCAACAGTTAATTAACGGTTTTCCACCTTACGGTGGTACAGGCTTCCGCCCAGTCTTTTGTCATTCCAACCGTAAAATCTAAGGTAACCAATCAGCCTAGTATTTGACCCAGTGCCATTATACCGGTCGCACCCAGACACCATACAGCGCCTGGCGAGTGAATAGCACTATTGTGTGAGACACGTGCATTACCAGCTGGAGCCAAACAGGACTTTAGTTTACTGCGAATCAATTCTCAGTTTTGAGGTGAATTCACGTCAGGATTACCGGGCAGAGTATTAGCTTGTCTTGTCGACTCTCCCTTTTACGGTATTCATCATCGAAGAGCGCGGGTGGCGGCTGTCCATTATCATGTAAACTACTCCTCGGGTTCCCCATTGATTATCTACAGGTAATCGCGTCAACCTGTGAGCCCATTTTCCTAAACACATCTAACGGTATTTGATAAGTAGTAATGACGTTTGGGGCAACAGCTGGCCACAAGTAGCTTGTGAGGCAGTCAAGCCTTTCTGGTAGCGTGAGGAGATTTAGGCATTCTCGAACAACCTTCAATCACTTTGCTTTTCTGTTGAGATTTCGTCCTTCCAGCGAAGCCAGTTTATGCTGAAAGGCCGGAAGCAGTTTTCTCGAACAACCTTCAATCACTTTGCTTTTCTGTTGAGATTTCGTCCTTCCAGCGAAGCCAGTTTATGCTGAAAGGCCGAGAAGCAGTTTCATCTTCATCAGGAATCATCAGCAGTGCACCAGCAAATATACCTGTGCAATGGCATTCCACTATGGAACTACTGTGTATAGCTCGTCAATGCATAGGTGCAAATTGCTCGCTATGATTTTGAGTTTGTTTGACGGGCATTGCAATATTTACTCACCGCAGCCGGTTAGATCGCGAACCAATGCATCTTCGGACCAGTCTCTCACTGGATTACTCCATCATGGGTCAGTCGGGTGCCAGACAATTCAGTGTGTGATTTGGTCCCACCCAGGTGCGTAATGCACAAAATTTTGGGCTTATTTAAGGACTGTTACTATAGATGTCAAGCTGCTCAGTACTCAAAGCACGAAACTTATCAAGCGCACCGGTAATTTCTGTCGAAAACCCAATCCATAATGACAAAAAAACTGGTGTAGGTATCAGATGAGGATACGCTCTTAATCTTTTGACAACGAGCTTCATGTTCCGATAGACTCTGCTCCAGAGGTGGTGTTTTTCGGGCAATTAGGTCTGCGCTCTAATGATGAAGAAACTAACTTTCTGACGTTCACTACAGTAAGCTTGAACATTCAGTGAACCGGTTCGTGTGACGGCCACAAATCCCGACAGACCAGGCACTCACTGAAAGGCTAGAGAACTTCCTGCACGAACAGCCACAGCGTCTAAACCTCTGTGACAGTTGTTTTGACAGTTATCTAGCCTCACGATACTGTCCGACTTGTTTAATTTGGGACCGAATACACAAGGCGGATAAACAGCATGTAACTCACCAGTACTGAAATAACTATTCACTTATGTTTGCGTTTGAGCCTAATCCACCAAGAAAATTTTCAAATGAAACTGTACACATGTTATTCTTCAAGGTATTCGAAGTGCCTTTGAGCGCCCAATCAATAAACCAAATAGCCAAGTTAACCCGTGGATGCAGGGACACCAGTCCTTACGCTGCAGACAATAGAGCGGTGCAACCAACCAATCAATCTCGAGATGAGACCACAACGCAATGTAAATCGACAAATGGAGCGAGTCAGAGCGACAGAATAAACTGCTGAAAATGGAAGGCATTGGGATAGACAATCGACTAAAAGGAACACAGACGGAAACGTAATAAAGTTCACGAATGAATCAATAAACTCACGAAAATCTCCGTAACCCAGCTAGTACATCACATTATGAGATAACGGGTAGTCTTCGAATGTTATATAAACCACGCAGGCAAGCAGGAAGTACTCGCCCAAATACACACTGACATCTCATATGATGATAAAACGTTTGCTATTCGATTGCCAAGCTTGTCCATCTGATCAACAACCAG
The DNA here is from genome assembly GCF_000715545.1 of Opisthorchis viverrini. Lineage (NCBI taxonomy): Eukaryota > Metazoa > Platyhelminthes > Trematoda > Opisthorchiida > Opisthorchiidae > Opisthorchis > Opisthorchis viverrini. Next base: position 365,921 of record NW_008751780.1, read on the forward strand.
TAGATGCCCATTTTTCATTGAAATGAAAGAATTCGTACAGAGAAGAATTCTTCTGAGCTCTTACGGAAGTGTAGCATATATTGAGTCAAATAGCAGAAGAAAGCGCGACAGCACTGAAATACAGTTTAGTACACCATCGTACAATATGAAGCGAAGGTGTTAGGTACCAGCCAGCCTTTTCACTAGTGCGAGCGTCATATGAATCAAGCAACAATTGCAGAGTTCCTGGCCAAGTTGGGCTTGGACATTGTTAGAAGAGCCTGAGCTCCATGTCGGAAATGTCCGATTGCAATGCCTTACTCCGCTACACTGTATTTCGACTTTATAAATTCTCGTAACAAGTGACAACTAGTTGTTGACCGGCTAAGTGGTCCTGAAATGCAGATCAAGCCAAGGTTTTCTTGGTCGGGTCTCTGTCCTAATGTTTAATTTCAGCTATACCTGGTGTGTCTAGCAGCTGAAGTCCGGACATTTTTACGACAGAACAGAACACAAAGTTAAATCTAAAAAATCGTTTAGCTGTAACACCCCTTCGGTACCCAGGCGCCATACCGCCCAAAGGAAGCACGCAAATCGAAAGTCCTAGTGTCATTATCGTGGCTTGAGGTGACCACAAGTTCTGACACTGAGCTAATGGCCAGATCAGTGGATACCCCAGTGCTGTTTTGGTTTGTTCCCTTTTAATTTTGAGGGCTGAACCTGACGCAAACACAGGCAAGTGGTGACCTTTTGCAACCTATCATTGTGCTATTAGAAAGGTCGTCCGTCTGTTGTTGAACGAGGAGCTGGATTCAGCCTCGGTAAAGACGCTTGTTGTGATGCCAACCAAGCGGCCGGTTGTAGTAACGGTATTTTCCTCAGCTTAGTTCTCGGTCTGAGCCTCCCAAGCTAGCGTTCACGTCAAAACAACCACCAAAGGTGCACAAGGTCTAATAATGCCCAAAACGAAGTCAAGAACAGTTGTACAGCGCTTCGTATATATAGCGTAAGCGGTTATAACTTTCTGGAATTTCTGACGCGTTCTGGATGCGACATTGGCAACCGGCGTTTGGCCAATACTGGGTCATGATTGGCTGTTGGGTCCAGATTGTTGACCAATCAGATCTCGTCTTGATGCCGGACCGGCAGGCGTCCCGAATTCTGGGCCAACCTGGAGCGGGCCAGGCTTCTCGGCCGTGGCAGCGCCTAAACACGTACGGTATAGTGGGATCCGTGTGGATTCCTGCCTAACACCGGTTGTATAATGACCAAGAAGGTATGTGGTGACAGTGCAACAACAAAACAAGTCGGCACAACCATCGTTAGCCGCATAATATATACATTTGGAGTCAGTCATATGAATGGTATATGTCTTTTCCTCCTTTCTTTTTGTCTATTCTAATCTTAGCGCCAGATGATTGTCGTGGGGCTGTGTTGACAATATGCTGGCACATATTGCCAATTTTGCGGTATTGCTTAATTCTTGTCTGCGCAGACAAACACTATTCGCATACGGAGACAAAATCTGTTACATTTACGTTAATGTTACGGTGGCTGCGGTCAATACATCCGTGTCTTTTCTTCCGCTAATGTCAGATAACCAAGCAAAAACGTCACATCCAGCTATCCCACCCACCTTTGGATCAACCGACACCAAACTATTTGATCCAATACGTTTGATTGAACGAGAATGTTTGAATAGAGGAAAACCTCCCGCAGGGAACAGACCTTTTCCCAGAAGATTCTTGAGAGGGTATCTCCATCCGATTTCTACAATTTCCACTTTCGGAGATGCCACCCTGACTTCCCTAAAATATTCCTAGCTTATTTTTTTATCATTCCACCCATCACACAAGACAAAGAATCCAATCTCATGTTAAACTAACAGAAAAACTCCATATTTTAAGAGCCGAAAGTTAGTTCCCAACGACGTCAGTGTTTGAGCATACGCTAACATGTAATTAGCTTCTCTTGTGCTTTGAACCCGTTAAACCTGATCAACCTAGATCAACAATTTACTCAGACACAAAAAATGGAAAGCTAGTACCATTATTCTACCGTTAAATGGATTGTGTCACAGTGTGCAGTAATACTACGTTGGAAACATGCGATAATTACCCACTGTATTATGTCCAGGTGCATACATCTAATCCCAGTGGTAACAAAACACAAGTGACCTATCAGAATTTTGGCGCACTCCTAGTTTGCCACCATATGGCCGAATTTGTTATCAAATGCTGCTTCCAGAAGTTTGTAAAAAAACTCCTGGGGGACTTCACAACTGCTTCGCTGCTCAAAGATATTACTTTTTGAAATGAGCCAACTTTTTGGAGGTGACCAAAATGACCTTCCTTTGGTATTGACTTTCTTCGAGGGGTTACTGTAACTGGTAACAAAGGCAATTCGGTAAGCGAGTTTGTCAACATCCAATTACGGACGTTGACCGAAACTATAAAAGGATATATGGCATAGTTGATGAGAAATCCAGCAACACATAAGTACCATCACAATGATGGGCGGTCCTGGTGAGGGAATAGGCCGCATTTTGGTGCCGTATATCCTCGACCCCATAAATGAAAAGGGTCAGAAAGCGTATTTGTACAAACAAATGGATGATAAAAGGATATAGTGCTGTGGTAACGAGTGGCCCTAGAAGGGGATTAAACTATATTCGCTCCCAGATGTTCATCATATGCTCTTCGAAACGATCTCAATTGTCGAGGGCTCTCTAACATCTCTGATCCTGCATTTTTACCTTTCGTAGTCACGTGCTGCTCGGCATTTCAGTGTATTCTCACTACCTCTGGTTTTTTTCCTGGTTTTTCTTATGTACGAGCTCAAAAAATGACAATGTCGAAAAACAAATTAGTCAGTGCACCAATTCTGCTTTTTCAAATGCTATATTCTTTGATAAGAATGCGGATGTTGCATTGGCTGTTCCCGCAAACATTATTACATGCTTCAACTTCATAGCAATGACAACCAGAGTTATGCGCGTACAAAACATAGTTCAATAAGCGAAAGTATGCAGCTGAATTTTAATTTCTGCAATAGATACAGATTTTCATATTACCTAATTAACTTGCTCTTAAGATGAAGCGTCAGTCGTAGTCTCCAAGGCCAGTGCACTCCAGAAGTCCAACAGGGCTGCCGTAAAACCTTATAACTTACGGATCCTCCTATGATGTGTGGATGCGCAAGGATTACCTTTGAATAATGATGAAACAGTTTAAGTGTTGTCAAACTTGTGTTGAGTTGAAACAACATATGAGTATCCCCACACTTCCCAAAGAAGAAAGTGCATGGTCGATTCATATATCGGCGTAGCACCCAAGATTTTGGATTATCATTCCTTGCGGACTCCCTCAAGTTAGCTGCCGGTCTCTCTCCAAACAAGCCGTGTAATTTTTTCGCATAAGTAGAGCTGCTTATTTATTAGTTTGTTTTACTCCTCGTTTGGGCTTTGTCGGATTCTTACGACTTCTTACTCCTTCTTTCTCTATAGTGATGGTACAGAACATGATCTGATGCATTCGAACCGTGGTTTTCAACACTGGCGAATTTCGAATGGAGAATTAATTAGGTGGCAGGATAATGATCAGCCGCATATTTTACAAGAACTACTTCTTTTTCGGTAAATTATGTTCGTATCATTTGATCAGATCAGTCTACTCACTTATGTTAACCTAATATATAATTGAAATGTAATAAGATGAAGATATAAAAACGATCAATAAAATCACGGTTTCATCAAGATGGCAGGAAAAAATAGGTTATACAGCTCCCAAAAAACCGAGTGCTTAAAAAATCACCTTGGCCTTCGATACTCCGCAGTTTTTCAACCTTTCCCAGCACCAGTCGTAAATACACGTTACAATGGTATAAATTTAACCTTATGTCACTCAGGCCGCTGGCAAATGGTATGGATTCTTCGTGTTTTGTTAGCACACTGCTGTTCCGGTTCCCCTGTTGTATCCAGTGCGTACTTCGACTGGTTGTTTATAGCATGAACAGTTCGCTGCCAGCTCCATGTGTCTGTTCAGCACTGTTTACTTTTGCCGTCGTTGTCGCTGAGGGCCACCTGTAGGGGAAAGTTAGTCTTGTGTATGGTCATGAAGGAACTCAAGCCGCTACCCACCTGGCCACAAGCCGTGTGACCGAGGTCATTCCCCTCGGTTCGGACGTACCTAAGGTCGTCCCATGCTGCGCGTCGTTCCCTACTGGCCCGTTTGTTTTCCAACCTGACACTGGTGCAGTTCGCGCAAATTTTAGGTGTAACGATACATGGTACTGCATACGCTGGAAATGTGACATTTTGCTTCGCGGTACTCGGTTGCAGTATTTCTGTCCATTCTGTAGGTTTACGTTCATTCGTAAGCGTCCAGTTGTTTCCTCCCAATATTCTGTTGGCTCTCACAGATCATTTCCGTCCTCTGCTCCATCTGCATACGGTTTTCTTTATCCGCCAAATTCACCTAAATTATTGAGCCACTAACTCGGTTGCCACTCCAAACGGTCACAATGAAGGATACAACCGTGTCCTTCAGACCCACAAATTATTACACTTTGCTTTTATTGACCGTATGTCCGTTCTTATACTGTACCTAAAGGGACATGTTTTAGAGCTGGGCCTGTGCTTCCCACATGCTGTTTTCCACAGTCCTGTTGACTGTGGCTGCCCAATGTCTCAACTACAGATTTGACCCCACCGACCTCCTTCCTAGCTTCGGATCTGTGTGAGGTTCAGTGACAGTGAAATCCGGCACTGGGGACTCTATCATACTGTCCCATGTTATACGGTCAACTGTGTGGAAAATTGAATACATCTAACCGTCCATCGCGTTGGTGTTTCTCTCACTCTGGTTCACTGCCTTATTCATGCCTTAGGACGAAGTTTGGCTACCACCTTGTGACCATGGATAACAACCAATTGACAGCTTACAGTGTTATGCCCAGGCACGTGCTTATTATGATCAATCCACAGTAAAGGGAGATCTGCGTCGAACCGACGGGCTGCTTGTTAGTTGATTTTCTGTTTAATAGCAATTGATACGCCATTGCCCTCTAGCGGAAATCCATTTAGTCTAGTGTCGATGGCCTTGTTATTAATGTGGGCGTCAGAAATATACATTCAAAAGGAAATTCTGGATATCACTGCAAAGTTTACAAATATCTTCTTCCGTCAGATTTGGAGAGTCATCCAGGTTTCCCAGCACACAACGATCATATTAACTTGGGATTCAAATCTTTTCCAAAGGGTAGATGAGGTTTTTGTCAAGGTAACATTGTCTCTCTTATTAGGCGGAAAATTTTCGTTTCATTGATGGAGCACATCTTAAATTTTAGAACTCTGAAATGCTCATGCACTAATCTGGAAAATTGCAAGATAAATAGCAGCTTGAGTGTGTTGTATTCTTTTTCAAATGGCCATCAGTTCCTTTCCACAGAATCTAACGATTCCTGGGACTTTCTATAGAGGAGAATGTCGGTAGCTCAGGTAGCGTAGATGGTCGTTGGCTTGTTCTCTGAGCTGGGCAATTAAGTTGCAAACGTTTCATCACCAATCGAGATGATTGTGCACAACCACTAACCCACCGCTACGCACAACTACGCACTGATGATGTCACCTCGATTGGTGATGAAACGTTTGCAACCAAATTGCCCAGCTCAGCGAACAAGCCAACGACCATTTCTGGGACTGATGTGAAGGGCTCTGTCAAGAGACAAGAAATATTTCACTGAAATGCCACCTTTTTAAAAGACGTGGAAAGTTGTGGGAACAGCGTCCGCTTTGCTTCCATTTAGTTCGATATGTCGCTTGAGTCGCTTGACTCCGCTAAAACTGATGTGAGGCAGTCGAGCAAATAAGACGTAAGAAGTGAGCCGTTGTATCATCCAGGCATTCCTTTACTCTCGACTAGATCAGGGTGGATGAAAAAACGTGACCCCATTCCTTTTTTAAAATCTTTTTCGAACTGACGTTTATGGTGAACCGTCAGCAGTGCTTCCGCAATATTAAGAAAATATCGTTTGAGTCATCCAACCTTGGAATGACCGGGGAACGGTGTCCGTCCTTATCGGGTCGAGAAGCTGACATACATAGCGGGAATGGTTCCAAAGACCAACCAGCTGCAGACCGAATGCCCCATCCGCAAAGGAAAAAGTGATAGCGTTGGGTATTCACTCAAGGATCAGAATACTCTCCATTTGGTTCAAAATACCCCATTCCTTCACCCGTACCCAAAGGTCCTAGCTAGTAAGGAATTTTCAAAAATTATGTAATGGTTTACGCACACGTTTGGGAGAAAAGCTAGTCACCTCGACATAGGCTGAAAAAGTCCCCCAATTGATTCCGCCGATTACTCTCCCCCTCAGCAGGTCACCTAAGCGCAGCTTTTTTGTCAAAAAACAGTAATCATCTCTTACACAATCGAATGGAAGTCCCCCTACCTTTTTTATGCAAGTAACTAGTTGTACTAGTTGTGTATCAGCTTTTCAGTAGTAAAAATTCAGCAGATATATCTCAAACCCTAAATACCCAGCGTATCTACAGGTCATTAAAGTCCAGTACTGAAATAACCGAGTTCCCTCGTAGTTAATGCAATACAGATGTCTAGTGCAATTTCAAGTACGTGTATCAAGTGGTACTTCCGAATCACCTGTGCATGTAATACCATAGGTGCGCCTGATTTTGATAGCAAAATTCATAAACGGTCAGAAACTTCGAGTATGGACTACCTGGGCCCAAAACCATTTGAAAGACAAAAGGTTTAGAGAAGTTAAGTATAAAATCTTGCAGGATTCAGCGCTTTTATGACCCTTCTGCCTGGAATACCTGCCGCTACTCAACGTCAACCGAAACTAGTAGCATAAAAACGTCCTATAGACAGTTTCGTCCAGCTCTACTTTTTCCCCAGGTTTGGAGACAGAGACACCACCAAGTAGTTTGGTGTATGATCGAATTCATTTTGAACAGCAATAATGAGCTTACCCATGTTTGGAGTAGTGTCCACCTAAGTTGAAAATACTGTCACAGAATGGTGGTGTTGTAACATTTCTCCCAAACGGACGATGTCAACGTACAATATATCCTCAGAAACTCATTCAGCTGTATTGTATTGTCACACGGTTTAAGCCACAAGTGCTCAATACATCTGAATCGGGGACAATATTGGCTCAACGTCATCCAAGTGATGGGAACGTTCAACCGCTTCCTCCCAAGGGTAACGGAGCATTTGTTTCCTGTCCAAGTCTTCGACCTTGACGAGGTTTCCAAAGTCTCCGGATGCCGGACCATTCTGTTCTGGAGGTATTCTCTCATATTCATCTGGGATGGTCGCTATGTGCTGCACGGTTTTTCTTATGGGTGGCACAAACATCGCATACACATCGGTTTCGTAACTGGGATTTAGATGATTTTCAGATTCGAAGACATTCGGTAAAGCTCTCTTTTGGTTTGCCGGAGGCAAGTTTGCCCGATATAGGCCATCTACAATATTGCCTGATATCACAACAAGCAGCAGGACACAGAGGTAACAATTATCCATTCCGATGAAGGACTATACCAACTACCAGAATCTTAATCAGTCCAGTACGTCCAAGTAAGTATCCATCACATGTTAGACCAGTCGAAATTGGTTGGTCATTTTAAAATGGGTGAGCATCATTCAGCCCCAAGCGGTCTGGGCCAACACTGTAAATCGATATGATCCATCTAACCAAACGCCATTAGTGCCCAGGTTTTAACGAACAGTATTTTCAATTTGGAACAAAAATCGAGAAGAGTTACTGGTCGCTTTCAGTCAACGAGATTTTATTCCGTGCCACCAATTTACATTTATTACTGCAGGCAAACGTGAGGGCAAGAACAGAAGTATAAACCGATAAGCTGTCTTCTTTCGGGCTGGAATAATCTCAGTTGTAACCTAAGCACACACTGAATTTTATGGTTTCGTCTCAGAAGGATTGGCGAGTGTTAATTGAACAACGTTTTGCTTTTGACACAAAAGCTTCACCAGGCTGAATGCGAGGTCATCAAATTTGCCAGTTTTTAGCGCAGACGAAGAACCACTTAGCAAAACCTCCTCCGAGTAGCACGTTAGATCATTGTTGGGTGTCAGTTAAAGGGTCTTGTCAGTTAGTGTTGTTGCCTAAACCTCACAGCTGGTGGGTTGAGAGAATCTCAACTTATTTTTTATTGAGTTTGTTTCTTTGATCTTCCGGTTTGGTATGTGACTAATTCCGAATGGCGAGGTTAGAGGCAAACCACCACGTATTCAATAAAAGATGCTTGGAGTATGACTTAATCCCCGTATATTTAGTGGTTAGGCCACCTGACACGTCGCCTGCTTCTGCTCGAATAGCACTCTCAGCGGTCAAGTCAATCCTCAAACAGAGGCTCTACTCGACTACTCGGTGCCTATCTGATGTCAGTCACGATGCATGTGGGCTCAACGAAGATCTTCAGACCGTACACCTTCCCGCGAATTTCCAGTTACGCAAAACCTAAGCCACAGAAGTGAAGGTCATCTAAGGAAAACAAATATGTAAGTTCAAAAATTCGTTTTCTAACACTCGGATTTCTAGTAGGCTCATAACGATGCGTGAGCCGCCTAGTGGCTGTAGCGTGGCAAATTTATCAAAGCAACCGCTAAGTGAGGAAGAACGGTGTCTGTTAGAGAAGTGCTCGAATTTTGTGGCAAGCAAATGGGTAACAGGGGCGGAATGAATTATCCCCGGCGCTGTTTCTGTGTTCCAAAACTTCCGCCAATGGAGGCAGAGAAGCTATGGGTGCTGCTGGTCACAGTCTCAGCAGCCCCATGTTCCAAATATTACACACTGAAACAGGTGAACAACATAGTGATTGCAAAGGCGGAAGAGGGTTAGGCCATTGCTGTCATGAAAAAGAGTTGATTATCTACAAATGTTTCAACACCCGAATCTTGTAGAACTGTATTGTTTCTTTCACATCTGAGACACTTATGAAATCATCCACTCCTTTCACCATAAATCTCTTACTTATCGATGGAATGAACTAAGTTTTGGTTATCAAGTAGGATTCGTTGTTAGAAGTTTGGAAGTAATACACTACTCATAAGGTTGCTGGAAACTCTCCGACAGCCCGCGACCAGTTTCGCCCCTCCTGGGGCTCATCAGATAGGTTCAGTTCCCGGGTATCTGTCACCCTCACGACTTATTTGAACCCAAATATCTTACCAAATGAAACATGAGGCAGTCGGTTGTAGCATATTCAGTTGATTTAGAACAGCATAAACAACAGATTCAGCTGAATATGCCGTCAAAACCAAATTTGTATGCAGATGAGTGTATAAGTCATTGCTTTTCGTAATGTTTTCTACTTGAACTTCCACCGAATTGCGGTTTAGAAGGTTATTCACCTAGTAGCTCGCTGTTTTCAGATGACTATATAATCATATGTAAGACAGAAGATTTTATTGTTTACTTACTCGGCTATCTGTGCTTGAATGATTTGCCTCAATGAAGGGTAAAGGAACCTGTAGATTTATCAGAAGCCTATCTGTTTACGTGTTCCAGACATGTAGGCTTGTTCTGCGCAGCCACTTTGACACCGCATACTCGGACAACCAACTAACCACTCATTGACTTGAACTAGGCTTCTTACAAAGTGTACAGACTACTCTGTGTTAGAAGTTCTGGTTCAAGAAGTGAGCTAATCCGGGTTTTGAGAAACGACAGCTTGGTTCAGTCCTGGCTGGGAATAAATTGCACTTTTATACTAACTCAAATGGACACTATACTGACAACATATCAATACAGACGCCCCCATCTCCACAACAGATATAGCAATAGCTGCGAATCTTCAGTTGAGTATCACCACAGTTCGGCATCCAAAACTGAACTAGCTTGCCACGGTATTGTTTTGAACACCTGGTAAAGGTATCCATATATTCCTCCTGACGTCCATCATCAAGATAGCTTAGAATGTGCGTAAATCAAGGTAAATCAAGGTAAATCAAGGTAAATCAAGGTAAATCAAGGTAAATCAAGGTAAATCAAGGTAAATCAAGGTAAATCAAGGTAAATCAAGGTAAATCAAGGTAAATCAAGGTAAATCAAGGTAAATCAAGGTAAATCAAGGTAAATCAAGGTAAATCAAGGTAAATCAAGGTAAATCAAGGTAAATCAAGGTAAATCAAGGTAAATCAAGGTAAATCAAGGTAAATCAAGGTAAATCAAGGTAAATCAAGGTAAATCAAGGTAAATCAAGGTAAATCAAGGTAAATCAAGGTAAATCAAGGTAAATCAAGGTAAATCAAGGTAAATCAAGGTAAATCAAGGTAAATCAAGGTAAATCAAGGTAAATCAAGGTAAATCAAGGTAAATCAAGGTAAATCAAGGTAAATCAAGGTAAATCAAGGTAAATCAAGGTAAATCAAGGTAAATCAAGGTAAATCAAGGTAAATCAAGGTAAATCAAGGTAAATCAAGGTAAATCAAGGTAAATCAAGGTAAATCAAGGTAAATCAAGGTAAATCAAGGTAAATCAAGGTAAATCAAGGTAAATCAAGGTAAATCAAGGTAAATCAAGGTAAATCAAGGTAAATCAAGGTAAATCAAGGTAAATCAAGGTAAATCAAGGTAAATCAAGGTAAATCAAGGTAAATCAAGGTAAATCAAGGTAAATCAAGGTAAATCAAGGTAAATCAAGGTAAATCAAGGTAAATCAAGGTAAATCAAGGTTATATTGGTCTAAAAAGCATTTTGCTTTACAATGACCAAAGGATATTGGTGTGTGTGTATGTATACAGATAAACGGAATGATATGACATATATGTTCTATTGTTTGTAATCTGCATCTCAAATGTTGATGAGGGAAGTTGGGTGAGATCTTATGTATTCGTCAAGCGAATGCTTGAAAGTCTCGAGGTTATCACAATCCACAACAGATGTTGGTAGTTTGTTCCACGTGAGGGATACGCGGACTGAAAAAAAGTAGCGCGGACAGTTAATGCGGGAACATGGAATGTCAACGGCCAATGGATTCCGTCGGGTCTGTCGGGCCAAATTAACTGTGAACAAATGTTTTAAAGGGTGATTAGGGGTGTTTATTATCTTGAACATCAGGATGAGGTCTCCTCGTATACGCCGATAAGTTAAATCAAACAAATCGAGTTTACGTAGCCTTTCACTGTAGGGAACGTTTCGGAGGCCAATGACCAGCTCGGTCTCTTGGTGGTAGATACGCTCTAGCAGTTGTGTATCCTTTTGCAGCCATGGAGACCAGGTTTGGATCGCGTATTCCATTGTCGGCCGGAGATATGTGTTCATGATAATAGGGAGAATTTCAGGCGTAAAACGATAAAATATTCTCCTAAGCATCCCGAGCAGTGCCGAGGTCTTGCGATATACTGATAGACATACTCTGGCGAAGAAAGTCCTCAGTGATAAGCGGCCACCTCGATGGACACAATCCAGGCCTGCATTGCTCCCAGCTTAATCATCATCGCCCATATGTGGGCATCATACCAAGGAATTGAAACGATGATTGACATAAATTATACTCATGAAACGGTTAATCGTACCAAAAACTTTGTGGATCCAACGACTGGAGCTCGTACACAGACCATCGAATCTCTTTGGCATGTCTACAAGATGCAAAATAAATGCTAATGTGGCACACACCGGTCTTTAGTGGACAGCTACTTGTGTGATTTCGTTTAAAGGCAAATTTCATATCCTCTTTTTTCTAGTCTTTTTGGGTGGCGGAGGTTAACTTTTCGGCGGGGCTTATCTAGGACAGATCCGTTTCAAGGCCGAAATTAATAAGCTTAGGAAAGTGACTCACTCGGGTAGAGTATTTTGCCTAGTTTATTGGATGGTGCACTGTAGGGAATTGGGTGGACAGCTACTTGTGTGATTTCGTTTAAAGGCAAATTTCATATCCTCTTTTTTCTAGTCTTTTTGGGTGGCGGAGGTTAACTTTTCGGCGGGGCTTATCTAGGACAGATCCGTTTCAAGGCCGAAATTAATAAGCTTAGGAAAGTGACTCACTCGGGTAGAGTATTTTGCCTAGTTTATTGGATGGTTGTAGGTAGGGAATTGGGTGAGTTTGAGGTCTATACCACCAGCATCAGAAGCCCTAACCAGGACTAGTGGTCGTATTTCAGTGAGCATTGACTGTCCGACCTGAGTACCTGGACGAAGCATGCTTGGAAGCATACTATAACCCTTGGTTATGAAGTTAACCGGGTCGAATCTGCTAACAGGTGCATGTTACATTAAGTGGTAACTAACTGAAACTTCCCGGTTGCTCACCTGTGTTCGGAACATTATCGATAGGAACAAGCAATTGGAAGCCATATGCAGAAGACGGGTTAGAGTCCCACTTGTGTGTTGCCGTCCGAAATGTGTGGAGTTTCTGCCTCATTTGGAGTGTTAGGGCCTGCTAACGCCATAGGCCCAGGAACGGGTTTGTCGAAACCATAGAAAAATTGTTGAATTGGGCCCGCAGCACAACCATACTTTATTTTTCACGACGGTAACAAGCTACAAATTGGAGAACCCGTGAATCGCTCATGTTCCTTTACGACCTCATAGTGATTGCCATGTCATCAGATGAACTTTGCTGGTGAGTATCATGGTTTTGTTGGTTGAGTCCAGTAGGTGGCTGTTGCCAGTGCACGATGTTCGCCTGTTAGCTACCGGTGCTAAGACAAGGCTATTAGTACAGGCCTCCCTTAAAGGCAAGTCATCTAAACTTAGTGGTGCTCGAAATATCTGGGTTCAGCTGACTTTGATGCATGTTGTCGTTCGTTGCGAACGCTTTCCGATCAGGTTTGCACAAGTCGTGTGCCAAGCTGCGTGTTGTCCAGTGTGGGAGACGAAGGGAAGTTTTGTCCACATAAATGGTGTTCATATTTGTTTATTGTTACGAATCTGTGATGAACATGACTGATACTCTATTCATTGCTCTATTCATTATTCTCTTGTTTTAATATTCCATATGCTGTACATATTCGCCAATTCGATTACATACGTGCT